>NC_056732.1:1311830716-1312165716 GCF_019279795.1 Protopterus annectens
CATGCTAGAGAACAGGACCCTGTACACACTGTAGTTCCTACTATCCTCTCTTATTTGTGTGAGCTACTTAAAGCTGGTCTTGCCTATTCCTCAGTTGAGGCACGTTTATTGGCCGTATCTGCATTTTTTACCCGTAGATCATCCTATTCTTTCCAAGTTGGAGGAAAAATGGATCTGAAGTAGTTAACTTCATTTGTTCATCAACCTGTGGGTATCTGATCCATATCGGATCTGAGCCGTCAGCTTTAAACAGCTAAGATCCGAGCTTCAAGCTCCTCCCCTTAGCCATAATCCCCTGCCATCCCTCTCTGACCTCAGATCTTGTTTGCCGCGGTTGAATCAGCAGCTTAGAACGAGTTCCAGGCGTGGGAGTTAGTCGTTTTGTGAGAGAAAATCCTTGTCTACCCTTTTTTTCTTGTAGCTAAATTACTATTGTGTGTGTTGCTCCCTAGTTAGAATTTTTAGTTATAAAATTTGTTAACTGTTATCTTTAGTGTAGTTTAATTTCCTCCCCGTGTGTGTGAAGGCATGTGTTGAGCCTTGTGTGTTTTTTAGTCAGACTATGTCTGAGGCCCCAAAAACCTTCTCTAAATGCAGCGAGTGTGGCCATAAGCTATCCCCAGCGGATGGCCACACTTGGTGTGTTATCTGCCTTGGGGTTGACCACCTCTCCTCAGGCTGCACTATTTGTGCAGCCATCAACCCCAGGGCCCTAAAGGACAGGAGGTCGAAGTTGATTCTGGCGGGACTTTTGCCCCCGGACTCGACTTCGTCCTCCTTTCCCTCCATGGCACCTGCCCGCGGCAGTGCCTCCTTCTATCCCTGCTTCCCTGGCCAGGACTCGTCCTCCCACCTTAGGCCAGGAGGAGAGGGAAGCAAGGTGGGAGAGGAAAAAAAAGACATCACAAACGGCGGGCCGAGTCTTCCTCCTCTGCTCCGCTGGCTAAACAAGCAGCCTCTCCCAGGGCTTCCGGGCCTTCTTCCCGGCTCCATTCACCTCGTTTCTCCCTGGAGCCAGAGGAGGAGAACCGGTCGCCTTCGAGGTCATCGAAGCTTGTCCGATGCAGATATGGACCGGATGATGCGTAGGTTCCTCCAGGCCCAGCTGCAGAAGGGAGTGCTCCTGCCTCCCCTCGACCCCCTTTTTCACCATGATTGCTCCTTCTCAGACCCACTTCCGGGGTTTGGAGCCTTCGGATCAGAGTTGCATAGGAGCTGGGGGAGGTTCGGCTCCGACCGCACCCTCGAGTTTGTCGGGTCCCTTTTTGGATCCGAGCTCTCGGAGCTGAGAGCTGAGCTTCGGATCCGGAGGTGTCAGTGTGTCTTCGGCTCAGTCTCGGTCGGAGCATACTGGCCCTTCAGATGCGATTGCTTCGGCGCCGGCTCTGATCCACACATCGGATCCGAGGGGACTGCTCTCTGATCCAAGAGAGAGCAGTTCTCCTTCGGCGTTCGATGTTGTGGAGAGGGTATTGTCGAGGGATTCGAGGCCCCTGCACACTCTCTCAGACGGGCCTACCTTCCATCACCCGGCCCCAGGGACAGCCTACGTCCCATATGGTTCCCTTGGAGGAACAAGATGTGGTTGGTGAGGCCTCTTCGGACAGCCCCCCCAGAGGAGGTTCCTCACAAACGTAAGTGCAAGAGGAGGCACTTGGACGCACCTGAATCCTTGACGGAGGACACAGACTTAGAGGAAGGGGAAGGTTCCCCGAGGACGTCTCCTTCGGAGACGTCATGGAAATGCTTCGAATTAGAGGGGGGCGGTCAGCCCAAAAACCTTCCTCGAATGAGTTTGTGTTTCTGGAGGCGTTTGACGCAGGCCAGTCTACCTCTTGGGTGTCCCCTCCCGCTGAACCCCTGGTAGATCTGATTACTACCAGGGCATGGAAGGAACCGGACACTGTAGAGCCCATTCCTAAGAGACCAGATAGAATCCTCAGTCCCCCCACTGATGGGACGGTTTGGAGCAAGGGTGCTCCGGTAGATGCGATGTTGGTGACGTTCGCCACCAAGAAGGAACTAGCCCAGGAGAGTTCCTCTGTCCACCCTCCCGACAAGGAGTCTCGGACGATGGACCGCCTGGGGAAGCAGATGTTCGCTTCAGCTACCTTCTCTGTAAGGTCGCTGAATTATATGGCACACGTGATACGACTCCAGCGGGATCTCATCAAGGAATACGCCGGGTCGCCCCCAGAGTCCATGTCGGCTGAGGATAAGAAGGTATTCTCAGCTTGAATGGCCACTCTTAAGTCCATTTCGAACACCTCTGTGCGACTCCTTTCCCATGCTACGGAAGGAGCCACTAGAGCTAGCGGAGCAGGCATTGTCTTACGACGACATGCTTGTCTCCGCCTTTGCGATTTTGCGGAACCCTTCAAGGCGTCCTTCGCAAATGCCTCATTTGACAGTTCTTCGCTATTTGGCAAGACCGTCCGCGCCACGTTTTTCCTGATCGGGAAGGATGGGAAGACGTTGTCTGCCATCGGAGTCCACTTCTCGGCTCCCCAGAGGTCCTTCTCCAGGAACCAAAGGGGACAAAAGAAGATGTGTTTCCGGAAGTCTCAACAGTCTCGTTTCGCTCTGGATCCCTCGTCCTTCAGAGGCAGAGGAGGACAGGGTGGATGCCGGCCCAGAGGCAGAGGGGGACCGAAGAATTTCAGGTTGAGAGAACCCTTTTCTGATCGGCCCGCGCAGCAGCCCTGAAGGGTTACCCGGCTGTTCCACTCTGGAGGCAGTCGGGGGACGCTTCTTGAGGCACCTAGCTGTTTGGGAGTCCATTACAACAGATCACTGGGTGCTTCGAATCCTATCCAGAGGTTATAAAATTCCCTTTCTGTATCCCCCTCCCAGACCCCGCAGCCTCCCCGATGTCCCACCCAATGAAAGGGAGGCAGCAGCCGCAGAAATAAACCAGCTGCTAGAAAAAAGAGCGATCCAGCACGTCCCCCAAGACCAGTCCGGATCTGGCTTTTACTCCAGGTTCTTTCTCGTGCCAAAAAAGACTGGGGACTTCAGGTCAATCCTCAACCTGTCCTTTCTAAACCTGTCAGTGGCCAAAGAGAAGTTCCAGATGGTCACCATTCAATCCATTCTCCCACTCTTACAGGAGAATGACTGGATGTGCTCGATAGACCTTAAGGATGCGTACTACCACATTTTGATGGACAGACGATCCAGAAGGTTTCTCCGCTTCTAGCTAGGAGCCAGCCACTACCAGTTCAGGGCCCTTCCCTTTGGTCTCACCACAGCCCCCAGGGTGTTCACCAAAGTTTTGGCAGTTGTAGCGTCCCACCTGAGACTCCAGGGAATACAGGTCTTCCCGTACCTGGACGACTGGCTCCTGACCGCCCCCACCAGGCATCTACTATGTTCAGCCAGAAATTACTTCCTTCACTTGGCCTCCCGGCTGGGAATCACAATCAACCTCAAGAAGTCTTCCCTTCAACCATCCCAGATCTTAGACTTCATAGGAACCAGGTTAGACACAAACCTATTGAAAGTCTTCTTAACTCCGGACCGGCTTCGAACTCTGAAGCTCCACTTACTGGCCCCTCTACAATCCTCAGCTCCTCCAGCGGAATTGGTTCTGAGGGCTCTAGGTTCCATTGCGGCAGCAATCAATCTGCTACCTTTAGCGCGCTTGAACATGAGGACACTACAGTGGACCTTGCAGGTTCAATGGTCCATCCTTCAACATCCACGGAGTTCACCCATTTCCCTCAGCAGGGTTTGCAGGAAATCCCTGCTCTGGTGGATCCAGTCCCCGGACCTCCAGAAAGGGCTTCCTTTTTCAATGTCCCCTCCTCTAGCCGCGGTGACCATGGATGCTTCTTGCCTAGGGTGAGGGAGGCACTGTATGGGTAGAACCGTCCAAGGCACGTGGACCCATTCAGATACTTTGTTGCATATCAGTGTCCTAGAGATGAGAGCGGTGCTTTTGGCGTTGCAAGCACTCCAGGCCCTTCTTCCCTTAGGGACAGTTGCAGTTCAGACAGACAACATGTCAGTGGTCTGGTATATCAACAAACGGGGGAACCAGATCCTACCCACCTTGTTGAGAGGCCATGAGAGTTTGGGAATGGGCGATCTCCACCAACCTCTTTCTCATAGCAACGCACATTCCGGGTCGGTCCAACATTTTGGCAGACAGGCTGAGTCGAACCATCCTCTCACCGTATGAGTGGTCTCTGAACCCCAGAATAGCGAAGCAAATCTTCCTCAAGTGGGGTCAACCTTGCTGCGATCTCTTCGCGTCTCCTTCGAACGCAAAGTGCAGCGACTACTTCACTCTAATTCCCCCAACAGGGGAATCCCCCAGAGATGCTCTGGTGCATGTTTGGCCATCCAGTCTACTTTATGCTTATCCCCCTCTTCCCCTCATGCTAAAATTCTTGCAGAAAGCCCGTTGGTTGGGGAGCAGAGTGATCTTCATAGCCCCATTCTGGCCTCGTCAAACGTGGTTCCCATGGCCTATGGTCTCATCTAGTGAATCCTCCATGGATTCTAGATCCCACCCCGGATCTGATCTCTCACCCACTAGGATTATCAACCCCGAATCTGGACAACCTCAAGCTCACAGCTTGGGTTGATCCAGTTCCAGTAATAGCTAGGACTCCCGGTATCTCATCCTCTGTTAAGGCTATTTTAGTAGCTGCTCATAAACCTTCTACAAGAAAGGTTTATAACAGCAAATGGAAACGCTTTACTATCTGGGTGGAGCATAGAAAATTGGATCCCTTTACAGCTCTGATACCAGCAGTGTTAGAATCTTTGTCAACTTTATTCGACCAAGGTGCTAGCTCTTCTACGGTCAAAGTCCAATTAGCCGCGATTTCCCATTATCATGTGGGAAGTGATCTCTGTCCGTTAGCCTCTTCCAAATTATGTAAGACTTTCTTAAAAGGCACTTTCCTCTTAAGGCCTCCGGTTAAAGACGCAGTCCCTCCATGGGATTTAACCCTTGTTCTCCAGTCTCTGACGGCCCCTCTGTTTGAACCTGCAGCTTCGGTGGATCTAAAATATTTATCTTGGAAGATGGCCTTTTCTCATTGCTATCACTTCCGCTAGAAGGGTTTCGGAGCTTCAAGCCCTTTGCGCCAAACCCGCATACTTGGTGTTTCATAAAGATAGATTTTCCCTCAGGACCAGTCCCTCCTTTCTACCCAAAGTTGCTTCTGAGCCCAATATCAATCAATCTATTAAGTTACCAGTTTTCTTTCCAAATTATCAAAACAGGGGTGAATACAAACTACATTCTCTGGACGTACACAGGCAATTGAGATTCTACTTGCACAGGACCACTGAACATAGGAAATCTGAGCAACTCTTTGTATCCTTTGCTAAATCCTCTTTGGGCAAGCCAGTATCAAAAGTTACATTGTCCAGATGGATTTCCCAATGTATACTTCTTGCATATATGAGTTCTGGCCAGCCTGAACATGGAGTCCACGCTCATTCTACCCGATTGATTTCTACTTCTGCTGCCTTTTGCTCCAGAGTGTCCTTGGATGACATTTGTTCAGCAGCCACTCGGGCTTCATCCCATACTTTCATTAACCATTACAAGTTGGATATAATTTCCAGAGGGAGAGCATCCTTCGGCTCTGCAGTGCTCCGGAATATCCTTCCGTGAGGACCTCCCAAGTTTGGGTAGCTGGGGACTCTGTCCCACAGGTTGATGAACAAATGAAGTTAACTACTTCAGATAAAGAAGTTATGTACTCACCATAACGTTCCATCTGAGTAGGTAAATTTCATTTGTCAGCAACCAACCCCCCCCCCTCCATCCCCCTAATGTATAGTGTGTCTTAGAAGGATTCCTTGTCTTTTTTCTCCGGATAACACCAGGTTAGGATGTGCAGGTGATCCTTTGTTTTGTAATGTTCTGTGTTACTATAGCAAACTCGATCTGAGGTCAGAGAGGGATGGCAGGGGAATATGGGTAAGGGGGAGGAGCTTGCAGCTAGGATCTTAGCTGTTTAAAGCTGCCGGCTCGGATCCGATACCCACAGGTTGCTGACAGATGAAGTTTACCTACTCAGATGGAACGTTATGGTGAGTACATAACTTCTTTTTTCTTAACATTGCCCTTCATACCTCCTAGGAAGATTGGCCGTTATTCAGCCAGAGGAGTTTCTGAGGTGCATTTCCTGATGGCATTCCCTGTTTTCCATATTTTTCATAAGGACACTGTGTGTCTGAGGGAAGACCTCTCATTATGCCCAAAGTGGTCAGTGAGTTTTACCTCAGTTGGGGCATAAATCTTCCTTCCTTTTTCTCTAACCTTCAGAACAAGGGAGAGAGAATCCTCCATTTAATGAATGTACTTTGGCAGCTCGGATTTTACTTGGGCAAGCCAAATCCATTCTGAAGACTGACTCGCCAGTTATTTCCTTTCAAGAAGCCAAGTTGGGAAACCCAGTTTCTAAGCAAACCTTTGCTAACTGGATTTCTAAGTCAGTTTCCTTTTGCTACATTCATCCAAGGAATGTTTTACTTTTTGCTGCAAAAGTGCATTCCACTAGAGCAGTCATCTCTTCTGGTGCTTTTAACAAAGTTATTAGATCAAGAGCCATCCTAGAAGCAGCGGCAGCAGCTTGGCTTTCTGTACATACCTTTACTAAAGACTAGAGGATAGATGCTTTTTGTAGATCCAGAGCCTCCTTTGCCAGGTTAGTCATCTCTGGATTGACTGACAGCTCTCCTATGTCAGATCCAGCCACCCATACCACTCATTAAGGTTTAGGAATCGCCCGTTAGGTTGGAATATTGCAACCGTGATCAATAACACATCTGCTGTTATAAGTTCTTACTCAGCTGTACTGTGTCCTTCCTTAGATCTCTGTTGCAGTATTTCCACCTGTCCATCCACCTTAGGTGACTTTTAACCAGGTTTTGCTCTTGTGGACAGAGATACGTTTTCTACCTGCTCCTCTCTTAGCTGACCTTTTCCTATCCTGTATCCTCAGGTGACTCCAAGTCTCCTGGCCTTGAGAGAATTTAAGATTTTCTTGCTTATATGTCTGCTTATGTACCCTTACCCCGTGGGCTTAAGTCATACATCTGACGTATGGCTTTATGGAGGTTTTAGCTTTGGTAACCTGGACGTTATTTGTTGCAATAAAATAAATGCCAATGCACCACGTCTCTTCAGCAACAAACCACAAACTTGAATGGTAAAAAATAATTAATACTTTAATAACAAAACAAACAATGTTAGCGCTTTCGTTTAAATCTCTGTTAAACTTTCTCAGACATTTGAAATGTGTTGCATCATTTCCTTTTATGTTGCCACTTTATTTCCCATTGGACTCTCATTATTATAAATTAACATGTATATCTAACATAAATAATGCCATTGAGTTATCTGAATACATCTTATCAACCCAATATGTGGATTTGCTCACAAATAACTTTAAATACTGTCGCAATATGCATTTTAAATACTACTGAATTGAGATTTAGAATATTTAAAACTTAAAATTGTTTAAAATGTCATAAAATGCTTTACACATATAAAAAATATATGTATATAAAATATAAAAAATATCATCATCATCATCATCTTTCGGCTGTTCCCTTTAGGGGTGGCCACAGCAGATCACCTGTTTCCATTTCTTCCTGTCCTCTGCATCTTGCTCTGTCACCCCAACCACCTGCATGTCCTCTCACCACATCCATAAACCTTATCTTAGGCCTTCCTCTTTTCCTGTTACCTGGTAGCTTCATCCTTGCCATCTTTTTTCCAATATACTCAGCATCCCTCCTCAGCACATGTCCAAACCAACGTAATCGTGCCTCTCTGGCTTTGTCTCCAAACCTTCCAACCTGGGCTGACCCTCTAATGTACTTATTCCTAATCCTGTCCACTCTTGTCACACCCAGTGCAAATCTTAACATCTTTAATTCTGCCACATCCAGCTCAAACACCTGCCTTTTTGTCAATGCCACTGTTTCCAACCCATATAACATAGCTGGTCTCACTACCCTCTTGTAGACCTTCCCTTTCACTCTTACTGGTATTCGTCTGTCACAAATCACTCCTGACACTCTTCTCCACCCACTCCATCCTGCCTATACCCTCCTCTTCACCTCTCTTCCATACTCACCATTACTCTGAACTGTTGATCCCAAGTACTTAAACTCATCCACCTTCCCCACCTCTACTCCCTGCATCCTCACCATTCCTTTGTCCTCCCTCTCATTCACACACATATATTCTGTCTTAGCCCTGCTGACCTTCATTTCTCTTCTCTCTAGAACATATCTCCACCTCTCCAGGGTCTCCTCCACCTGTTCCCTACTCTCACTCCAGATCACAATGTCATCTGCAAACATCATAGTCCACGGGGACTCCTGTCTGATCACATCTGTCAACCTGTCCATCACCATTGCAAATAAGAAAGGGCTCAGAGCTGATCCTTGATGTAATCCCACCTCCACCTTAAACGCATCTGTCACTCTCACCGCAGACCTCACCACTGTGACACTACCCTCGTACATATCCTGTGCCACTCTTACTTACTTCTCTGACACTCCCGACTTCCTCATACAATACCACAACTCCTCTCTAGGCACCCTGTCATATGCTTTCTCTTAAGTTTATAAAAACCCAATGCAACTCCTTCCAACATTCTTTGTACTTCTCCATCAACACTCTCAGAGCAAAGATCGCATTTGTAGTGCTCTTTCCTGGCATGAAACCATACTGCTGATCACTAATCATCACGTCCCTTCTTAACCATGTATCCACTACTCTTTCCCATAACTTCATGCTGTGACTGATCAATTTAATCCCTCTGTAGTTACTACAGCTCTGCACATCACCCTTATTCTTAAAAATTGGTACCAAAACACTTTTTCTCCATTCCTCAGGCATCCTCTCACTTTCCAAGATTTCATTAAACAATCTGGTTAAAAACTCCACTGCCATTTCACCTAAACACCTCCATGCTTCCACAAGTATGTAATCTATATACAAAATATATGATATAATTATATTGCATCAAATGATTTTAGGCAAGGAGAATAAATATCTGTAAATAAACATTATAATAGCATGTACAAAACTGAACAATTATAATGGCATACAACCAATAAATAAATTAAAATGCATATTATTAAACAATTTTCTTTCTTTGTAATGCTTTTAGTTTTAATAAAGGTGCTATGGAAGTGCATTCATTAATTCCTGGCCACTTATCGGCTTGAACTGTAATTTGCCATTTTAGTTCTTTGAGTTCTACGTACGCCCCCCTATGGTTTCTTGTCCATGATGTTTACATGGTCTATAGCCGTAAAAATAAATTGATGGCTGGTAGACTCACTGACATGTTTAGCCAAAGCATTATTCAAATTTATTTTCTTTGACATATTCATGTTCATATATTCTTTGAGTGAGACGCCATTCAGTTTTTCCAGTATAAAATGTTGGACAAGAATTACATACAGCCAACTAGACCACTGCTTTTGAATTACAAGTATATCTACTCTTTACAAAATGTTTAACATCTCTTAAGTAAAAACTGTCAGCAATATTGATTTTATGACACCAATGGCATGCCCCACATTTTAAGATACCCACATTTGTTTGGATGGATCTGTACATAACTGGTTTAAATATCTCTTTAAAACTCTTTCCTTTTTGATGTACAATTTTAGGTTTCTCATCCATGTGGGGCCTAATGTGGGGGTCTTCTGTTATGATAGGCCAATTTGTCATAAATATGTCCCTAATTGCCTTATAATCCTGGGAAAAAGAAATCAGCGCTTTGGAAAAGCCAGACTCTCTGCACTATATCATGTTGTTCCTGTTGTACCAACTCCGTATCATAGTGTCTTGAACTTAAAAGAATCACAAGTGATTTTTGATTGATCCAGGATGGGTTTAAAATGCCCATTTAACCTTTTCACAACTACCTCCTGTATTAATGCATCCACCAGGGTGCTAGGGTATTCCCTGTTGATGAACATGGTACGCAATTTTAAGTTTTAAATATTCTAAATGTCAATTCAGTAGTATTTAAAATGCATATTGCGACAGTATTTCAAGTTATTTGTGAGCAAATCCACATATTGGGTTGATACGATGTATTCAGATAACTCAATGGCATTATTTATGTTGGATATATATGTTAATTTATGTTAATAAGAGTCCAACGGGAAACAAAGTGGCAACATAAAAGGAAATGATGTAACATTTCAAATGTCTGAGGAAGTGTAACAGAGATTTAAAAGAAAGCGCTAACATTGTTTGTTTTGTTAAAGTATTAATTCTTTTTTACCATTCAAGTTTGTGGTTTGTTGCTGAAGAGACGTGGTGCATTGGCATTTATTTTATTTAGTTTGTTTGTTGTTTTCGCTTATCAGTTTGTTGCAATAAGCCATCCTCCTCACTATTACAGTAGTGTGCTATAGTACAATCCATTCATCAGTCTGATATACAGTGCTGCACCCAATTATTTGAAGGTTAACAAACCATGTATATTATAATTGTACAGAGCACATGAATAACTTTGATTTCCTCCTTCACTTGTATACTGTTGGCACCATTCTGTAGACTTAACACATTAAGTAAAGTTTTAGGTTTGCTACTCTGTGAAATGATCTGTACTTTAGTAGATATCTTGTACTGCTGACAAATGTTCATTTCTGTCTTTTACAAATATTTTTGCTAATTTTTTACCACTTTAATGTTTATAGTTGTATGTCAGCTGTATTTTCTTTTTTTTTTTTTTTAAATTGCATGCATTCTTCTCCCTCGGGATTTTTCACCCTGAGTCTACTCTGAAAATGGGCAGTATGCAGCAGTGATTACTTGTTCACAGCAACATAACTAAATAACTGTACTGTTGTTTGGTTTGTAGTTTTCCTTTATTTTCATCAGAAACTCCCCAAGCAAGGTCTTCACATTTTCTTTTTCCACGTGTTATGTAGAAATCCTGGTGAATATGATGCCAGTTCAACTGCAGAATTTAATGATGATGAAAATGTGCAACTGGAGTGTGGTTTGCACCATTTGTACACACACAGGAATGTTGGTATGCCTTGTGTATTGATATTCCACAAAATTCTGACCTTGCTACCGTAAAAAAAAAAAAATATATGAATTCGGTTAGATATGCATATTGTATATGTGGTTATGTGATTTATGTCATGTAAGGTAAGACCAGTACTATATTATTGCTGAGTAATAATTTGACAGTGCAGAGTTACAAGCCATGATCGTGATGCAAAAGCATCCAGAAAGATAATGGGGAAAAGACTGAATTTGTTAACTTTTTTTCATTCCATGACTTTAAGAGATGCACATTTTTTCTGTTGGACCAGATCATATTTTTGTTGCAGAACAAGGTTGTGTTAATATACAACAGAATTTGACATTATATCTAGAGTACTTGTCAAAGTTGCTTTGCCATCTTGTGTATTTTATTTGTGATGTAGTTTACAATCAGTACGGGATTTTTAAAAAACGAAATAAATGAAGATACTCACCAACTCTTTTAAACCAATTAATGTAAGAAGCAAGTAAAAAGGTATATCACTTGGATGTAAATCAACTTTGCTTTCACTGACTGATTTAATCCTGTTAAATATTTTTATTAAACAAACATAAAGTAAGAGTTCTAACACTGAGGACTACCTTAATTGCCTATTGAGTAAGCATTTAGTAATGGAAAACCAAAGTTGATCTGTTACAACAGTAAAGACTGTTTTAAACCAAATTATATTGAAAGTAGATACAAGACTGCAGCAACAGGAAAAAAATGTTTTCTTCTTCTTTCGGCTTTTCCCAATTAGGGGTCACCACAGCGGATCACCTTATCCGTTCATGATCGTCAGTGGAGTTTTACGGTGTCGAGTTACCAGCTCGGCGCCCAACCTTCCACAGAAGGCGCACACACACACTCACGCCTAGGGCCAATTTAAAGTGTTCAGTCCACCTACTTGGGAGTGTTCAATCAACCTCTTTGGGATGTGGGAGGAAACCGGAGCACTTGGAGGAAACCCAAGTGACCACAGGGAGGACATGCAGACTCCACACAGAAGGCAACCCAGCTGAGGATCGAACTGGAGAACCTCTTGCTGTGATGCGGCGACCCTAACCGCTGCACCACCGCGGCCGCCCAAAAATGTTATATTTTGTTTAATTTCTCAGAGATGAAAGATCTTTTTTAGGTGTGTTTTTTCTTTTTCATTTAAAAGGTAGTACCTTTATGATACCAGTTAATATCAACAGCCAAACAGATTAGTTCTTTAAAAATACAAGAAAATTATATATTTTTATCATCTTCTGGTAGGCAGTTCTAATATGTGAAAAATGTTCAACATTTAATTGCAATTTTTTGTACATTTTTCTGGGAAAGCGCAACTCTGGACACTCCCCATCTCCCACCCAAGATTGGGGAATGTCTGCAGTCTCAGATTTCTAATTGCATGACTTATCTATTCACTCCTCGCTAGATTATGTACGATTCTTTTCAGTTTTTAGCAGGAGAGGGGGGAAAAACTGGAGATACGTAAATAAAGAAGAAAGTGAAGTAAAAAGGCAGAACTTAACTTTTTACCACTTTCAGTAGCTGTCTGTTTCTTTTCTAATTCCAGTTTGATTTCCATTTCTATACCTTCTGCAAAATTAAGCAAAAATGTCATCATACACTTGTTTTCATACTATTCTTGGTGTCTACTACATCATCCTAACTCAATACCACCAGCATATTGTAATATGAGTATTTGTAGTTGCAGATTTTTTTTTCTTTTCTAAAACTGTTCAGTGAATTAATTTTCCCAGTTTGTTTTGAGAGGAATCCACAGTTCTGTGCTTAGCTCATTTAAATATTTCATTTGTAAACCTTGTTGCTGTGTAAAAACAAATTGGTTTTAGTTTTACCCATTGCATGTTTAAAAAAAGTATTTTTTTCCTACTCTTTCATTTAATATTCCTTTCTGACAGAATGACATCGAAGCAAGCAAGGTTGTTTCGCAAGTAAGTGCACCAAAACCAGAAAGTGGTTCTGGGTCAAAACCCCTCAGCACTTCATTGGACGATATTGAGATAAGAAAAGTATTGGAAGAATGTAAGAGGCTTCAAGCAGAAGTGGGGAGGTTGTCAGATGAAAACAGAAGTCTTAAAGTAAGTTTGGTACTGAGGTTTTGTATTCTTTGTATTTCAGTGAAATTTAATTTTTTTGCAGCCTGTCTATACACTGAGCATGAAGAGATTGTTAAAAGATGTTCTTCGTGTTTCACTATTGCAGTCATCACATTTGGGTTATCTGCTTGCAGTAGCCCTCACTCAGCCTGATTATAAAAGTCTTGGGTCTTGCGTCGGTTGCTGTCTCATCTTCCATGACATCAGGTAGTCAGGGATATAAAGCATGCAGCCGACGCCATTACAACAGTGTTTCTTGCCGTACGGTGCTCGAAGCAGAAACAGTTCGCAAGTGCCAGTCAGCCGACTCCTGAAATTTTCGTTTTCGAGTTTCAGAACTGAAGTCTTCAACTAAAGCCAAGTTACCCCATTGGGGAAACCTTTTCTTGCTCTAAACCGATGTCAGTAAAAGTCAATAATTGTATTTCTTGTGGAAAGCAAATACCTCAAAGATTTTCATTCATACTGCATTCCTTGCATAGGCCTTGACCACGGTGTACCTCGTTGTTGGTTTTGTGCCTTATTTAAACAACAAACTATTCGTCGGTATATTTAGGCTTCTAAATATTTTGTTACTCTGTTCAATAACCCAGATATGTCGTCGGTAAGCCATCAGACTACCGACATTCTGAAAAAAATGCAAAGATAAAGACAGAGACAGGCCGCCTAGGTCCAATGCTGCTGACGACGCTTCTCCTAAGCTAGTTGTCAGTTCGCCAGTACTCAGTGACTCGCTTTCGCAGCCCCTGATACCCGCTATTTCTGATTCGCAGGCCTCTGCTGAGACCCATTTGGAGTCCAGTATGCCATGAGATGTTTTCAACTGTGGAACCTGTGGATGTCTCTACCTTGGATGGGTCCGGAGCCGCTGTGCAGGTACCAGCTTCTGAGGGTGTTTTCAGGCCTACTGACTTGCATATTAAACAGATGCCATCTTCATCTTCAAGGCCTACAATTCGAACCAAGCCTAGAAAACCTATGCCCAGACCACATGGTCAGGCCTCTATGCCTAGAAGACAAATGATAAGAATGGCTGAAGACCTTATTACTTTAATCAGGGGGAAGCCAACCTTCCCTCTCGAAGAGACCTAGGACTGAATTTGCTTATGATACTTCTGATCAGGATTCTGAAATTTCTGTTTCCTCTGATGACCAGGATTTACCCTTATCTACTTATGAGGATTCTGATGCAGAAGACTCTTATTCCCTTTGCTTCCCCACCAGAGGATTTATCTTTTGGTGAAACCTTGCGTACTCTTAGGGAGCATTTTCGCTGGGAAAGCCAGGATTACTCTGATTCTAAAAAGAGGCTTAGGGATTTGCTGTCTCCCCCTGTACTAGACATTGTTGATGCCTTTTCGGACTCTAGCTTGGCCCCTGACACTCTACCTCCTGCTCCCAGAAATCCTGATAGATATTACAGGGTTCCTGACTCTCGCAAGTTCCTTTTTAAAAATCCTACTGTGGATCCTGAGACTATTTCACAGGGACCCAAAGGCATTAAGGCGACTACTGCCAAAAAGTCCTGCCCCTTCTGATAGAGATTCCAGGGCGCTGGATAGATGGGGTAAGAAGGTATACATGTCTGCAACCTCAGCCATTAGGGCCTTAAACTGCCAGTTTCATATGTTAAAGTATCAGCAGCATATTATTGGATTGCTTAAACAGAAAATTGTGTTGATTCCTGATTGTGCAAAAAATAAGAATTTACAGGTTTTAATGCATTCTGCTGAACAAGTTGGAAAACATACTTTGCAATATGGTTTTGATTCACTAGAGGCATCTTGCAGGGCTGCTGTCACTGGGTCTGTACTTAGAAGGCATGCTTGGCTTAAGGAGCAATCTTTGCCAGATCATGTTAAAGCTAAATTGCTGGATGCTCCCCTAAATCAGGACCGCAAGCAGAAGAAGTGCTTAAAAAGATGGAGGAAAAAGCTAAATCTGTGCAAACTGTTAAAGATTTCCTACAAGTACAGCCTCCAAGATTTAGTAGGCATTGGCCCTCCAAGAATTGGTCCTTTCCTGCCTCTTCCAGGCCTTCTCAGTCCAAACCCAGAACCAGCAGAACACCCAGGCTTCAGTCCAAGGGTCCGCACAGGACTAAGCAGTGGGGGGCTCCCACTTCCAAATCAGGGAGTAGTAAGACTCCCTATTATGATAAACTGTCTCAATGACTTGACTTTAAAACTTCCAAGCCCTTCTTAACAGACTGCTCTTTTAGGGGGAAAAGATTGCTCTGCAGGCAAAAAACTGGGAACTCATTACCCAGGACAAATGGGTTTTAAATTTCCCAAGGATACAGATTTCACTTCCACATGTTACCAACCCCAAACAGTTGGCCAGATCTACCCCCAAATCAGTGGGCAGAGGCTCAAAAGCAAGTACTCACTCTTAAGTATAAGGGCTATTCAAACTGTACCAGAAGAGGAAAAGGGACAAGGTTTCTACTCCAAACTTTTCCTGGTACCCAGAAAAGACAACTCATGGCATCCTATTTTGGACCTTTCTATCCTAAACACCTTTTGGTGATCCCAAAATTCAAGATGCTAACCCCTCACCAGTTGCTTCCAGTACTAGGCAAGGATGCCTGGTTGGCAACACTGGATTTAAAGGAAGCCTACCTACACATCCCAATCAGGGAATCTTGCAGAAGGTACCTATGCTTCAAAGCAGGCTACATGCATTATCAGTTCTCTGCACTGCCCTTTGGCTTATCAGCTGCGCCCAGGGTATTCACAAAGTGCCTAGCTCCAGTCATTGCATTTTGCAGGCAAAGAAATATTCAAATATACCCACACCTGGATGATTGTCTAATTCAGGCAGAAAGCCAGGACATACTTTTGAATCATCTGGCATTTGTACCCTGTCAACAAATTATATTCCTGGGAGCAAGCTTGAACACAACTTCCCAGATGGCTTTCCTCACACCAGAGAAACAAATTCATTTGACAACTTACTTCAAACTAATGGCCACAAAAACCCTGTTATCTGCAAGGCAAATACTGCAAGCCTTGGGGTTCATGGCCTCCTGCATTCTCCTAATTCCATATGCAAGACTGCATATGAGGAAACTACAATGGTATCTAAAAAGCCTATGGTGTCAACATTCTCAGGATCTAGAAGCAATGATTCTTATCGTACCTTGCCTACAGTTAGAGTTCCTTTGGTGGGCAGAGGCCTGCCAACAAAACAAGGGGCTACCATTCACTCTACCCCCTGCCGCCCAAACCCGAACAGACGCATCAGACTATGCATGGGGGGGCTCACCTGGCAGGGAAGTGCATTCAGGGCAAATGGAACCCAAGTCAAATGCACCTGCATATCAATCAAAAAAAATGTTAGCTGTACAGAATGCTCTGACAGCCTTCAAGGACCACATTCTTCCAGGACAATTAATGGTAGAGATGGACAACACCACTGTTATGTGGTACATAAACAAGCGTGGGGGGTACCCGTTCATACCCCCCTCTGCAGACTAGCCATGGCTCTGTGGAACACAGCCTTGAGCTACTAAGTGCATCTACAGGCTCAATTCCTGCCAGGAAAGCTAAATGCACTGGCAGACAAACAAAGCAGAAATCTCATGGATCCACACGAGTGGAAACTGGAACCAAAGACTTTCAACATGTTGATAAACAAATGGGGGAGCCCAGATATAGACCTGTTTGCCTCCCCCCAAAACTACCAATTGGACAAATTCTGCACAAGGACTCCCCACAAACAAGCTTTGAAAGTGGATGCCCTGTGCTTCAACTGGAAAAAATCTATCAGTTTATGCCTTTCCTCCTCTGCCTCTCTTCTCCAAAGTACTTCTAAAGATCAAACAGGGCAAACCAAGGACGATACTGATTGCACCAGACTGGACATGCCAGCACTGGTACTCCCTCTTGCGCAGTGTGTCACTGCTGGCTCCATGGCACCTGCTTCAGACTCCTACTTGCTGTCCAAGCAGGAGGGACAGATTTTGCATCCTCATCTTCAAACCCTGAACCTGGAAGCCTGGCTAATTACCTAATCTCTCCATTATCATTCCTCAGTAAACAAGTGTTGAATGTCATTTTGGAGGCAAGGAGGCCTAGTACTAGAAAGTCTTATGCTGAAAAATGGAAAAGATTCTGTTCCTGGAACCAAACTCAAGGGATGGGCACAGCAGCACCCAATTTACCTCAGATTCTTCAATACTTAACTGAGATGCTTCACAAGGGCCTTTCTTTTTCCTCCATCAAAATTCGTGCCTCAGCCATTTCAGCTCATTATAACACAGAACCACACCTCTTTTCTCATACACTTCAGCAAGGGTATCTGAATTACAGGCTCTTATGACAGTGGAGCCTTTCATCATCTTACATGCGGACAGGGTGTCCCTCAGGACCAATCCCTTCTTCATGCCCAAGGTAGTATCCAGTGTGGCTCTTAATCAGTCCATTCATTTGCCAACCTTCTTTTCTAATCCACAGAACAAAGGGGAACGGATACTGCACTCCTTAGATGTGCATAGACAACTTAGATTTTACTTGGACAGGAGTAAACCTCAAAGGAAATCTGACCAACTGCTGGTGGCATTTGCTGCAGGGGCAGAGGGGAAGGCCATTTCAAAGCAAACCGTTTCTAAATGGGTAGGCCATTGCATTCATTTCTGCTGTAAGCACCATGGAAAACATTCCACAGGGGATAAGACCACACTCAACCAGAGCTGCATCTACCTCTACAGCCTTTCTCAGAGGTGTCCCTACCGGGGACATCCCAGAAGCTGCTATCTGGAGTTCTGCACATACTTTGACCAAGCATTACCATTTGCCAATTTTCTCTAAATCCAGAGCTGGCTTTTCCACTGCAGGTTGCAGGGCTTTATAGCTGGTCCTAATGCTATCTAAATTCCTACTCCCATCCTTAGCTTTGGGAATCTACCCAATTATGATGACTGCAACAGTGAAACACAAAGAACATAGTACAGTTGTGTACACTTACCATAAATGTAGATGTACGAGTGTATTCACTTTTGCAAATCTTGTTACCCTCCCTCTAGTCCCCTGACTTCTTGTGGCTGTACCTCTATTCTCCTTTACTATGCTTAAAAGCTTTTTGGTGTATTTACTTTATTGTTGGATGTATAACCTTGTATATATATATATATATATATATATATATATATATATATATATATATATATATATATGTATACGTATATATATATATATATATATATATATATATATATATATATATGTAATGGCATCTGTTGCATGCTTTATACCCCTGACTACCTGACGTCATGGAAGATGAGACAGCAACCGACGCAGGACCCAAGACTTAGATAATCAGGCTGACTGAGGGCTACTGCAAGCAGGTAACTCAAATGTGATGATTGCAATAGTGAATACGCTCGAACATCTACATTTATGGTAAGTGTACACAACTGTACTTTCTGTTGATTTCAAATTTTCATAGAAAGCTGTATGTCGCACCTATGGAAGTGTTCTAGAAAAGCATTGCTAAAATTGCGTAATGCTAATTTACTAGGCTCACTTTGTAGGCATCGATCTGATGTCGATCATTAATTCTTGGCAGTTGGGACACTGTTCCTATCCTCGGAACCTGCTTGGCCAATGTACAACTCGCGCCAGCCACAAAAACTGTTGAACTAAGTCTCTACCCACAATGGTAGATTACCTCAGGTCTCATTTGCCACTCCAGCAAGATGCGTCAGCCATTGCTGTCAGCCAAGTGATTTAGATTTTCTTCTTACAACTTTGAATGTCGTTAAGTATCCTTGAGTTGTATACTTTTCCTGATTTCTGTTTGAGTGTGAGTAGTTTAACCTGTTGGGCCTTTTTCTCCTATATCATCGTTAGTATTTTGCTTCCATCTTTTACCATTCTAGTAATCTTATCTACCATTGTTGGTAGATCTCTTTTTTTTTTCTTTTCTATCGTGTGTAAGTTTGTGAGTATATTTTTGTTTGTTAGCACTTTCCCATTTTCAATATGGCGGTAAAAACAAAAGGCACTACTGGATTTAAGCAGTGCCAGGATTGTTGAAGAAAGATGCTGAATTCTGATAGACATCTTTCCTGTGTCTGCTGTTTAGGAGCCCCCACTTAGAAACTAACTGTGATGTTTGTAAGGGCTTCAGTCAGAGAACTTTAGTTGAGCACTGTAACAAGCTCATACAAAGAGGTTTGCTCATAACGTCTATTACTGAAGCCTTGTCCAAGGCTGACACTACTAACCAGGATACTCCAGAAAAGAGAAGCTACTCCGGTACCAGCATCTTCTTTGGTGCCGGTGGCCCACAAGCTTAAGACTTTGGTTCTGATCCCGTCAGAACCAACTGCTACGGTACCGAAACTTAAGCCTAATTTCTCCTCTGCACCGTCAACTTCCATAGTGCCATCGGCACCGGTGTCAGTTCCAGCTTTTTTAGTTTCAGGCTCAGTGCCGACCTCGCCTTCGGCACAGCAACATGTTTCACCAATCTTCTCTGTGCCATAGCAGGCTCTGCCCATTCCTTTGGTGTCAAAATTAGATCAAGACCTTCCCAGGACAAGAGATTCTCCATCTGTAGACCCCTTTGTGGTCCAGGTGCTTAGCCCCTATGTAGAACACCCTGAGTCTTTCATTTTTTTCAGTTTGATCCTCCAGGAGTCTCTCTGGATGTTGTGACATTGGTGGATCAACTTTTGGTGTTCAGAGGTATTCCTGCTCCTTCTCAGGTCCTTCTCCCTCCTTGACTTGGGACCTATTCCTCTCCCAGGACTCCTACTATTTCTCCTCCTCCAACTTCCACTGGAGTTTCAGAGCCCAGCACTTTGATTTCCCCGGTACCAACTGTTTCAGTGCCGTTAGGCACTTCCACCTCTGTGCCGGATGTTGCCCTGACTTCATCGGTTCCTGCTGTGGAGCCAACGGACTCTTGGACCGTGACCTCTCCACCGGTTCCATGGGGCTCTAGGTTTTTGTATGGTGCCGACCTCTGCTCCTGGAACATTGTCTGATGTTCTTCTTGTTTCACTGTTGCAGTCATCACACTTGGGTTATCCTGCCAGGGGTAGCCCTCAGTCGGCCCGAGTACTAGAGGCTTAGTATTTCTGCATCGGTTGCTGTCGCTCCAGGACTAACGTCAGGTCATCAGAGGTATAAAAACAGACAGCCAATGCCATTACATCAGTCTTTCTTGCCGAGGAGCCCGAAGCAGAAGCAGTTTGCACAAGTGCCGGTCGACCACTACCTGAATTTTCGGTCGACCACTACCTGAATTTTCGGTCGACCACTACCTGAATTTTCGGTCGACCTCTACCTGAATTTTCGGTCGACCGCTACCTGAATTTTCGGTCGACCGCTACCTGAATTTTTCATTTCCAAATTGAAGTTGAAGTCTTCTAAAGCTAAGTACCCCATTTGGATCCTTTTTTCTTGCTCTAACCGATGTCAGAAAAAGTTAACAATTGTCTCGCCTGTGGAAAGCAAATACCACACCGAGACTTCCATTCTTACTGCATCACCTGTTTAGGCCCAGACCACGACATCCTTCGCTGTCGCTTTTGTGCTTTGTTCAGTGCCAGAACTACATGTCGTCGGACCCTTATTGGTTCATAAGTTGGTACTAGGCTATCGGCCCTAGGGCCTATACAAGCCTTGCCATAACAGTTCCCTGGCTATTTCTTCCCACAATATTTACTTCCCTGAGCCCCTGTCTAGCAGGGTGACTGACGTGATCCCTGTGGTGAATTTACTTTCTCCCATCCAATCGTTAAAGTCCCTTTTGAAGAAGGCCAGCGAGGTGCTGTGTTTGACATGTATGAGCAAGTTTGTTCCAGAGTCTGGGGAGTCTCTGGGTCAAGAACCTAACTAAATATTTTCGCTCTCAGTCCTCATATTCCAATATGGCTTCGGTATGCCATCAGACTACCAGTCTTCCGAAAAAACGTAAGTATAAAGACAGAGACCGCACAGATCCAAAACTGCCGACGACACTTCTGTTAAGCTTAGTCGTCAGTTCTCCGGTCCACAGTGAGGAGCTTTCACAGCCCCTGATGCCCGTTTCTGTGAATTCGCAGGCCGCTACCGAGACACATTCGGAGTCTGGTATGCCGCGAAACTGTTCTTTGACTAAGGATCCTGCGGATGTCTCCACCTTGGATGAGTCCAGAGCTACTGAGTAGGCACCGGCTTGCGAGGAAGTTCTTCGCACTACCGATACTAGTCACAAACCGACAACTTTTTTCTCGTCTTCAGTTCTTTCTAAAACTACCGAGTTTCTAAGGCCCAACGAACTATGCCTAAAAAAAATGACCCAAGCTCAGGCACTTGCGTCCATGCCTCACTTGCAAATGCTTAAAATGGTGTAAGACCATATTATGCTTATTAGGGGAAGCCAGGCTACCCCTTCCAAAAGAAAGAAACTTGTCCCCAGTAGTTTTATCTGAACAGGAGTCCAATGACTGAGGTTTCTGAATATGAAGACATGCAACCCCTCTTTGCTTATGAGGATTCTGACACAGAGGAATCCTTTCCTTCTGCCTCTCCTCCTGAGGATTTTTCATTTGGTGAAACCCTACATACTTTAGTGGAGCATTTCCAGTGGGAATGTCAGGATTACCGTCAGTCAAAAAAGAGACTCAGGGAATTCTTAGATTTACTACAGCACGGACCTTTAGCCATTCCTCTTGTTCTGGATGTTGTGTATGATGTTTTTATGAAATCCAGTTTGACTCCTGACACCCTTCCCCCTGCTCCCAGGAAACCTGACAGAGGTACTGCAGAGACTCTCACAAATTCCTTTTCAAAAATCCTACTGCTGACCCAGAGGTCATCTCCCAAGGACCTAAAGGAATTAAAGCAACCTCTGCTAAGAATCCCACTCCCGCAGACATGGATTCCCGAGCTTTAGACAGATAGGGTAAAAAAGTATACACCTCTGCAACTCTTGCTGTTAGAGCACTAAATTGTCAGTTCCACATGCTGAAATATCAGCAGCATACCATGGAACTCTCAAACAAAAAAAAATCTTCCTTTCCTCCTTGTGCAGAAAATAAAGAATTACAAGAGCTTATGCATTCTGCAAGCCAAGTTACTAAGCACACCTTACAATGTGGCTTTGATGCCCTAGAAGCATCTTGCAGGGCAGCAGTCACTGATTCTGTCCTTAGAAGGCATGCTTGGCTTATGGAGCAGACCTTGCCAGACCATGTCAAATCAAAATTATTGGACGCACCATTGAACAAAGACAATTTGTTTGGCACCAAGGCAGAAGAGGTCTTAAAAAAGATGGAAGAAAAAGCTAAATCTATGCAGACAGAATTTACAGGTCCAGCCTCCAAGGTTCAGTAGGCATTGTCCCTCCAAGCACTGGTCCTTTCCAGCCCCTTCCAGGCCAGAACCAGGGGAAGTAGACCCTCCAGACAGCAGTCCCAGGGAATGCAGAGATCAAAGCAATGGAGTTCCTCCTCTTCAAAAACAGGGTGTGCTAAGCCACCCCCTTATGGTAAGAACTCACAATGACTTAACACCTCCACCCCTTACTCTGCCCACCTGCTTGTGCCCATAGGAGGAAAACTCTCCTTCCATGCAAACAACTGGACCTCTATTACCAACGACTGATTGGTCCTCAACATAGTGTCCCAGGGATACAGATTTTATTTCCACACTCTGCCAACCCCAAAAGGGTTCCCAGATTTTCCTCCAAACCAGTGGGCAGAGACCAAAAAACAGGCCCTTTCCCTGCTCTCCATGAGGGCAATACAGCATGTTCCTGCAGACCAAATAGGCCAAGGTTTCTATTCCAGACTCTTCCTGGTACCCAGAAAAGGAGGGCATTTGGCACCCAATCCTTGATCTATCCATTCTAAAAACCTTTTTGGTGATACCAAAATTCAAAATGCTCACCCTCCAGCAGCTTCTTCCTATGCTTTCCAAGGATGCTTGGTTAGCCACCCTAGACCTACAAAAGGCCTACCTACACATCCCAATCAGGGAATCTTGCAGGAAATATCTATGTTTCAGGGCAAGATCTATGCACTTTCAGTTGTCTGCTTCTGGCCATCACTTCAGCTAGAAGAGTTTCAGAGCTACAAGCACTCACGGCTGTAGAGCCTTTATCATTTTCCATGCTGACAGGGTCTCCCTCAAGACTAACCCATCCTTCATGCCTAAAGTGGTGTCCAGTGTGACTCTCAACCAATCCATTCATGTTCCCACCTTTTTTCCTAACCCACATAACAAGGGGGAAAGGATTCTGCACTCTCTAGATGTGCATAGACAGCTCAGATTTTATCTGGATAGGACTAAATCTTTCAGAAAAACTGATCAATTGCTAGTCAGCTTCGAGTCAGGGGCAGAGGGTAAGCCCATATCCAAACAAGCAGTCTCCAAATGGATAGCACACTGCATCCATTTCTGCTACAAACAGCAGGAGAAACCGCCCCCCAAAGGGGGTCCAGGCACATTCCACCAGGGCAACCTCCACCTCTGCAGCTTTTCTCAGAGGGGTACCCACCAGGGACATCCTGGAGGCTGAAACATGGACTTCTGTTCATACCTTCACCAAGCATTACCACCTGCCTATCTTCTCCAAATCCAGGGCAGGCTTTGCCACCGCAGTCTTGCAGGGCATCCTAGACAGCCTCCAGTCTTCTTGACGGTCTCCACCCTTTTCTTCACCTTTGGGAATCAACCCAAGTGTGATGACTGCAACAGTGAAACACGAAGAACATGGTACAGTTGTTTACACTTAACATAAATGTAGATGTTCGAGTGTATTCACTGTTGAAGTCCTGGTTTCCCATCCTCCATCCCCCTTGTCTCTCCCCCCCTCCCTCTCTCCTTATAGGGAATGTTTTTTTGTTTATTTTCTACTGGTGGTGTTATTCCACCATAACCTAGCTGCCTATTTGGGGGCTCCTGACAGTTGGGGAAAGAAAAACTGATGTAATGGCATTGGCTGCCTGTTTTTTATACCTCTGATGACCTGATGTCAGTCCGGGAGCAACAGCAACCGACGCAGAAATACTAAGCCTCTGATATTCGGGCCAACTGAGGGCTAACCCTGGCAGGATAACCCAAGTGTGATGACTGCAACAGTGAATACACTCGAACATCTACATTTATGGTAAGTGTATACAACTGCCTTCCCCAGCTCCGGCTTTGGAGGACTGGCTCACGGAGTGGGGTTTGACCTCAGATGTTCTTCACTGTTGCAATCATCACATTTGGGGTTATCTGCTTGCAGTAGCCCTCATTCGGCCTGATTAACAAAGTCATGGGTCCTGCGTCGGTTGCTGTCCCTTCCATGACGTCAGGTCGTTAGGGTTATAAAACCAAGCAGCCGACGCCATTACATCAGTCTTTCTTGCCATGCGGTGCCCGAAGCAGAAGCAGTTGGCAAGTGCCAGTCAGCTGACTCCTGAAATTTTTGTTTTCGAGTTTCAGAACCAAAGTCTTCAAGTAAAGCTAAGTACCCTGTTGGGGAAACTTTTTCTTGCTCCTAACCGATGTCAGTAAAAGTTAATCATTGCATTTCTTGTGGAAAGCAAATACCTCACAAAGATTTTCATTCGTACTGTATTCCTTGCCTAGGCCCTGACCACGACATACCTTGCTGTCGGTTTTGTGCCTTATTCAATCAACGCACTGTCCGTCGGTAAATTTTCACATCTAAATATTTCGGTTCTCAGTTCAGTTATCCAGAAATGTCGGTAAGCCATCTGACTACCGGCATTCTGAAAAAAAACAAATATAAAGACAGAGACAGGCTGCTGAGGTCCAAAACTGCTGACGATGCTTCTCCTAAGCCAGTCGCCAATTCACCGGTACTCCAGTAAGGTGCTTTCGCAGCCCCTGATACCCGCTACTTCTGATTCGCAGGACTCTGCTGAGACCCATTCGGAGTCCTGGTATACCGTTAAATGCTTCAACTGTGGAAACTGCGGATGTCTCTACCTTGGATGGATCCGGAGCTGCTGTGCAGGCACTGGCTTCTGAGGGTGTATTCAGGCCTAGGGACTTGCATATTAAACCGACACCTCCTTCTTCTTTAAGACCTAAACCTCGAACCTTGCCTAGAAAACCGATACCCAGGCCGCATGTTCAGGTCTCTATGCCTAAAAAACAAATTATAAGAATGGCTGAAGACCTTGTAACTTTAATCAGGGGAAGGCAACCTCCCTTTTCTAAGAAACCTAGGACTGAATTTGTTTATGAATCTTCTGGCCAGGATTCTGATTTTTCTGATTCTTCTGAAGATTTGGATTTACCCTTGTCTACTTATGAAGATTCTGATGCAGAGGACTCTATTCCTTCTGCTTCCCCTCCAGAGGATTTTTCTTTTGGTGAAACCTTGGACACTTTAAGGGAGCCTTTCCACTGGGAAAGCCAGGATTTTTCTGATTCAAAAAAGAGGCTTCGGGATTTCTTACTCCTGCCTCAGCATAGGCCTTTAGCTATAGCTCCTGTACTAGACGTTGATGATGCCTTTTCGGAATCTAGTTTGGCCCCTGATTCTTTGCCTCCTGTTCCCTGAAAACCTGACAGATATTACAGGGTACCTGATTCTCACAAGTTCCTTTTTAAAAATCCTATTGCGGCTCCAGAGACTATTTCACAGGGACCCAAGGGCATTAAGGCTTCTACTACCAAAAACCCTACCCCTTCTGATAGAGACTCCAATGCGCTGGATAGACTGGGTAAGAAGGTTTACACTTCTGCAACCTTGGCTATTAGGGCCTTAAACTGTTCATTTCATATGTTAAAGTATCAACAACATATTATTGGATTGCTTAAACAGAAAATTATGTTGATTCCTGATTGTGCTTAAAATAAGGAATTACAGGATTTAATGCATTCTTTTAACAGGTTGGAAAACATACTTTGCAATGTGGGTTTGATTCATTAGAGGCCTCTTACAGGGCTGCTGTCACTGGGTCTGTACTCAGAAGGCATGCTTGGCTTAAGGAACAATCTTTGCCTGATCATGTTAAAGCTAAACTGTTGGATGCTCCCTTAACTCAGGACCGCCTGTTTGGCAACAAAGCTGAGGAAGTTCTTAAAAAGATGGAAGGTAAAGCTAAATCTATGCAAACTGTTAAAGATTTCTTACAAGTTCAGCCACCAAGATTTAGTAGGCATTGGCCCTCTAAGAATTGATCCTTTCCAGCCCTTTCCAGGGCTTCTCTATCCAAACCCAGACACAGCAGAAACCCCAAGTTTCAGTCCCAGGGTACACACAAGACTAAGCAGTGAGGGGCTTCCACATCCAAATCTGGGAGTAGTAAGACTCCCCATATGGAAAACTGTCTCAATGACTTGATTTTAAATCTTCCAAGCACTTCTCAACTGAATGTTCCTTTAGGGGGAAGGATTGGTCTGCAGGCCTAAAATTGGGAACTCATTACCCAGGACAAATGGGTTTTAAATATAGTGTCCGAAGGATACAGATTTCACTTCCACACATTGCCAATGCTAAAACGTTGGCCACATCTACCCCCAAATCAGTGGACAGAGACTCAAAAGCAAATTCTCTCTCTTTTAAACATAAAGGCTATTCAAACTGTACCAAAAGAGGAAAAAAGGACAAGGTTTCTACTCAAGACTTTTCACGATTGTTTAATTCAGGCAGAAAGCCAGGACATGCTTTTGAATCATCTGGCCTTTGTACAAAGGGTGCTAACTTTTCTGGGGTACACCATAAACGAAAAGAAATCACACCTTGGTACCCTGTCAACAAATTACATTCCCGGGAGCAAGCTTGAATACAACTTCCCAGATGGCTTTCCTCACGCCAGAGAAACAAATTTGACAACCTACTTCAAACAAGTGGCCACAAAAACTCTACCATCTGCAAGGCAAATACTACAAGCCTTGGGGTTCATGGCCTCCTGCATTCTTCTAAGTCCATATGCAAGACTGCATATGAGGAAACTGCAATGGTATCTAAAAAGCCTGTGGTGTGCAATGATTCCTATCAGAGGTTCATACTGGGCTGTCTGCCCTAGGGCATTTATAAGCCTAGCCAGAGTGTGTTTGGCTTTCGCCACCCATTTTAAATTAATTTTGCTATGCCCTTTTTCGAGGTTAGTATACTGTGCCTCTGTCTAACAGTGACACAGAAGTGATACCCGGGGTAAACCTACGATCTCCCATCCACTCATCAAGATTCCTCTTGAAAAGAGTCAATGAGGGACTCTGCCTAACCTGGACTGGGATTTTATTCCAAAGTGAATGGAGCCTCTGGGTTATGAATCTGTCCCTCCAGCATGTCCTATTTATTTCAGTGCTGAGGTTCAAGTCTCTCGAGCGCGTAGCTCGATAGGATTTGGATTTTCTGAGGTGCAGCATGTCCATTAATTCCGGGTTGGTCATGGCTTTATATGTCAGGCACAGATCGCCTCTGAGCAGGCGGTATGCCACTGAGTAGAGATGGAGTTTCTTTAACCGGGCAGCATATGGCATCTGTTTGAGCCCTTTGCTCCTCTTAGTGAGGTACTTTTGGGGTCTTTCCAGTTGCTGCAGGTGTCTGGTAAGGTACATCCCAAAAGGGGCATTGTACTCAATTATGGGCCTGATGAAGAGGCACGATGACCTCCCCTGATCTAGATGTGAATCCCTTCATGATTAGGTGGGCTATATAAAATGTTTTTCTAACCACTTTGGCCACGTGGTTATCAAATGAGAGATTGCCATCAACTTGGGTCCCCCGGTCCCTAATTACTTCTTCTGTACTTAATGGATTACCACATATGTGGTAATTTGTGGGCACTTTTTGTTTTTGCCAAAGGGGATGACTATACACTTTTTGGCGTTTAGCTTGAGGCCATGGCTCTGGCACCAGTTGTCTGTTTCTATGAGGCCCTTTTGGAGGATGCTTGTGTCGGCTGGAGAGTCGATTATGGCGCCCAGTTTGCAGTCATCTGCGAACTTGGTCAGCCACAGTCCTTCCGTGTTGGCCTGTACCTCCGAGAAATGTATACCGAACAAGAGAGGTCCCAGGACTGAGCCTTGTGGGACGCCACTTGTAACTGGTTTGGAGTCTGACATGGCTCCAGCAATTCTAACTATGTGGGTTCTGTCCTTGAGCCAGTTTGCAACCCATCTAGTGACATAGGGGTTTATATTTAAGCTGGTGAGCTTATCTATAATGCCCGAGTGGGGTATTGTATCAAAGGCTTTTGCGAGGTCCAGGTAGGCTGTGTGGACCACCTTCCCCTCGTCAATGGCTTTGGTGACTGTTTCAAAGAAATTGACCAGGTTTAAGAGGCAGGATCTGTCCTTAAAGCCGAACTGGGTAGGATCCAGTGTCTGTAGGTCCCCAATATCTTTATTTATGAGGCCCATGATGATCCTTTCCATAGCTTTGCAGACCAAGCTAGTCAGGCTTATGGGGCGATAGTTTCCAGGATCCGTTGAGGCACCACCTTTGTGGAGAGGGACCACTGTTGCTGTACGCCACTCTTTGGGTACATATCCTGTAGTAAGGCTGAGATTGAACAGTAGTTTTATGTTTGGGTTTAGCTCTTCTTGGAGTTCATGTAGGACGCAGCCCTGGACACCGTCTGGTCCCATTGATGCTGTGTTTTTTGCTTTGGAGAGGGCGGCTCTTACCTGAGCATCTGAGATGTCAGGGGGGCAGCACTCTGCTGGGATAGATATTTGCCCTTTTGGTGGTGGTGGGGGGGTTTGCGCTGAGCCTGTCAGCTAGGATGTTGACAATGTCTGTGGGTTCGGTGTATTTTTTTCATTTTGGACTAATTCTGAGCATATCTGGGAATTCCCACCCAGGTTCCTAACATAACTAAAGAAAGCCTTGTGATTATCCTTAGTGTCCTGTGCAATTTTTCTCCGAAGCTGGCCTTAGACGATTTTATGAGTGCCTGTAGTTTTTTGCTAATACTGATCAGAGATGCCTTCCCTTTTTGGGATTTTGCTCTCTCATTTAGTAGCTTCCTCCTTCTATAGTATAGTTTGTTTATGGCTGGGGTCCACCAGACAGGACGTCTGCCTTTGGAGGATTTGGTCTTGGTTTTATTTGGGATTGCATGATCCATGCATTCCTGAAGGTGTTCATAGAATGCGTTTATAAAGGATTCTGCGGTCTGGGCTGTATTTTCCACAGACCCGGGGGCTTTGGAGGATTCCACCTCGGATTTGAGGAGTGTGAAATTTGTTTTAGAGAAGTTTTTCACTGTGGTTTTCTGGGCAGGGGGTGGGGTCGGGATGTGAATATCCAGTGAGATTAGTTTATGGTCCGATCTTACCAGTGAGGGATACACTTCTGGTCTGGAGCATAGAGTCCCCATGTTGGTGATGATCAGGTCCAGTATGTTTTCCCCTCTTGTGGGAGTGGTAACAAGTTGTTCCATAGCATTTGCGTTTGTAAATTCTAGGAACCTTTGGGCTAGGGTGCTGGAGCTAGAGTAATGCTCCCAGTCTATGTTTGAGTAGTTGAAGTCGCCCAATATAATGGTGTTTGGAGAGACCTTCATATTTTCCAGTGTTCTCAGGAAGTCCGTGTGGGGTTCCTGGGTTTGGGAGGGTGGTCTGTAGCAGGCAATAAACTGGAAGGCAGTTTTACCCACTGTTAGTTGCACATGGATAGTCTCTGATGCTTCGTGCTGTGCCACCAACCTGGAGGTGTGGGTATCTTTGACGAATATTGATACTCCTCCTCCTTTTGTGGTTTGGTCCAAGTTTTGGGGCCGAAAAGCATGGTATGAGGTATAAACCTGGTAGTGCCTACACCTAGAATTTCTTTGGTGGACAGAGGCCTTCCACCAAAACAAGGGACTACCATTCACACCACCCCCTGCCGGCCAAACCCTACAACAGATGCATCAGATAATGCGTGGGGGGCTCACCTGGCAGGGAAGTGCATTCAGGGCAAATGGAACCCAAGTCAAATGCACCTGCATATCAATCAAAAAGAAATGTTAGCTGTACAGAATGCTCTGACAGCCTTCAAGGACCACATTTCTTCCAGGGCAATTAATGGTAAAGACGGACAACACCACTTTTATGTGGTACATAAACAAGCAGGGGGGTACACATTCTTACCCCCTCTGCGGACTAGCCATGGCATTGTGGAACACAGCCCTGAGCTACCAAGTGCATCTTCAAGCTCAATTTCTGCCAGGAAAACTAAATACACTGGCAGGCGAAGTAAGCAGAAACCTCATGGACCCACATGAGTGGAAACTGGAACCAAGGATTTTCAACATGTTGACAAACAAATGGGAGAGGCCAGATAAACACCTGTTTGCCTCCACCCAGAACTATCAATTGGACAAATGTTGCACAAGGACTCCCTACAAACAAGCTTGGAAAGTGGATGCTCTGTCCTTCAGCTGGAAAAACCTATCAGTTTATGCCTTTCCTCCTCTGCCTCTGCTCCCCAAAGTACTACTAAAAATCAAACCAGACAAACCAAGGACGATTTTGATTGCACCAGACTGGCCATGCCAACACTGGTGTACCCCCTCTTGCACAGTGTGTCATCGTTGGCCCCATGGCACCTGCCTCAGATTCCTACCCTATCCTCTCAGCAGGAGAACCAGATTCTGCACCCTCCACTTCAAACACTGAACCTAGCAGCCTAGCTAATTACCTAATCTCTCTTTTACCATCCCTCATTAAACCAGTGTTAGATATCATTTTAGAGGCAAGGAGGCCTAGTACTAGGAAATCTTATGCTGAAAAATGGAAAAGATTCAGTGCCTGGAACCAATCTCAAGGGATGAGCACAGCAGTGCCCAATTTACCTCAGATTTTACAATACTTAACTGAGATGCTTCACAAGGGCCTGTCTTTCTCCTGCATCATAATTCATGCCTCAGCCATTTCAGCTCATTATAACACAGAACTTCCCCTCTTCTCTCATCCACTGCTCAAGCAGTTCCTCAGAGGGGCCAAAAATTTACGACCACCCAGGAGAGCTCCATCCCCAGCCTCAGACCTTAACTTTGTATTGGAAAAGCTCATCCTTCCTCCTTTCGAGCCAGCTGCCACTGCTGACTTAAAATTCCTTTCTTGGAAAACAGCTTTCCTTTTAGCAATCACTTCAGCAAGAAGGCTACCTGAATTACAGGCCCTCATGGCAGTGGGAGCCCTTCATCATCTTTCATGCAGACAGGGTGTCCCTCAGGACCAATCCCTCCTTCATGCCCAAGGTGGTATCCAGTGTGGCCCTTAATCAGTTCATTCATTTGCCTACCTTCTTTCCTAATCCACAGAACAAAGGGGAACGGATACTGCACTCCCTAGACATGCACAGACAACTTATATTCTACCTGGACAGGACTAAATTTCAAAGGAAATCTGACCAACTGCTGGTGGCATTTGCTGCAGGGGCAGATGGGAAGGCTATTTCAAAGCAAACCATTTCCAAATGGCTAGGCCATTGCTTTAATTTCTGCTACAACATCCATGGAAAACCTATTCCGCAGGGAATCAGACCCCCACTCAACCAGGGCTTGCGTCTACCTCTACAGCCTTTCTTAGAGGCGTCCCTACCAGGGACATCGTAGAAGCTGCTACCTAGAGTTCTGTACATACTTTCACCAAGTATTACCATCTGCCAATTTTCTCTAAATCCAGAGCTGACTTTGCCACTGCACTCTTGCAGGGCCTTATAGCTGGCCCTAATGCTATCTAAATTCCTCCTCCCATCCTTAGCTTTGGGAATCTCCCCAAATATGATGACTGCAACAGTGAAACACGAAGAACATAGTACAGTTGTGTACACTTACCATAAATGTAGATGTTCGAGTGTATTCACTGTTGCAGTCCTGGATGTCCTTCATGGATGCATCTGCAGTCATAACAACTGGGTTGTCCTGTCGTCAGGCAGCCCTTCAGTCGGCCGGATTCCAAAGTCCGGGTCCGGCTTCGGCTGATGTCGCACTTCACCCGACGTCATCTCTGTTGGTCTTCGGGTATAAAGGCATCAGCCGACGCCATTTTCCTCAAGTCTTTCTTGCCGCTGGCCAAGCAGAAGCTGTTCGCAAGTGCCGGTCGGTCGGATCCAGAGATTACTTCTACCGAATACTACTTCGAAGACTTCTAAAGCTAAGTACCCTGTTGGGGACTCTTTCTTGCCTCAGCCGATGTCAGAAAAAGTTAATAATTGTTTAACCTGTGGGAAACAAATACCTCATAAAGATTTCCACTCTTATTGTCTGCCTTGTTTAGGCCCAGCCCACGACGTAGCAGCCTGTTCGGCCTGTGCTTCATTCAACCGACGAACGCTTAGGCGACGAGCGGAGTTTGCTGAACAGTTTTTCGGTTCTGTTTTTGCGATATTATGCCGCCGGATCCTCCGACTACCCAAACTGCTAAAAACGCAAAGATAAAGACCGACACTCGGGTCCGCGGTTTCGGCCGAAACCATGGTTAAGCAAATCATGAGTTTCTCGGTTTCGGCCGAAACCGAGAAAACTGATCAAAGTACAGCTGAATCTATCACTACCACTGAGGCCCCTGCTACTTCTCTTGAATCGGCCTCAGAAATTTTATCCACTACGGTGGTTGCCACTGACTTATCAGACACCATTCCCTTGGATGTCTCTACCCCAGCACGTGGTGCTGCTAGGCCTCCAGCAGCCATGTCCATTAAGGCCTTTGCCAGGGCTAAAGCAGCCAAAACTACTAAAACAGTGCCTGTTAAACCCCCTACAACCAGGCCCTCTTCTAGTTCACAAATGCTTACTCTGGCAGAAGATTTAATTTCTTTAATTAGGGGATCTCTATCTCTCCCAGACAGGGCCTCTCAGCCCCCAGAGAAGAGACCTAGGGCAGAGCCCCCCGAGCCTGTGTCCTCTGATGATTCTGCCGATGAATCAGACATAACAGACCAGCCAGAGGCTCCTTTCTCCAATTATGAAGACTCAGATGCTGAAGAATCCATTCCAGCTGCTTCCCCACCAGAAGAATTCACTTTTGGGGAAACCTTACATGCCATGCGAGAGCAGTTCCAATGGCAGCAGCAGGATTTCTCAGACTCCAGAAAAAGACTTAGGACCTTTCTGCACCTTCCACAGCACAGGCCCTTGGCTATACCTCCTGTCCTCTCTGTGGTGGACGATGCCTTCAATGATGTCTGCTCTGCACCAGATTCTTTACCTCCAGCCCCTGCCAAACCAGACAGATTTTACAGGGTACCAGACACTCATCACCACCTTTACAAGGCCCCTCTTGCAGACCCCGAAACTATATCCCAGGGTCCCAGGGCAGTAGCCTCGACCACAGCTAAAAACCCTATTCCTTCTGAAAGGGAACCAGGTCATTAGACAGATGGGGCAAAAAAGTCTACACCTCAGCTACTCTCTCAGCTAGAGCTTTAAACTGTCAGTTTCACATGATACAATACCAAGAGTTTATGCTTGATCAGTTAACAAAAAAGCTATCCTCTGATGACTCTATTGATAAGAAATATGTATTAGAAATGGTAAATAACATACAACAGGTTAGTAACCATTCCTTAAAATGTGGCTATGATGCACTGGAGGCTTCATTTAGATCAGCCATGACTGGCACAGTGATAAGAAGACATGCATGGCTAAAGGAACAAGCCTTACCGGATCATGTTAAAGCTAAGTTATTAGATGCTCCTATGGATAAGACCAGCTTGTTTGGTACACCTGCCCAGCAGGTAATGAAGAAAATGGAAGAAAAGGCAAAATCTGTTCAAACGGTTAAAGATTTCTTGCAGGTTCAACCCCCAAGGTTTAGCAGGAACTGGCCTGCCAAAAATTGGTCCTTTCCTGACTCCACAAGATCCCAAAGGGGCAGGAATAGACGATCCAGAGGCAGAAACCAATCCAGAGGAGGTGCCTACAGAGGACGACAGTGGCAAGGTAACAACAGAGGCACAGACACAACCACTGCCACTACAACAACACAACCGCAGTGACTTACCTCTAAATCCGCCTACCAGGGAACAAATAGCAGCTCCATTAGGCGGCAAATTAACCTTATTTTCGAAGAACTGGCACTATATCACAAAAGACAAGTGGATTTTACAAACCATAGATCAAGGTTACCGGTTCCACTTCCACACTTTACCAGTCAAAAGAGGAATGCCAAACCTACCTCCAAATCAAAAAACAGAGGCTCTACAACAGATAATGCAATTAGCAGACATGAGAGCTGTGGAAAGAGTGCCAACAACAGAACAAGGAAAGGGAATTCTACTCCAGACTATTCCTAGTTCCAAGAAAGGAAAAAAGTTGGAGACCTATTCTCGACCTGTCCACCTTAAATACATACATCATTGTCCCAAAATTCAAAATGCTGACCCTACAGCAACTTCTTCCCATGCTGGGCAAGGAGTGTTGGCTGGTAACTCTAGATCTCAAGGAGGCATACCTGCACGTCCCCATTCGACCAATCTGCAGAAGATACCTCAGATTTCTTGCAGGATCAGAGCATTATCAATTCTCAGCATTGCCCTTTGGCTTATCTACTGCCCAGAGTATTCACAAAATGCCTGGCATCAGTAATCGCCCACTGCAGACTACAGGGAATTCAAATTTACCCATACCTGGACGACTGCCTGCTACAAGGGACAACAAAAGCAAGCTGACAACAGATTTACAAAGGGTCATTTACTTGCTACAAGCACTGGGATACACAGTCAATTTACAAAAACAAGGCTGATACCATCCCAAACAAGGACATTCTTGGGCGCTGAATTGGACACAGTAAGACAAATGGCATTCCTAACTGCAGAAAAACAAAAGAACTCCTCTTTACTTCTTGGCTCTAACAAAACAGAACAAGTTAACAGCAAGAAAAGTACTGCAGGCCTTGGGCTTCATGGCATCATGCATAATCTTGGTCCCACTTGCCAGACTACATATGAGAAAACTACAGTGGTACCTAAAGAATTTATGGTCCCAACACAGGCACAGCCTAGAAACAGAAATTCCACTAATTCCATGCTTAAAACAGGAGTTCCTATGGTGGGCTCAAGCATGCCAGTCAAACCCAGGTCTACCCTTTCGCAGATGTCAAGCAAACCAGACCATCACAACAGACGCTTCAGACCTAGGATGGGGGCCCACATGCTGGACAAATGCGCAAGGATTGTGGACGAGGATCAACTTCACCTGCACATCAACCTAAAAGAAATGCTGGCAGTAAAACTGGCAATCCAAAAGTTCAGACCATTTCTCAAAGAGGGCCAGTTGATGATAAGGACAGACAACACCACAGTCATGTGGTACATCAACAAACAGGGAGGCACTCATTCATACCCCTATGCAGAATGACTTTGGAGCTGTGGAACCTGGCACTCAGCTACAACATCCAGTTACAGGCAATATTTGTACCGGGAAAGGAGAATACTCTAGCAGACATATTAAGCACAACCACATCGGATGCCCACGAATGGATGCTACACCCGGACATCTTCAAGACCATCTCAAAGAAATGGGGAATGCCTCAGATAGATCTATTCGCTCCCTCTCAATCACCAGCTCAAAAAATTCTGCACAGGGACATTCCACCCACTGGCATGGAAAGTGGATTCGCTCTCCTTCAGCTGGAAAGGCCTAACAGCATATGCATTCCCACCTCTTCCCTTGATACACAAGGTATTACTAAAAATCAAGGAGGAACGTCCAAGGATAATCCTGATAGCTCCAAACTGGCCAAGACAACACTGGTACCCACTGCTGAGGAGCATGTCTCGGAACAATATGTGGCCAATACCCCTGATGCCTTTGATGTTAACTCAGAACAACTACAGCATCATGCATCCAAACCTAAAACGTTGCAACTGACTGCATGGAACATCACATAGCAGCAGCTAATCCAGAACTTTCCCAAAGAGTTAAAGATATTATTCTTGAAGCCCGCAGACCTTCAACAAGAAGGAACTATGCAGGAAAATGGAAAAGGTTTGTCATTTGGAGTACTGAAAGAGGAAAAGATGTGTCAAACATAGATATGCCTAACATTCTGGAGTATTTGGCAGAACTTCTACATGCAGGCCTGTCCTACTCCTCCATCAAGATACATGCATCAGCTATATCAGCAGAATACAGCTTTGATCCACCTGTCTTTTCACATCCTTTACTCAGGCAGTTCCTCAGAGGAATCAAGAATGTAAAACCTCCAAGGAAACCACCATTGCCAGCTTGGGACTTGAACTTTGTGCTAGAAAAGTTGACACTATCACCTTTTGAACCAGCAGCAACAGCAGACCTACAGCATCTATCGTGGAAAACTGCTTTCCTACTGGCAATAACCTCAGCCAGGAGGGTTTCTGAACTTCAGGCCCTAATGGCAGTACAGCCCTTCCTAATCTTCCACCAAGATAGAGTGTCCATGAGGACTAATCCTACATTTATGCCTAAGGTGGTATCCAGAGTGTCTTTAAACCAGGCAATCCACCTACCTACCTTCTTTCCCAACCCACAAAACAGAGGGGAAAGAATACTGCATACCTTGGATGTACATAGACAGCTACGCTACTACCTGGACAGAACAAAAGTAGCAGGAAAACTGACCAGCTTTTTGTAGCCTATGCAACAGGAAGGGAAGGAAAAGCTATTTCCAAACAGACAATCTCCAAATGGATAGGAAATTGCATACGATTCTGTTACTCCTTCCATGGAAAACCAATTCCACAGAACATAAGACCTCATTCTACAAGGGCAACAGCCACTACCACAGCCTTCTTACGAGGAGTGGCAACCAAAGACATTATTGAGGCGGCTACTTGGACCTCCGTGCATACATTTGCCAAGCATTATAATTTGCCTCTATATTCCAGATCCCGAGCAGGGTTTGCCACTGCTGTACTGCAAGGGATCCTAAACACACCATAATCTAGTTTTTCCTCCTCCCTAGTTGGCTATGGTATTCTACCCAGTTGTTATGACTGCAGATGCATCCATGAAGGACATAGTACAGTTTTGTACCTACCATAAATGTAGATGTCCGAACTGGATAGCATCTGCAGTCAGGATTACCCTCCCTCCTTCCCTCTGTGGTACTCCTAGGGTGTTTACCCTCCTAATAGCTAGCTGGTGGGGAGTCTTTATGGTGTATTTGTTTGTATATATGTACATACATGCTTATTTTTGTGTTTACCTCTATCTTTTTGGAAACATTGGCATTTATCCAAATTTTAGCCTTCAAGAGGGCAACTGGCATCTGGGACAAGAAACACTGAGGAAAATGGCGTCGGCTGATGCCTTTATACCCGAAGACCAACAGAGATGACGTCAGGTGAAGTGCGACATCAGCCGAAGCCGGACCCGGACTTTGGAATCCGGCCGACTGAAGGGCTGCCTGACGACAGGACAACCCAGTTGTTATGACTGCAGATGCTATCCAGTTCGGACATCTACATTTATGGTAGGTACAAAACTGTACTTTACCCTCCCTCCAGCCCCCTTTCTTCTTTTGGCTATACCTGTACTCTCCTTTACTGTGCTCAAAAGCTTTTTGGTGTATTTGCTTTTTTTGTTGGAGGTATAACCTTGTACATTTATAGATTTAATTGCTTCCCATTGGGGGGCACCTGACATCTGGGGCAAAAAAAACTGATGTAATGGTGTCGGATGCATGTTTTATACCCCTGACGACCTGACGTCATGGAAGAGGGGACAGCAACTGACGCAGGAACTAATACTTTGTTAATCAGGCCGACTGAGGGCTACTGCAAGCAGATAACCCCAGATATGATTACTGCAACAGTGAATACACTCGAGCATCTACATTTATGGTAAGTGTACACAACTGTACTTTCTGATGTGGTCTTTCTCGGTTGTGAGCTCGCACTCCTCTTTGGAGGCACTGCCTTCCAGGTCATGTAGAGGGCCTTTAGCCTCTGCAGGTTCACAGCTGGTCCCTCCTGCATCGGAGTGTCATATTTCTATGTCCTCTGGTCCAGAGTTGACACCAATCCCTATGCCAGGACGGTGAGCACCGAAGCTTCAAGTTGCTCATGTACAAAGGCCCCTCCTCTTATTAGTCCTTTTCAGAGATCCCCCTGAGGACCTGCCCCAAAAGAAGGTATACAAGAAGAAGCACCTGGATTTCCCCGGAAGAATCTGTCATTGAAGACATGGATTTCGATTTGGGGGGGGGGCTCCCCTTGGTCACCCCCTGAAGATGTCTCCTTTGGAGACATCCTGGAAATTCTATAGCAGAGAGGTAACTGGAAGTCCCAAGACCCATCCTCTGAGGAAACAGTGTACTTGCAAGCCTTCAGTGCACGACCATCTACTTCCTTGGTGTCCCCACCCGCTGACGGTCTTAACAAGCTAATCATGAAGTGCCGACGGTCTTAACAAGCTAATCATGAAGTGCCTTGGAAAGCTCCTGATGCCATAGAGCTTATCCCCCCAGAGACCTGACAAAATGCTGTCGCCACTGGAGGGCCACCAGTATTGGGCCAAAGGTTTGACAGTAGATGCCATGGTGGTGTCGGCTGCCACCAAAAAGGAATTTGCCAGTGAGAGACCTTCTGTACATCCGTCTGACAGAGAGTCTAGGGCGGTGGACAGGTTTGGAAAGTGGGTCTGTGCTTCATTGACCTTCGCACTTAGGTCTTGGAACTTTCTGGCACACTTTACTAGACTCCAATCAGGGAATTATCAGAAACTGTAGCTGGGGCTATGTCTAACGAGGTACAAGATAAGGTCGCCTCACAGCTAGCCACCCTGAAGTCTATATCGAACTCGTTCATGCGGCTCATTGCCCATGCATCCAAAGGTACAGCCAGGGCAGCAGGTTCCAGCATTACCGTTAGGCGACATTCCTGGATGCACTTGTGTGATTTCACGGAGGCCTTCAAGTCTTCCTTCATCAACGCTCCTTTTGACGGATCATCTTTGATTGGCCATAACACTAGCCAGGTGTGAAAAGAATAGTAAGATCCTGTTTGCTGTGGGCATTCGTTTTTCTGCTCCTCAGCAATCCTTTTCCAGTAGTCAGAGGAGTGGAAAGATGTGGTTCAGAAAGTCTCAGGAGCCTTTTCAGAACGTACATGGCGGTGGCTCCCCTCAGGGCAGAGGGAGAAGCTCAGATGGAACATGCCGACCCCGAGGCAGAGATGGTCCGAGAAACCAGGGTTCCAGAGACGAGGGAAGACTTTCACTGCACTCAACAGCCTGGTGACAAATAACCTCCAATACTTGCAGAAAATCATTACCAGAGGCTACCGCATCCTTTCACCCTTTTTCCATGTTCTCTAAGAAATATCCCCAATGTTCCACCCCATCAGTGGGATTAAGCAGCCAAAGAAATTCAAAAGCTGCTACAAAAAAGTGTCATCCAAGATGTCCCACCAGACCAGATAGGATCCAGTTTTTACTCATGGTTCTTTTTAGTGCCAAAAAAGGCTGGGGACTGGAGGCCAGTCTTGGACCTCAGCCTTCTGAACAACTTTTGTTCAAGCAAAATTCCAGATGTTTTTTGCATATTAACATTGCATATAAGTAAATTTATAACCATATTAGCAATCTGTTTTTGGAAGGTATTATCAATTTGGATACACTTCACTACTTAAACCATGGCAGCACCAAAGACACCGGTCATTTTTGGGTGTCCTAAAGTACACAAGAAAGTCTCTTGATCCGCCTTTTAGACCTATAGTTGACGGATGAGGCTCTATTGTATATGCTTGTGCCAAATATTTTGCCGGAAAACTAAAACCAATCAAAAAAGGGGAAGAACATATTTGCCCAGATTTATGGGGATTTTTAGAAGGCATAAATTAATTAGAATGCAATGCAAACTACAATTTTTTAACAGTTAATATAACAGATTTATCCCACAAGATCAAGGCATAGATTGGGTTAGGCATCTGTTGTATGCCAAAGGCATGGATAATGATGAAATACATGTCTTGGAAATACTCTTACAACTAGTTCTCCATGATGATTTATACTAGATACCAGGCAGTATGTTTTTCATTTGGAAAGGCGATGATACCACAGTTCAATTTTTATAGAAGAGATTAAATGTTTCACTAACTTTTTGAATTTCACCTTTCAATTTAAAACAGAAGCTATCAACTGTCTGGATGTGTACATATCAAAAGATACAGCCCATAACAGATTTAGAACAACTATATGTAGGAAACCCACATATGTCCTTCAAGGATGCATCTGCAGTCCTAACAAATGGGTTGTCCTGTCGTCAGGCAGCCCTTCGGTCGGCCGGATTCCAAAGTCTGGGTCTGGCCTCGGCTGGTGTCGCACTTCACCCGACGTCATAGCTGCAGTTTTTCGGGTATAAAGGCATCAGCCGACGCCATCTTCCTCAGTCTTTCTTGTCGCGTGGCGCCCGAAGCAGAAGCTGTTCGCAAGTGCCGGTCGGTCAGATACAGAGATTACTCTACCGAATACTACTTCGAAGACTTCTAAAAAGCTAAGTACCCCGTTGGGGACTATTTCTTGCCTCAGCCGATGTCAGAAAAAGTGAATAACTGTTTAACTTGTGGGAAACAAATACCTCATAAAGATTTCCACTCTTACTGCTTACCTTGTTTAGGCCCAGACCACGACGTAGTAGCTTGTCTAGCCTGTGCTTCTTTTAACCGACGGACGCTTAGACGCCGGTCGGAGTTTGCTGAGCAGTTTTTCGGCTCTGATTTTGCGTATATTATGCCGTCGGATCCTCCGACTACACAAATTGCCAAAAAACGCAAAGAAAAGGACCGACACTCGCGGTCCGCGGTTTCGGTCGAAACCGCGAGTGTCTCGGTTTCGGCCGAAACCGAGCAAGCGGTCCTTGTTTCAGCCGAAACCATGCCTTCTACCGAGGCCTCTTCTAGCCTGGTAGAATCGGCCTCTGAAATACAACCTTCTGCTGTGGTTTCTCAGGAATTATCGGACACTATTCCCTTGGATGTATCTACCCCTGCACGTGGAGCTGCTAGGCCTCCTGCAGCCATGTCCATTAAGGCCTTTGCCAGGGCTAAAGTAGCCAAAACTTCTAAGTCTGTGCCTGTTAAGCCCCCCTCTCACAGGCCCAGCTCCAGTTCCCAAATGCTTTCTCTAGCAGAGGATCTCATTTCTTTAGTAAGGTGATCCCAACCTCATCCAGACAGGGCCTCTCATCCTCCTCCAGAAAAGAGACCTAGAGCAGAGCTCCCTGAGCCAGTGTCCACCGATGATTCCTCTGATGATTCAGACAATGCAGACCCTCTGATGCTGAAGAGTCTATCCCTTCTGCCTCTCCACCTGAGGAATTTTCCTTTGGGGAAACCTTACATGCCATGAGGGAACAGTTTCAGTGGCAGGGCCAAGATTTCTCAGACTCCAGGAAAAGGCTTAAGACCTTTTTGCATTTACCTCAACATAGGCCTTTAGCTATACCCCCAGTACTTTCTGTTGTAGATGATGCATTCAATGATGCTTGTACTGCTCCTGATTCTTTACCTCCAGCCCCTGCTAAACCCGATAGGTTCTACAGGGTCCCGGACACACATCACCATTTATACAAGGCTCCTTTTGCAGATCCCGAGACTATCTCCCAGGGGCCTAAGGCAGTAGCATCTACCTCTACTAAAAATCCCCTCCCCTCTGAAAGGGAATCCAGGTCCTTAGAGAGATGGGGTAAAAAAGTATACACCTCTGCTACTCTGTCAGCTAGGGCCTTGAACTGTCAGTTTCATATGATCCAATATCAGTTTATGCTTGATCAGTTAACTAAGAAACTGTCCTCTGATGAATCTTTAGATAAGAAATATGTTCTGGAAATGGTGAATAACATTCAGCAAGTTAGTAACCATTCTTTAAAATGCGGCTATGATGCACTGGAGGCTTCCTTTAGATCAGCCATGACTGGCACAGTTATCAGAAGGCATGCATGGTTGAAAGAACAGGCCTTGCCGGATCATGTTAAATCAAAACTATTGGATGCTCCCATGGACAAGGTCAATTTATTTGGTTCTCCTGCTCAGCAGGTACTGAAGAAAATGGAAGAGAAAGCTAAATCTGTACAAACAGTGAAAGATTTCTTACAGGTCCAACCTCCAAGGTTCAGCAGGAACTGGCCTTCCAAAAATTGGTCCTTTCCAGACTCCTCTAAAGCACAGAGAGGCAGGAATAGGCGTACAAGAGGCAGAAATCAATCCAGGGGTGCCTACAGGGGACGCCAGTGGCAGGGCAACAACCAGCGAGGCACAGACACAGCCACTACCACTGCAACAGGACAATCACAGTGACTTGGCTCTGACACCGCCTACCAGGGAACAGCTAGCAGCACCCTTAGGTGGAAAGCTAAACTTATTTTCAAAGAACTGGCATTACATCACAAGGGACAAGTGGATTTTGCAAACTATAGACCAAGGGTACAGGTTTCATTTCCATACTCTACCAGGAAAAAGAGGAATGCCAAACCTACCACCAAATCAAAAGATAGAAGCTCTAAAACAAATAGCTCATTTAGTAAGAATGAGGGCTGTGGAAAAGGTACCATCTACGGAACAAGGAAAAAGGGATTTTACTCCAGACTCTTCCTGGTACCAAGAAAAGAAAAGACTTGGAGGCCTATTCTCGACCTGTCCGCCTTAAACACATTTCTCATTGTTCCAAAATTCAAAATGCTGACCCTACAGCAGCTTCTTCCCATGCTGGGCAAGGAGTCTTGACTGGTGACTCTAGATCTCAAGGAGGCATACCTGCACGTCCCCATACGACCAAATTGCAGAAGATACCTCAGATTTCTTGCAGGATCAGAGCATTATCAATTCTCAGCATTGCCCTTTGGCTTATCTGCTGCGCCCAGAGTGTTCACGAAATGCCTGGCGTCAGTAATCGCTCATTGCAGACTTCAGGGAATTCAAATTTATCCATACCTGGACGACTGCCTCATACAAGCGGACAACAAAAACAAGCTAGCAGAAGACTTACAAAGAGTCATTTACTTACTGCAAGCCCTGGGATATACAGTCAACATAAAAAAGTCAAGGCTGATACCATCCCAAAGAATAACATTTTTAGGTGCAGAGCTGGACACATCAGAACAGATGGCATTCCTAACTGTAGAAAAACAAGAACAACTTCCTCTCTACTTCTTGGCATTGACAAAGCAGAACCACCTAACAGCGAGAAAAGTACTGCAAGCCCTGGGTTTCATGGCATCCTGCATAATTCTAGTTCCTCATGCCAGACTGCACATGAGAAAGCTACAGTGGTACCTGAAGAATTTATGGTCTCAACACAGGCACAGCCTAGAAACCAAAATTCCACTAATCCCATGCCTGAAGAAAGAGTTCCTATGGTGGGCTCAGGCATGTCAGGCAAACACAGGTTTGCCCTTCTACAGCACTCAACCAAGCCAAACCATCACGACGGACGCCTCAGACCTCGGTTGGGGGGCCCACATGCTGGACAAGTGCGTACAGGGCCTATGGACTCAAGAACAGCTGCACCTGCACATAAATCTAAAGGAAATGCTGGCAGTAAAATTAGCAATCCAGACATTCAAGCCATTCCTCCAAGAAGGGCAGTTGATAAGGACAGACAACACCACAGTTATGTGGTACATCAACAAACAGGGAGGCACACATTCATACCCTCTATGCCGGATGGCACTGGACCTATGGAATATGGCTCTGAGCTACAACATTCAGTTACAAGCAATTTTTGTACCAGGAAAAGAAAACATCCTAGCAGACATATTAAGCAAAACTACCACGGATGCCCACGAATGGATGCTACATCCGGACATCTTCAAAACCATCACAAAAAAATGGGGACTACCACAAATAGATTTATTTGCATCCCCACTCAATCACCAACTCAAGAAATTCTGCTCAAGGACGTACCACCCACTTGCTTGGAAGGTGGACTCCCTATCATTCAGTTGGAAAAACCTGACAGCATATGCATTCCCACCACTTCCTTTGATACACAAGGTGCTATTGAAGATCGAAGAGGAACGTCCAAGGATCATTCTGATAGCTTCAGACTTGCCAAGGCAACATCGGTACCCATTACTGAGGAGCATGTCACGGGAACAAATGTGGACCCTACCTCTGATCCCATTGCTGTTAACACAGAACAGCTACAACACCCTGCATCCAAACCTGAAAACCTTGCAGCTGACTGCCTGGAACATTACATAAGAGCAACTAACCCAAATTTATCCCAAAGGGTTAAAGACATTATCCTTGAGGCCCGCAGACCTTCAACAAGAAAGAATTATGCAGGAAAATGGAAAAGATATGTCATTTGGAGTGCTGCAAAGGGACAAGATGTGTCACTGGTAAACATAGCCGACATCCTGGAGTACTTGGTAGAGCTCTTCCATACAGGCCTGTCCTATTCCTCCATCAAGATACATGCATCAGCTATTTCGGCAGAATACAGCTCGGATCCCCCTGTCTTCTCACATCCTCTGCTCAGGCAGTTTCTGAGAGGAATTAAAAATGTGAAACCTCCGAGGAAGCCACCATTGCCAGCATGGGACTTGAACTTTGTACTAGAAAAACTGACACTTCCCCCTTTCGAACCAGCAGCAACAGCAGACTTACAATACTTATCCTGGAAGACTGCTTTTCTTCTGGCAATCACCTCAGCAAGAAGGGTTTCTGAACTACAGGCATTAATGGCAGTGCAACCCTTCCTAATCTTTCATCAAGACAGAGTGTCCATGAGAACAAATCCTACATTTATGCCTAAGGTGGTATCCAGAGTATCTTTAAACCAGGCTATCCACCTACCTACATTCTTCCCCAACCCACAGAATAGGGGAGAAAGACTGTTGCATACCTTGGATGTACATAGACAGTTACGCTACTACCTGGACAGAACCAAGGACAATAGAAAAACTGACCAGCTTCTGGTAGCATATGCAACAGGAAGGGAAGGAACGGCAATTTCAAAACAAACAATCTCCAAGTGGATAGGAAATTGCATTAGATTTTGTTACTCCTACCATGGAAAGAAAACTCCAGAGAACATCAGGCCTCATTCTACAAGGGCTACGGCCACTACCACAGCTTTCTTACGAGGAGTGGCTACCAAGGACATTATAGAGGCTGCTACTTGGACCTCCGTGCATACATTTGCCAAGCATTATAACTTACCTTTATACTCAGGGTTTGCCACTGCTGTCTTGCAAGGGATCCTAACTACACCATAATCTCTTCTTCCTCCTCCCCTAGTTTGGCTATGGTATTCTACCCATTTGTTAGGACTGCAGATGCATCCTTGAAGGACATAGTACAGTTTTGTACCTACCATAAATGTAGATGTCCGATAGGAATGCATCTGCAGTCAGGATTACCCACCCACCTTCCCCTCTGTGGTACTCCTAGGGTATTTGCCCATCTAATAGCTAGCTGGGGGGGGGGGATCTATTATGGTGTATTTGTTTGTATATATGTACATACATGCTTATTTTTTGTGTTTGCTCTCTACAATTTGGAAACATTGGCATTTATCCAAATTTAGCCTTCCATAAAGGGCACCTGGCATCTGGGCAAGAAACACTGAGGAAGATGGCGTCGGCTGATGCCTTTATACCCGAAAAACTGCAGCTATGACGTCGGGTGAAGTGCGACACCAGCCGAGGCCAGACCCAGACTTTGGAATCCGGCCGACCGAAGGGCTGCCTGACGACAGGACAACCCATTTGTTAGGACTGCAGATGCATTCCTATCGGACATCTACATTTATGGTAGGTACAAAACTGTACTATTCCAATACTTTCTTGCATTTTTCTAGCAGCCACCCCTTCCATCAAAAGAAGGCGGTTATGAAAGGCCAGTTGGTCAGGGCATCAAGGATGATTCATTTCGGGGATGATTTCCAAATAGAATGTAGTTTACTTAGATCCATGTTCAGTAGTAGAGGTTATCCACCCAGACTATTTGATAAAATAAGGCAAGAAGTGGTTAACAAGAGAAACATGGGACATTTTAGACCTATCCTGTTTAATGGATACCATGATTTTATTCATGAGCCGGATGGTGATAGAAATTGTTATGCACAAACGAATTACCATACTAAAAGTATATTAGACATGGGTGGTCCCACACTTACTACAACTTTTTCAAAGGATGCAAAAATTGTTTCAAATATCATCTATAAGAATTGGGCACTGCTGGCAGAAGATACACACATCAACAAAAAGTTTGAAAAATTGCCACACATTATTTATCGGCGTGGCCAAAATTTAAAGGACATCTTAGAACTTCCAAGCAGAATTACAAAAAGAGAACATGGTTATGTATCTATGAACCTATACTAACCTCAAAAAAAGGCATAGCAAAATTAATTTAAAATGGGTGGCGAAAGCCAAACACACTTTGGCTAGGCTTATAAATGCCCTAGGGCAGATAGCCTAGTATGAACCTATGAACCTACAAATGTGGTCACTACCATCAGTGTCAGCATATTCATGTGGGCACTAAAATAACCATTAAAGATGTTGAATACAACATATTAGGTAAATTTAATTGAGAGTCAACAACATATTAGGTAAATTTAATTGAGAGTCAAAGGGCATTGTTTATGCTGTTATATGCCAACAATGCCAATCCTTTTATATAGGAAAGACAGAAAGGACAGTGCGCCAACGCATATATGAGCATGCGTATCATATAAGTAAAGGTACCACCACAAATGCTTTGGCTAGGCACACATTGCAACATCCCATTCACAAATTTTTGTTTGCCATTGTGCACCAGGAACTATATAGCAAAAGAGGAGGGCCATGGGCATTAAGGTTAGAAGAAAAGGAATTGTTGTGGCAAATTAGAACATTTGCACACACATACCCTGGCCTTAATGAATATACTTCCATTAAATGCATTTTGAAACAAACAGCTAGATAGGTTGTGTGTGTGTGTGCGTGCATGTGTGTGCGTGTGTGTGTGTTAACACAAAAAAAACATTTTATATTAATTTAAGTCACTAATTTAGTGTCTGGGTATTTAGTAATAAAATAATGAATTATATATGGAAATACAAAGTAAATAGTTTTCCATAAGAGGAAAGGAATTGAGTTGTTTGTTTAATTATTCAATTTTTTTTATATAATTGTTTTATTGTTTTATTTATTAATTGTATAAGTATGTAAGTCATTGACTGCTTGTGTAACGTTGTCTGAGGAAGTTTGGATACTAGTCCTTACGAAAGCACTTACGGAATAAAGTTTTGGAAAAGGAGAACATCTGCAAGTTTTGCTGTCTTTGTGTTTAAGAAGTACTAGTTGGTTGTGTTTTCAAAATTCCAGATGTTCATGGTTCAGTCTATTCTCTCTTTTCTGGAGGAAGATTATTTGGATGTGCTGTATAGATCTACAAGATGCGTATTGCCGTATAAAAGTGAACAAGCACTGAAGAAGGTTCCTCTGCTTTCGGCTGTGGACCAGTCATTACCAGTTCAGAGCGCTGCCCTTTGGTCTCACCACAGTACCCAGGGATTTCACCAAATGTGTGGCAGCTGTCACGGCTCACGTGAGGTTATGCGGATTCCAGGTGATGTCCTTCAAGAATGCAACTGCAGTCATAACATATGGGTTGTCCTGCCTCAGGCAGCCCTCAGTCGGCCGAATTCCAAAGTCTGGGTCCGGCGTCGGCCGGTGTCGCCTCCTCTCCAAAGTCACAACGGCTGGAGTATAAAGGCATCGGCCGGCGCCATCTTCTTCAGTCTTTCTTGCCGCGCGGTGCCCGAAGCAGAAGCAGTTCGCAAGTGCCGGTCGGTCAGCTCCTGTGTTTTCAGTACCGAAGTCATCTAAAAGCTAAGTACCCCGTTGGGGAACATTTTTTCTTGCCTCAGCCGATGTCAGAACAAATTGAGAAAGTTAATAATTGTTTGTCTTGTGGTAAACAAATACCTCATAAGGATTTCCATTCCCACTGTCTTCCTTGCCTGGGCCCAGACCACGACGTCTCGGCCTGCGCTGCCTGTGCTTGCTTTAATAAGTGCACTCTTAGGCGCCGGGCAGAATTTGCTGAAGACTTTTTCGGCAAATCCTTTGCGTATATCATGCCGTCGGATCTTCCGACAGCTCAATCTTCCAAAAAACGGAAGGACCGGGACCGGCAACCTCAGCCCGTGTCCTCTACCGATACTACTCCTAGACCCTCCGCTAGTGCTTCGGTCCCTGCGGAAGCGGTAACTCAACCACTGCAGGCCGACGACACATCTTTAACTCGTCCTTCGGTCCCGGAGACCTCTCCGGTGCCGGTTGTTGATTTTCCTCCGGAAACCGAAGTTCATGATTTACCCGACACCATTCCGGTGGACAATGTCACTCCTGCACGTGGGGCTGCTAGGCCTCCTGTATCTATGTCCATCAAGGCCTTTGCACGTGCTAAGGCCACCAGCCAGGCCAAGGCCCATCATAAAACTGCTGTCCAGGCCCCCTCCTCTGAAAATCAGATAATGTCTCTTGCTGCAGACCTTATTTCTCTTATCAGGGGGTCTCAGCCTCACCCAGACAGAGGTTCTCAGCCTCCTGCAGAGAAAAGGCCTAGAACTGAGCACACTGAAAACCTTTCTTCTGATGAGGCCTCTGGGGATTCTGAGCACTCAGATATTCAAGAAGAATCCTTCCAGGCCTATGAGGACTCTGATGCTGATGAATCAATTCCCTCTGCCTCTCCTCCAGAGGATTTCTCGTTTGGTGAAGTCCTGCATTCAATGAGGGAACATTTCCAATGGCAGGGTCAGGAATTCTCTGATTCCAGGAAAAGGCTACGTACCTTCCTAAAGCTTCCCCAGCACAGACCTTTAGCTATTCCTCCTGTGATGGATGTTTTGGATGATGTTTTCTCCGACTCCAGTGCTAACCCTGATTCTCTCCCCCCTGCTCCTGTCAAGCCGGACAGATATTACAGAGTCCCTGACACCCACAAACATCTCTTTAAGGCCCACTCCGTGGATTTAGAAACTATTTCACAGGGTCCCAAGGGAGTGGCTACCTCCACTGCCAAGAATCCTTTGCCAGCGGATAGGGAAGCTAGGTCTGTGGAGAGATGGGGTAAAAAAGTTTATACCTCTACCACCCTAGCCATGAGGTCACTTAATTGCCTTTTTCATATGTTTCAGTACCAGGATTTTTTACTGGATGATTTACAGGAAAAGTTAGCCTCTCCTGAGCCTATTGATAGAAAGGCATTGCAGGATCGCATACATAACACTCAGCAGGTTAACAATCATTTTCTTCAGTGTGGTTATGATGCATTGTAGGCTTTATGTAGGGCAGCCATGACTGGGGCTGTGATACGTAGACATGCTTGGTTAAAAGATCAGCCACTGCCAGACCATGTCAAAGTAAAGTTACTTGATGCACCTCTGGAGAAACAGAAGCTTTTTGGTGCTAATGCGCAAGATGTGTTGAAGTCCATTGAGGAAAAAGCTAAGTCAGTACAGACAGTCAAGGATTTCCTCCAGGTTCAGCCACCCAGATTCAGTAGAAACTGGCCTTCAAAGAATTGGTCCTTCCCAGACTCGGACAAGTTTCAAAGGGGAAAGAACAGGCGTGGCCGAGGCCAATACCGAGGCTCCTACAGGGGCCGCCATTGGCAACCTACAAATCAAAGAAGTTCTGCAGCCAGTCCAGCTGCACCACAAGGACAATCACAATGACTTGACTTTCATACCGCCTACAAGGGCTCAGAGAGAACCACCCTTGGGCGGAAAATTATCCTTATTCTCAAAAAACTGGCATATCTTATCCAAGGACAACTGGATTCTGGATTTAATAGACAAGGGTTACAGATTCCACTTCCATACTTTACCTACAAGACAAGGCATGCCAAACCTGCCGCTCCATCAAAGGGCAGAGGCACTCATTCAAATTTCAAAGCTATTAAGTATAAAAGCAATAGAAAAGGTACCTCCTCAGGAACAAGGCCAGGGTTTTTATTCAAGACTGTTCCTTGTTCCAAGAAAGGAAAACAAATGGAGGCCTATACTGGACTTGTCTACTCTAAATACCTTTCTCATTGTGCCAAAGTTCAAAATGCTGACGTTGCAGCAACTCCTTCCCATGCTGGGCAAGGGGTCTTGGCTGGTCACTCTGGACCTCAAGGAGGCATACCTGCATGTCCCAATCAGACAAAGCTGCAGAAGATACCTCAGATTTCTTGCAGGGACAGAGCATTATCAATTCTCAGCATTGCCGTTTGGCTTATCTACTGCGCCCAGAGTGTTCACGAAATGCCTGGCATCAGTAGTGGCACACTGCAGACTCCAGGGAATTCAAATATACCCCTACCTGGACGACTGCCTCATACAAGCAGACAACAAACAAACTTTAACAAAAAACTTGGACTATGTCATGCAAATACTACAGGCCTTGGGATACACAGTCAACATTCAGAAATCAAGACTACGGCCATCCCAACAGATTATCTTCCTAGGGGCCAAACTGGACACGCAAGCACAAATGGGCCTACCTCACAGAGGAAAAACAGCAGCAGTTACCAGAGTACTTCAAAGGCCTAGCACAGCTCTCCCAGCTGACTGCAAGGAAACTCCTGCAGGCCCTGGGATTCATGGCATCATGCATTCTTCTGATACCTTTGGCAAGACTTCATATGAGAAAGCTGCAATGGTATTTGAAAAGCTTATGGTCCCAACACAGCCAAAGCCTAGAGGACGTAATCCCACTTATTCCATGTCTGCAAAAAGAATTCTTGTGGTGGGCTCAAGCAAGTCAATCAAACAAAGGCGTGTCTTTCAACAGACCTCAAGCAGGTCAAATAATTACAACAGACGCCTCAGATCATGGATGGGGGGCGCACATGGAGGGCAGATGCGTTCAAGGTCAATGGACACCAAAGGAAAGACATCTGCACATAAACCAAAAAGAGATGTTGGCAGTGATACATGCAATCGAGAGTTTCGAAAAATCACTGCAACAAGGGCATTTACTAATAAGGACGGACAACACCACTGTCATGTGGTATATAAACAAGCAGGGAGGGACTCATTCATACCCCCTCTGCAGACTAACAATGATTCTCTGGGAAAAAGCACTGAGTCTGAAGATACAACTGCAATCCCAGTTTGTGCCAGGCAAGGACAATGTACTCGAGGACAAGCTGAGCAGAAATTTCTTGGATCCACACGAATGGATGCTGCATCCCCACATTTTCTCACAAATATCAAAGACATGGGGAAGACCAGACATAGATCTCTCTGCGTCTCACACGAATCATCACCTGGAAAAGTTCTGTACCACGACCTACCATCCTCTAGCCTGCACAACGGATGCTCTCTCCTTCAGCTGGAATTCCCTAAAAATTTATGCATTCCCTCCTCTGCCACTGTTGACCAAGGTGATCCTGAAGATCAAAGCAGAACAACCAACAGGCATTTTGATAGCTCCAGACTGGCCAAAGCAACACTAGTACCCATTGCTGCTGAGCATAACTCGGACCAAACCGTGGCCTCTGCCCCTATGGTCCCTGCTCCTAACACAACACAACTACAGGACTGTTCACCAAAACCTGAAAACATTACATCTGACAGCCTGGAGGTTACCTTAACTCCTTTCGCTTCCACTCTTTCCAAGGCAGTTCAGGACATCTTATTGGAAGCACGCAGACCTTCCACCAGAAAAACCTATTCAGCCAAGTGGAAGAGATTCAGCATCTGGGCTGCCAACAGGGGTCAGGATACAACAGTACTCTGTATACCTCAGATATTGGAATACTTGGCAGAAATGTTTCACTCTGGACTTTCATATTCTTCCATAAAGATTCATGCCTCAGCAATCTCAGCAAGATGCAATTGTGATCCACCAATGTTCTCACATCATTTATCAAGACAGTTCCTAAGAGGGATAAAGAACATCAAGCCTCCCAGAAAACAACCAATACCTGCATGGGACCTCAATGTTGTATTGGAAAAATTAACTCTTCCTCCCCTTGAGCCAGCAGCAACCTCAGAGATACAATTTCTATCATGGAAAACGTTTTTTCTATTGGCAGTCACATCAGCAAGAAGAGTCTCGGAGATACAGGCACTCATGGCAGTACCCCCTTTCCTCATTTTTCATCAGGACAGAGTCTCTCTAAGAACAAATCCTTCTTTCATGCCAAAGGTAATTTCCAGGGTGTCTCTAAATCAAGCTATTCACCTGCCTACCTTCTTCCCCAATCCTCAAAATAGAGGGGAAAGACTGCTACATACCTTCGACATACACAGGCAACTGCGCTACTACTTGGACAGAACTAAGGCCACCAGAAAGTCTGACCAGCTGTTTGTAGCCTATGCTGCTGGAAAACAGGGAAAAGCAATTTCCAAGCAAACAATTTCAAAATGGATTGGACACTGCATCAGATTCTGCTATTCTTACCATGGAAAAAGTGTGCCAGCCAATATTAGGCCACATTCCACCAGAGCTATAGCCACATCCACAGCTTTCCTAAGAGGAGTGGCTACAAAGGACATTCTAGAGGCTGCTACATGGAGCTCCGTGCATACATTTACCAAACACTATAACCTGTCTTTATACTCCAGATCCTGAGCAGGCTTTGCTTCGGCAGTCCTGCAGGGCATTTTAGCTACACCATCCTTTTCTTAGCTCCATCCACCCCCAGCTTGGCTATGGTATTCAACCCATATGTTATGACTGCAGTTGCATTCTTGAAGGACATAGTACAGTTTTGTACCTACCATAAATGTAGATGTCCGATAGATATGCAACTGCAGTCGAGTTTTCCCTCCCTCCTTCCCCTCTTTTCCTTCTTTTTGGGTCCATTCCCCCTATTCCTATTAGCTGGGTGTATCTCCTGTGGTGTATCTGTTTATTACTGTTGTGCATGTCTGGAATTGTTTATCCATTCACCAAATTTAGCCTTCCTAGGAGGGCACCTGGCATCTGGGGCAAGAAACACTGAAGAAGATGGCGTCGGCCGATGCCTTTATACTCCAGCCGTTGTGACGTCGGAGAGGAGGCGACACCGGCCGACGCCGGACCCAGACTTTGGAATTCGGCCGACCGAGGGCTGCCTGAGGCAGGACAACCCATATGTTATGACTGCAGTTGCATATCTATCGGACATCTACATTTATGGTAGGTACAAAACTGTACTTTTCCTTATCAAGATGACTGGCTCCTCACCACCCCAACCAACCATCTACTGATTCAAACCATAGACATCACTCGCCTGTTCAGTACCCTGGGCATAACAGTCAACTACGAAAAGTCTCAACTATCCCCCCCCCAAACAAATTTGAGTACATAGGAGCCCGTCTCAGCACAGTTTCATGCAATAGCTTTTCTACCCGTTTACAGACTCCAGAAGATAAGGTTGCAAGTTCAGTCCCTTTTAATGAAACAGAAGGTGCCCACTCTTCTTATTCTTCAGGCCCTAGGATCCATGGCAGCAGCTATCACTTTCGTTCCACTGGCAAGGTTTTACATGAGAATACTTCAATGGTTTCTAGCCTCACAATGGTCCATTCTTTCTCACCCAGTGACTCACCCGATTCTAATAATGGAATGTTGCAAAAAAGATCTGTCTTGGTGGATGAAGCAGGAGGAAATCCTAATGGACCATCCCTTTGTTCCCCCTCAGCCCAAGACCATAGTGACCACGGATGCCACCCAGATGGGGTGGGGGGCATTATCTGGGAAAGACAGTCCAAGGCACTCTGTCTCTTCAAGAGGTCAATTTGCACATCAGTGTTCTAGAAATGAGAGCAGTGCTCCTAGTGTTGCAAGCCTTTCAAGCTGCTCTTTCTCTGGTAACACCTGCAATCCAGTCAGGTAACATGTCAGTAGTATGGTATATCAACAAACAAGGGGAATCCAAGTACTACCCTGTCTCCCAGGAAGCTGTGAGTTTGGCAATGGGCGATATCCCCCAGCCACTTTCTTGTGGCAACGCATATCCCAGGGAGATCCAGTGTGATCATAGATGCATTCTACTGCCTCACAAGTGATCTCGATCCGAAAGCGGCGAAATAAATCTTTTGCCGCTGGGGCCAGCCTTGTTGCGACCTATTTGCCTCCCCAATGAACAGTAAGTGCAGTACTTTGCCCTAATCCCTCCACAGGGGGAGTCCCCAAGAGATGCACTCCTTTTTGATTGGCCCTTGGATCTCCTTTGTCTTTCTCCTCTTTCCCCTCACTCCCCTCTTCCTGAAGAAAGCTCAAAGGTTGCGAACCAGAATGCAAATGCTCAGAGGTTCCTCACTTTTATCAGTGCAAATACCTTGGAACAGCTAGTTGATGCCCCCACAAGAGGTGATGATATCTTAGACTTGGTATTAGTCAACATGAGTAACCACTTCAGCACCCCTACAGTATCATCCTCCTTGGTAAGATCTGACCATTAAGCGGTCACTTTTAAGGTCAGCATCTCCCCTGACTCCCCCTCAAGCTAGGGTCAAACAAAAAAAATTCTTCAGAGCTGATTACAACCTCCAGAGGGGGGTGGTATAAACAGCGTCACACGCCCCTCCACCTCTGTTGGAACTGGCACCACTGTCCATCTCTACACCAAAGTACTGTGCGAGCGCTTGTATAGATGCATGGAATCAGGAATACCTAACAGGACAAAATCATCCTCCGCAAGGAAGAGTAAACCTGTCTTGTGGACATCTGCAATAAATAAAACTCTATAAAAAAAAAAGGAAAACATTGCTGTCCAAGACACTAAGAAGAAGCAAGTGCCCAAGAAGGAGCAAGTGCCCAACTTGAAGTAATCTCTTCTTAACCTGAACAAACGAGCACTAATGAAATCCTCTAGAGCCAACTTCGAGTCCAAATTGGCCACATCTACTAAAGACAGTCATAAGGCTTTCTGTTATGTCCACAATCTCAAATTAAGCACTCAGATCTGTTCTGAACTGCTGGTCAAGGACATCACTTACACAAATGCTGTAGATATAGCCAACGTACTGTCTGACAGATTCAAAGAAAACTTCACCCCTCTGTCCCCCCCATCAGTAAATCAGGACATCCCCAGTACCTGCCCCCCCCCTCTTCTGATCTCTAGGGAACAGGTCATCACTGCCATGTCAAGGGCAAAAAATGCAGCCTCCATGGGACCCAATAACATCTCAGGATTCATCCTACATGAACTCCGGCATGAACTTGCAGCACCATTAGGCACCCTATTCAACCAAAGCCTGAGTACCGGTTTTGTCCCTGCCGAGTGAAGGATAGCCACTGTCATCCCTCTCCACAAACGTGGATTGTCCAACGATCTGGGAAATTGAAGACCCATAAGTCTAACTAGCCTGATCTGCAAGGCCATGGAACGGATTATCATGGACTTCATTAACAGGGACATTGGCAACCTCCAAACAATACCACACAGTTTGGCTTTGTTATGGGGAGGTGATGTCTGTTAAATCTGGTAGACTTCTTTGAGATAGTCACCAAAGCCATGGACGAGGGGAAGACGGTGCACACCACCTACCTTGACCTGACCAAAGCCTTCAACACTATTCCCACTCAGGCATAATAGATAAACTGTCTTAGCTAGGCATCAGTCCATGTTATCAGATGGGTACCAAACTGGCTCACTGATAGAACCCACCTAATCAAAATAGAGGAAGCCACCTCCAGCAGTAGACCCGTAATGAGTGGCGTACCACAGGGATCGGTCTTGGGGCCTTTTTTGTTTGGGATGTACTTCTCTGAGGTGCAGGCCAAAATCAGTGGGCTATGGCTGACCAAGTTTGCAGATGACTGCAACCTGGGTGTGGTCATCAATTCCCCAAGTGATGTGGACGTCCTCCAAGAGGGTCTCAACCAAACAAATGAGTGGTACCAGAAACATGGCCTCAAGCTGAATGCCAAAAAATGCATCATCATCCCTTTTAGGGAGAGTGACGTCCCCACATATCACATTTATAACAGCGTCCTGTGCATGCAATCAGTCGTGAGGAATTTGGACACCCAGGTTGATAGCAACCTGACCCTTGACCACCATGTTGCTTCCGTTGTATGGAAAGCTTTCTGTATGGCCCACCTCATAAGTAAGGGTATTTCATCCAGGGACAAGCAGGTCATAACATCCCTGTATTCTTCCCTTATAAGTCCAATTGCTGAGTACAGTGCCCCCTTCAGCATGTACCTCGCAAATCAGCATGTACCTCGCAAAGCACATGTAGCAGCTGGAGAGACCACAGGGGTTCCTCACCAGAAGAATCCAGGGCCTCAAACATCTACCCTACACAGATAGGCTAAAAGCTCTGTCCCTCTACTCATTTTCATACAGACTCCTCAGAGGTGATCTCTGTCTAGCATACAAAGCAATCTCAGACTCCGTCCTGATGGGACTGCTGCGTATCCGCAAGTCAACCTCCACCCGAGTAACCTGCACGCACGATCTCAACCTGGTCTGTGACATCAATAGGACTTGGTGGGACAGATTTGTGTACAAAGACTCCCCCATCTGTGGAGCAGACTCCCTCTCCACGTCAAGCAGAGTACCTCATTATCACTTTTCAAGCGCAACCTGAATAACTGGATGGGAAACGGAAAATACTCCCCTGGGATTCCACCTATGTCCCTGCTGGGCAGGAGTTTTGGGTGCTGACCTGTCTAAATATGATCCAAACTCTTGGCTAGGGTTATAAGCGCCTTGGGCCAATAGCCTAGTAACTTCCTTTGATCCTCATTGCCCCCTTCTGGCCCAGCCAAGTTTGGTTGCCCTTCTTTGGCCTCGCTTGGTTCAACTATGTATTCTGAACGCAGTTCCGTACCTGCTGTTTCACCCGCAAGGACTGCTGTATCCTGATCTTCACTCCCTCAAGCTCACAGCTCGGCTCCTCCAATTCCGTTAGTTGCCAAGCTGAATAATATTGCTTCCCCAATCAGAAAAATTCTTCTGGCTTCCCATAGACCTTCCACCAGGAAAGTCTGTTCCAGTAAATGGGAAAAGATTTTCTATTTGGGTGTCTAAAAACAATTTAGACCCCTTCTTGGCTCCATTTGAAAAAGTTTTGATATTCTTAGCTGCTCTTTTCGATCAAGGAGCTGCTGCCTCCACCATTAGAGTTCATTTAGCAGCCATTTCTAATTATCACAGTGGATGTGATAACCATTCTTTAATTTTCCATCGTGTGTGCAAAGTGGTTTCTCAAAGGAGTTTTATGTATTAAACCTCCGTTCAAGGGGCCATTAGCTCCGTGGGATCTTTTCTTCGTTTTGCAATGCTTAGATCTGCTTCCCTTTGAACCAGCATCCACTTGTCATCCCAAATTCCTTTCCAGGAAAACTTTTTCTAGTGGCTGTCACTTCTGCCAGAAGAGTCTTGGAAATTCAGGCACTTCATGCAAAACCACCATACGTCTTTCATAAAGACAGGGTATCATTGAGGACTAACCCTCCCTTTCTTCCTAAGGTGATCTCTTGAGTCAAACATTAATCAATCCATTGAATTAACAGTTTTTTTTCCCCCAATTTCTCAAACAAGTTTGAATATTGTTTCCACTTATTTGAACGTTCATAGGCAGCTAAGGTTTTAGCTTGACAGGAATAAAGAATGCAGAGCTTCAGATCAATTGTTTATTTCCTTTTCAGGACCAAAACTAGGAAATCCTGTGTCAAAAATGACCCTATCTAGATTGTTGAGAGATCGTTTTAACTTCATTTATGAACATAATAATAGAAAATTATTTGTTCCTGTAAGAGCGCATTCAACCAGATCCATCACCGGATCAGCTGTTTTTCATTCCAAGGCTTCTCTAGATAAAATATGTGCAGCTGCAACTTGGGCTACGCCTCTTACCTTTATCACTCATATATGGTTATGGTAAGATTTTACACAACTTTCCTTTACTCTACCATTGTACTGTCACTTCTGTTGCTGTACTCAATTTTGTAAGTCTGATCAATTTTTGACCCCGAGACTGCAATTGGTCAGAATTCATCAGTGTTTACACCCTACCACAGTAAACAATTCAGGTAAATAAATAAATCTGTTTTGCTGCTGAGCAGCTTGCATCAGAGAAAATGGGAGAATATGTTTTCTCTGCATCATCTTGTCTGTTTTGGATTATTGACTTGTTACTTTCTTCGTCAAGTCAGGTTTTTCCTTTTTTCTGCAGTTCGTTTCTTTTTTTTTAGCCTTCCCTGTCCAGTGAATTTTAGGCTTGCATTTGTATAGCTAATGTAAGTTTCAGCTTCTGTGCATCTAGATTTGTTTTAAAGTTTTTTTTTTTTTTTTTGGTTCATTGTATCAATGTTTTGAGTTTATAAGGGCACATTCAGATTTTTCAAAGTATCAGAGATGTAGTCACAAATACCCCCCAACAACAAAGTTATGTAATATACATGTTTTTCTAATGGTTTGAATGATTCAGGATTCTGACCATTACTTGAAAGAAGTGTGTCACTGGTGAAAAGTTTTCATTCACATTTTTTTAAATTATTGCCTCTACCGTCTGCCCTCAGGATAAGGCTTAGCAGCCTTTCTTCAGTATTACTTTTTTTTTTTTTTTTTTTTTTGCTTTCTCAGGTTTACTTTGGTCTTCTCTATGCAGTCATATCATTTTACCTACATTCCTTCTTTTGCAGTCCTGTCATTCTCCTCCATTTCTTCTTTTGCAGTAATCATGGAGTAGGAGTTGATGATGAGGGGTCAAGTTTACTGTCTTTCTTCTCTGTCCCTAGGGCAGCAAGTGAAGATTGTTTCACCTTTTCATCTCATTGCCTTATCTCTGGTCCTGGAAGTGTTGACCCTGGAGCTCCCACCACAGGCTGCACTGCTGACATCAGTCAGTTTAACATCAACAGATTGATGACTCTAATACACGAGGTGCTTTTGCAGCCCCCAGATCCAATGCCTGATAGGCCAGAGTCCTCTGGAGCAACCCTGCCAGAGACCGGCTTGACAAAGACCCCTAGTTTACAGTCCAACAGCAGGCCAGTGCCAGTTTGGTCCGAAGTCACTGAGCAGGCTAATGTTTTCAAAGCCCATATGCTAGTGGACAGAGGGTGAGGGGCAGTATACCTTTGGTTGTTTGGAGGAGACCCCAGAACAAGATTGAGGTCACAGCTTCTCACCTGAGGCCTTCACTTCCCCTAGGCTCTGGGCATCCAAACCCAGGAGACCTTCAGGTTTGCCCTAACCATCTTTGTCTCAGTTCCATTGCCTCCTCTTCCCAAGTCTCTCAGGAGGACTTGGTCCGGCTGGCCCAGGACTTCATGCATTTCACGAAGACCCAGGCATCCTACCCAGCAAAAGATCCTGTGCCAAGAACTTTCCTTGGGAAAAGCGATCCCCCAGAGATTTGGTTTTCTTAAAATCAAATGATAAGGAAGAATTGACATATAGAATATCTTACTCCATCACTTTTAAAGATTCTGATTCTTATAACACTTTATCCTTGGTTTTCACCACCTGAGGCTTTTTCCTTTGGTAACACCCTTCACAGGATGAATGAACCATTCAGTTAGAAAGCTAGAGAATTACTAAAACTTTACTAACTTTACTTAGAAGCCCATGATAAAATCCTGGAAAGCTACAATTTTTTTTTAATTTTCACAGTAAATAGTTCTATACATTGCTCTTTGTAAAACTGTCCTTTCTAGATAGGTAACTACGGAAAGGATCTTAAAAGATTTTATGAACATCTATACGATGTGTAGGGCAGTTGAAACAAATGCCCTGTATAAACATTCAGAAATATGTAAAAATAGCTCTTTTCAGTTTTTGTCCTGGAGGGTATACCTATTGATCCACATGGAGTCCAATGGGAAGGTAAATAGAATCTAGTCAATTGTTTTGGCAGTTATCCTGGGGGCCTTCAACTCTCCAGGACTGCCCATTTCTTTTGGGCCTATGTTAAAAATGGGGGCAGCCAGGCTTTAACGTTTTAACTAATATTTGGAGTATATATTGCACTGGTATTTTAATATGCATTATATATGTTTTTTTTTTAAAGGGAGTATCTTTGAAAGTGTGCATTTTTATAGAGGGTATTTTTGTAGTATTTTTCCATTCTTACAGTGAACTAATTTTTTTGGAAGTGTTTAATTTAATTGGTTAAATAATGAATGAATTAATTAATTAATTGGCTGACCAATGGTACCATTTTCAACTTTTTATAATGCGGTGACTTTTTGCTTTTATTAGTTCTGAAGAAGTCCCGAATGGAGAATGACGAAAGTGCATAATTAATAAACCTTTTGGTGATACATCCTTGTTGTTCTCCTTGTGACCACAGTAACGTACTCACATTTGGACCACTGTGTATACAGTTCTGTTTTGCACTCATGATTTCTTGTTGAATTCTAGGGAATTCTCAAAGTTTAAACTCACTGTGGAGAGCTTTTGAACCTTCCATTCCCTAGACCTTTGGCATTTTCTCAAGTTTATGTAGTCTTTGATGTGTTTGAAGACATATTGCTGCACCCAAGCTCCTTTCCCCCCTGCTCCTAGGAAGCCACGTCACTTCTGTAGGGTGCTAGAATGTCATAAACACCTTTATAAAAACCCAGTGACAGCTACATCAGTGGTATCTACAGGTTCCACTAAGGGACCTTCTGGGTGTGCATCCAGAAATCCCCTAGCAGATGACAGAGAGAGCAGGATGCTGGACCGATTTGGTAGAAAGACTTGTACTACAGCCTTTCTGGACATGAAGGCTGTCAACTACCAGTTCCATGTGCTCTAATAAACTTGAGTCATATCCAGGAATTGAGTAAATCCAAGGCAGAGGAGATGCAAGACAAGAGCCCACAAAGGAGCATCCAGGGTCTCTGTAATGCCTCCCTCCAGGTGTCAAGCCACTCTCACAAATTTGACTGTAATGCTTTGATCCATCATGAAGAGTAGCTGTTAACAGGGTAAGTTGCTTGGACTTGTGCCTGGCTGAGAACCCGACCACTCACCGACCTTGATGCTCATTTGGACAAGGAGTTCATTTTTGGTCCCCTGATTGTGGAAATATTTGATAAACTAGATAAGACAGGAAACGAACTGTATCAAAGAATTCTACATGTCTCCTGCTCCTATATGTAACAGGAACTACCCTTCTAAATCTTGTTCATTCCTGCCTAAACGTGAAAAGTCTAGAGAGACTAAGGGGAAAGACCACGATAGCAAACAAAGTGGCAAGCCGAACACCATTCATGACCCGAGTGAGGGGGTTTTGAGGATCCTGTCGCACCCCAGCAGCAGTTGCGATCATGTCCAGCACTGCCCTTGCCCTCTCCCAAATCCCAGCCCAACCCAGTCTCACATCCCATTTCCCCCTCAGCAGAAAGCCTTTTACCACCATTGGGAAGAATTAACCCAGTACATGTGTGTATTGAAAATCATAAAGGAAAGGCTATGCTATTCAGTTTTGGGGAAACAAAAACTCCTTTCCTAAAGATCCCACTTCCTCCAAAAGCAGGTAAAAATGTTGCCTCCCATTATAAGCAACCTGTTAATACAGTGTTCAGTTCATAGAGTTCCTAGAAAAGAAGTGTTTACAGGGTTCTATTTGGGATGATGTTCATCGCGTTACACTGCTGCAGTCATCACACTTGGGTTATCCTACCGTCAGGCGGTCCCGCAAGTCGGCCCAAGTTCCAAAGTCTTGGTCCGGCATCTGTTGCTGATGCTTCTTCCCTGACGTCAGTGCGCCAGGGGTATATAAGATGCAGCTGACGCCACTGTCTTCAGTCTTTCTTGCCGCGCAGTGCCTGATGCAAAAGCAGATGTCCTTCTGCAGTCATCACATATGGGTTGTCCTGCCTCAGGCAGCCCTTCAGTCGGCCGGATTCCAAAGTCTGGGTCCAGCTTCGGCTGATGTCGCCCCTTCCCCGACGTCAGAGCGCCTGGGGTATAAAAGCGTCAGCCGATGCCATCTTCCCCAGTCTTTCTTGCCGCGTGGTGCCCGAAGCAGAAGCAGTTCGCAAGTGCCGGTCGGCCAGCTCCTGTAATTCAGCTAAACCGAAGACTTCAAAAGCTAAGTACCCCGTTGGGGACTCTTTCTTGCCTCAGCCGATGTCAGATAAAATTAATAATTGCTTAACTTGTGGGAAACAAATACCTCATAAGGATTTCCACTCTTACTGCCTACTTTGCCTAGGCCCAGACCACGACGTCTCGGCCTGTTCCGCCTGTGCTTCCTTCAACTGACGCACTCTAAGACGTCGGTCGGAGTTTGCAGAGGAATTTTTTGGGGCTAGTTTTGCTTACAAAATGCCGTCGGAGACTCCGACTTCACATTTAATAAAGAAACGGAAGGACAAGGACCGACACACGCGGTCCGTGGTTTCGGCTGAAACCACGGCCAGGCCTAACGCGAGTGTCTCGGTCTCGGCTGAAACAGAGTCCTTGGTACTACCGTCCACCGAAACCGTACAACCGACAACCTGGGCCCCGGAGGCCACTACTGTATCGGTTGTTGAATCTCCTTTGGAATCTGGTGTCCAGGAACCTTCCGACACCATTCCCTTAGACAAAACTACACCAGCACGTGGTGCAGCCAGGCCTCCTGCATCCATGTCTATTAAGGCATTCTCTAGGGCTAAAGCTGCTAAACACTCAAAATCTATGCCTCCCAGGGTTATCCCTCAGGGACCCACTACAGGTTCTCAGATCCTTTGTCTAGCAGAGGACCTTATTTCATTATTTAGGGGCTCTCAGCCTCATCCGGACAGGGGCTCTCAACCTCCTACAGAAAAAAGGCCCAGGGTTGAGCTCTCTGATCCCCTCTCCTCAGATGAGGCCTCTGATGGCTCTGCTGTCTCGGACTACCAGGAGGCGGCTTTTTCGGCCTACGAGGATTGAGATGCAGAGGAATCTATCCCTTCGGCCTCCCCTCCTGAAGAACTGTCTTTTGGGGAAACTCTGCACACTGAGGGAGCATTTCCAATGGCAGGGCCAGGAATTCTCTGATTCCAGGAAGAGATTAAGGACCTTCTTGCATTTGCCTCTGCATAGACCTTTGGCTATTCCCCCTGTTTTGAATGTCATTGATGATGTGTACTCTGAATCTAGCACAACCCCTGACACTCTCCCTCCGGCTCCTGCCAAACCCGATAGGTACTACAGGGTCCCGGAATCACATCTTTTCCTTTACAAGGCCCACTCTGCTGATCCAGAAACTATTTCCCAGGGCCCTAAAGGGGTTGCAGCTGTCACTACAAAAAATCCACTCCCCTCTGAAAGGGAGTCCAGAGCTTTAGCGATGGGGTAAAAAAGTGTATACTTCTGCTACCCTTTCTATGAGGGCTTTAAACTGTCAATTTCATATGATACAGTACCAAGAATATTTGTTAGATGAATTGCATAAAAAGCTGTCTTCACCTGAACCCCTAGATCGCAAATCACTTCAGGATCTGGTACATAACTCTCAACAGGTTAGCAACCATTTCTTGCAGTGTGGTTATGCTGCATTGGAAGCTTCATGTAGGTCAGCTATGACAGGTGCAGTCATACGTAGGCATGCTTGGCTAAAGGAACAATCTCTGCCAGACCATGTTAAAGCAAAGCTTCTGGATGCTCCACTGGAAAAGCAAAAGTTATTTGGCTCCACTGCTCAGGAGGGCTTAAAGAAATTTGAAGAAAAGGCAAAATCTGTACAAACAGTCAAAGATTTTATGCAAGTCCAACCACCAAGATTCAGCAGAAATTGGCCTTCCAAGAACTGGTCCTTTCCAGACACAGACAGATTTCAGAGAGGCAAGAACAGGCGTGCCAGAGGTAGAGGGAAAGCTAGAGGCTCCTACAGAGGACGTCAATGGCAGCCTCCCAACCAGAGAGGTAGTGCAGGGCCTACAACTGCTGCACAAGGACAGACTCAATGACTTTACTTTGACACCGCCAACCAGGGCTCAATTGGAAGCACCTTTGGGCGGAAAGCTTTCTTTATTTTCAGAAAATTGGCACATTATTACAAGGGACAAATGGACACTAGACAAAGGATACAGGTTCCATTTCCGCACATTACCGAAAAGAAAAGGCATGCCAGACCTGCCACCAAATCAAAGGGCAGAGGCTTTGAAACAAATCTCCAACTTAATGAAAATGAAAGCAATAGAAAAGGTTCCTCTCACAGAACAAGGCCAAGGATTTTACTCCAGACTCTTCCTTGTTCCAAGAAAAGAAAAGCAATGGAGGCCTATTCTCGACTTGTCCGCACTAAATACTTATCTCATTGTGCCAAAATTCAAAATGCTGACTCTACAGCAACTCCTTCCCATGCTGGGCAAGGGGTCTTGGCTGGTAACTCTGGACCTCAAGGAGGCATACCTGCATGTCCCTATCAGACAAAGCTGCAGAAGACACCTCAGATTTCTTGCAGGTTCAGAGCATTATCAATTCTCAGCATTGCCCTTTGGCTTATCTACTGCCCAGAGTATTCACGAAATGCCTGGCATCAGTAATTGCACACTGCAGACTTCAGGGGATGCAAATATACCCGTATCTGGACGACTGCCTTATACAAGCGGACAGCCAACAAATTTTGGTAAAACACTTGAATTATGCCATCTATCTTCTTCAGGCCTTGGGATATACAGTCAACATTCACAAGTCAAGACTTGTACCATCCCAAAGAATAACTTTTCTGGGTGCGGATCTAGACACAACCACCCAAATGGCTTTCCTCACAGAAGAAAAACAAAACCAACTACCGGATTACTTCAAAAAACTGTCAAGACAAACTCAGCTGACTGCAAGGGAAAATCCTGCAGGCCCTGGGTTACATGGCTTCTTGCATTCTTCTGATTCCTCAAGCAAGGCTACATATGAGGAAACTCCAATGGTACCTAAGGAGTTTATGGACTCAGCACAGTCACAGCTTGGAAACTTTGATACCACTCATCCCATGCCTTCAAAGGGAATTTCTGTGGTGGGCTCAAGCAAGCCAGTCAAACAGGGGTTTGCCTTTCAGCAAACCAATAGCCAGCCAAACCATTACAATGGACGCTTCAGACCACGAATGGGGAGCGCACATGGAAGGAAGATGCATTCAAGGACTATGGTCACAAAAAGAGCTACGCATGCACATAAACCAAAAGGAAATGCTGGCAGTGATACATGCAATCGAGGCCTTCAAGTTATTTCTACATCAAGGCCACCTGCTAATAAGGACAGACAACACTACAGTTATGTGGTACATAAACAAGCAAGGAGGCACCCATTCCTACCCTCTTTGCAGTCTGGCTATGAATCTATGGGAACTTTCCTTGACTCTCAATATACAGCTGCAATCCCAGTTTGTACCAGGAAAGGACAATATACTGGCGGACAGCTTAAGCAGGAACATCATGGATGCACACGAATGGATGCTGCACCCAGACATCTTCCATCAGATAACACAATCATGGGGGAGACTGGACATAGACCTCTTTGCCTCCCCACACAATCATCAGCTGGAGAAATTCTGCTCAAGGACATACCACCCACAAGCATGGAAAGTGGACGCCCTCTCTTTCAGCTGGAGAACTCTTACAGTGCATGCATTCCCACCTCTTCCATTAATGACCAAGGTCTTACTGAAGATCAGGGCAGAGCAGCCAAGAGTGATTCTGATAGCTCCGCACTGGCAAAGACAGCACTGGTACCCATTGCTAAAGAGCATGTCACGGACAAAACCATGGCTTCTGCCACAATGGCCGCTTCTCCTGACACAGCATAATTACAAAACGCTGCATCCCAACCTGAAAACATTACAACTAGCTGCCTGGAAAATACCTTGACTCATCACCAGGATAAGCTATCCAAGAGAGTGAAGGATATCATCATGGAAGCTCGCAGGCCTTCCACAAGAAAGGCATACTCAGCAAAATGGAAAAGATTTCACACCTGGAGCACCTCAAAGGGCCTAGATGCAACAGTTATGAACATGGCACATATCCTGGAATATTTGGCAGAAATGCTCCACAATGGCCTGTCTTACTCTTCCGTTAAAATTCATGCTTCAGCAATTTCAGCAGAGTACAATACTGATCCACCTGTCTTCTCTCATCCGCTGCTAAGACAGTTTCTAAGAGGAATTAAAAACATCAATCCTCCAAGGAAACCACCACTGCCTACTTGGGACCTTAACTTCGTGTTGGAAAAAGTAACACTGCCTCCCTTTGAACCAGCAGCATCTGCAGAACTACAGTTCCTCTCTTGGAAGACTGCCTTCCTTCTGGCCATAACCTCAGCAAGAAGAGTATCTGAGTTACAGGCCCTCATGGCAGTACAGCCATTTCTTAATTTTTAATCAAGACAGAGTCTCATTGGGAACCAATCCTTCATTTATGCCAAAGGTGGTATCTAGGGTCTCATTAAACCAAGCTATTCACCTGCCTACCTTCTTTCCAAATCCACAAAACAAAGGGGAAAAGCTTCTGCACACCCTGGACATACACAGACAGTTGCAGTACTACTTGGACAGAACTAAAAATTACAGAAAAACTGACCAGTTGTTTGTAGCATATGCTGCTGGTGCACAAGGAAAAGCAATGTCAAAACAGACAATTTCAAAATGGATAGGGAATTGCATTCATTTCTGTTACTCCTTTCATGGAAAAACTGTGCCAGCTAACATTAGACCTCATTCGACCAGAGCCACAGCCACCTCCACAGCCTTCTTAAGAGGGGTGGCTACCAAGGACATTTTAGAAGCTGCTACATGGAGCTCCGTGCATACATTTTCCAAGCATTACAACTTACCTTTATATTCCAGATCCAGAGCAGGCTTTGCTACGGCAGTCCTGCAGGGCATTTTAGCTTACACCATCCTTTACATAGATCCTCCACCCCCAGATTGGCTATGGTATTCTACCCATATGTGATGACTGCAGATGCATCCTTGAAGGACATAATACAGTTTTGTACCTACCATAAATGTAGATGTCCGATAGGTATGCATCTGCCGTCAGGTTTACCCTCCCTCCTTCCCCTCTGTGGTATTTCTTGGGTACATTCCCCTCTCATAGCTAGCTGGGGTTATCTATTATGGTGTATTTGTTTTTATATATGTATATATTTTTGTGCATGTTTGGATTTTATTGCATTTCTCCAAATTTAGCCTTCCTTAGAGGGCACCTGGCACTGGGGCAAGAAAAACTGAGGACGATGGCGTCAGCTGATGCTTTTATACCCCAGGCGCTCTGACGTCGGGGAAGGGGCGACATCAGCCGACGCCAGACCCAGACTTTGGAATCCGGCCGGCCGAAGGGCTGCCTGAGGCAGGACAACCTATCGGACATCTACATTTTTGGTAGGTACAAAACTGTACTTTTGCAAGTGCCGGTCGGCCGACTCCTGAGATTTTCATTCCGAATCCAGAACCGAAGTCTTCTACAAAGCTAAGTACCCCGTTGGGGAAACTTTTTCTTGCCTCAGACCGATGTCAGTAAAAGTTAATAATTGTATTTCTTATGGGAAGCAAATACCTCATAAGGCTTGCCATTCCTATTGTATCCATGCCTAGGAAAACTGCGGCAGCAGAATAGGATTCTGATGAAGTCTCGCGATACGAGACGAAAGCGCGCTCAATCTGTGTGTTTTATGTGGAAATAAAGAGCTTTGGTTCTACTTTGTAAGAGTTCACCTTTCTATAGTACTGTGGTGTTGGAGGACAACCTTTATTGTGCCAAACAGTGGACTTGCATTTTCATGTTGGTATAAGTGCTTTGCTGCTACGTGTTCGTGTGGCTTGTGGTTACTTCTTATAAGGACAGACAACACCACAGTTATGTGGTACATAAACAAGCAAGGGGCACTCATTCATATCCCCTCTGCAGACAAGCCATGGCCTTGTGGAACACAGCTATAGCCTATCAAGTTCATCTGCAAGCACAATTCCTGCCAGGAGAGAAAAACACACTGGCAGACGACCTAAGCAGAAACATCATGGATCCACACGAGTGGAAATAAAATCCACAAGTGTTCAGAATGATAACACAGAAATGGTGGAGCCCGGATATAGATCTGTTCGCATCCCCATGGAATTGCCAGCTACAGAAATTCTGCACAAGGACTTACCACCCACAAGCATGGAAAGTGGATGCCGTCTCATTCAGCTGGAAAAACCTACAAGTATATGCTTTCCCACCACTGCCTCTCCTTTCAAAGGTACTCATAAAAGCCAGACAAGAAAGGCCAAAGATGATTCTGATTGCTCCAGACTGGCCACGCCAGCAATGGTACCCAATCTTAAAGAACTTAGCACAAGAACCACTATGGATTTTGCCTCAAATCTCACAACTTCTGACTCAGCAAAACAATCAGATACTGCATGGCCAGCTCAAGACTTTAAACCTGGCTGCATGGCAAATAACTTAGTCAAGCAAGCAATGCCTCTCTCCAAAGCTGTTATGGATGTCATTCTGGAGGCCAGAAGGTCTAGTACCAGGAAAGCATATTCGGATAAATGGAAGAGATTCTTTGCCTGGAACCAGGTTCACAACCTTGACCCTCTTGTCCCAAATATTCCTCAGATACTACAATACATGACTGAGATGCTGGACAAGGGCCTCTCCTTTTCATCCATTAAGATCCATGCCTCTGCCATCTCTGCTAATTACAACACGGTTCCACCTATTTTTTCTCATCCTTTGGTAAAACAGTACCTCAGAGGGGCTAAAAACATAAGACCGCCCCGTAGAGCACCAACTCCAACTTGGGATCTCAACTTTGTCTTGGAGAAATGAACTTTACCTCCTTTTGAGCCAGCTAACTCAGCAGACTTAAAATGTGTCTCTTGGAAAACTGCTCTACTACTGGCAATAACCTCAGCACGAAGAATTTCAGAATTACAGCCACTAATGGCAGTGGAACCCTTCATCATATTCCACCAAGACCGGGTGTCTTTAAGAACAAACCCTACTTTTATGCCAAAGGTGGTATCAAGTGTGGCTCTAAACCAAACTTTCACTTGCCAACTTTTTATCCAAATCCACAGAATAAAGGGGGAGATACTACTGCATTCCTTGGACATACACAGTCAGTTACGCTTCTGCTTGGACAAAACTAAAGCTTTCAGAAAAACTGAGCAATTGTTTGTATCATATGCTGCAGGAACACAGGGAAAAGCCATTTCAAAATGGATAGGCCATTGCATAAGTTTCTGCTACACACATCATGGGAAAACTGCACCTAACAACATTAGGTCTCATTCCACCAGGGCAACAGCCACTTCAACTGCCTACCTCAGAGGAGTACCTTACCAATTACATTTTGGAAGGAACAACTTGGAGTTCTGTACATACCTTCACCAAGCATTACCATCTGCCTCTTTACTCTAAATCCAGAGCTAGCTTTGCCATTCCAGATGTCCTTCAAGAATGCAACTGCAGTCATAACATATGGGTTGTCCAGCCTCAGGCAGCCCTCGGTCGGCCGGATTCCAAAGTCTGGGTCCGACGTCGGCTGATGTCGCATTTTCCTCCGACGTCAGAGCGGCTGGGGTACATAAGCATCAGCCGATGCCATTTTTTTCAGTCTTTCTTGCCGCGCGGTGCCCGAAGCAGAAGCAGTTCGCAAGTGCCGGTCGGTCAGCTCCTGTATTCTTCAATTCCGAAGTCATCAAAAAAGCTAAGTACCCCGTTGGGGACCTTTTCTTGCCTCAGCCGATGTCAGAAATTACTGAAAAAGTTAACAATTGTCTTTCTTGTGGTAAACAAATACCTCATAAGGATTTCCACTCTTACTGTCTTCCTTGCCTCGGCCCAGACCACGACGTCTCGGCCTGTGTAGCCTGTGCTCGCTTCAACAAGCGCACTCTCAGGCGCCGGGCGGAGTTCGCTGAAGATTTTTTCGGCGAAAAATTTGCTTACACAATGCCGTCGGAACTTCCGACATCGCAAACTCCCAAGAAACGAAAAGACCGGGACCGACATCCTCGGCCCGCGTCTACCACCGACTCCACGCCAAAACCTATCGCGAGTGCTCCGGTTCCCTCTGAGACGGTTTCTCCACCGCTCCGAACCGAAGACACCGCATTACCGATGACTCCGATTCCGGATATCACTCTGACGCCAGTTATTGATTTTCCTCCGGATACCAAAACCGAGGAAATGCCCGAGACCATTGCTATAGACAAGGTCACTCTTGCACGTGGAGCTGCCAGGCCTCCTATGGCCATGTCTATTAAGGCCTACACTAGGGCTAAGGCAGCCAGCAAAACAAAACATCTTTCTACTAAAACCTTACCTCAGCCTTCTCCAGAGACACAAATTATGTCTATGGCTGCTGATTTAATTTCTATGATTAGAGGTTCACATGCCCATCCTGAGAGAGGATCCCAGCCTCCTTCTGATAAAAGGCCCCGGGTTGAACCCCCTGACCCTATTCCGTCAGATGAAGATTCTGAGGGCTCTGTCCACTCTGATAGCCAGGAAGAGCTCTTCTAGACCTATGAGGACTCGGATGCAGAGGATTCCATTCCCTCGGCCTCCCCTCCAGAGGATATTTCTTTTGGGGAAGTTCTGCATACCATGAGGGAACATTTCAAGTGGCAAGGCCAGGAATATTCTGATTCCAGAAAACGCCTTCGGACTTTCCTTAAGAAGCCCCAGCACAGGCCCTTAGCTATTCCTCCTGTACTTGATGTTTTGGATGATTTATATTCTGACTCTAGTGTTACCCCTGGCTCTCTTCCTCCTGCTCCAGCCAAGCCAGACAGGTATTACAGGGTGCCAGAAACACATTCCCATTTATTCAGGGCCCATTCTGCTGATTTGGAAACTATTTCACAGGGGCCTAAAGGAGTTTCAGCTTCCACCTCTAAAAATCCATTGCCCTCCAACAGGGAAGCTAGGTCATTAGAGAGATGGGGCAAAAGGTTTACACTTCCACTACCTTATCTATGAGAGCTTTGAATTGCCTTTTTCATATGTTACAATATCAGGATTTCCTGTTAGAAGATTTACAAAAAACATTGGCCACTCCTGATCCTTTAGACAGGAAGGCTTTGCAGGAAGCTGTACATAATACTCAGCAAGTAAGCAATCACTTCCTACAGTGTGGATATGATGCACTGGAAGCTTCATGTAGGGCAGCTATGACAGGGGCAGTCATTCGAAGACATGCTTGGTTAAAAGATCAACCTCTACCAGATCATGTGAAGGCAAAACTTCTGGATGCACCTTTGGAAAAGAACAAGCTTTTTGGTGCTAATGCTAAGGATGTGTTAAAGACCATCGAGGAAAAAGCAAAATCAGTTCAGACGGTGAAAGATTTCCTCCAGGTTCAACCCCCCAGATTCAGTAGGAATTGGCCTTCAAAAAACTGGTCCTTTCCTAATACAGAAAAGTTTCAAAGGGGTAAAAACAGACGTGGCCGTGGAAGAGGCCAATACAGAGGTCCTTGCAGGGGCGACAATGGCAGCCAGGAAACCAAAGAAGCGGCGAGGGGTTTCACCTGCCCCACAGCCTCAATCTCAATGACTTTCCTCTACTTCCGCCTACCAGGGAACAAATAGAAGCTCCCTTGGCGGAAATTATCTCTGTTTGCAGAAAATTGGCACAGACTGACAAAGGACAAATGGATTTTGGACATTATAGACCGAGGCTACAGGTTCCATTTTCATACCTTGCCAAGAAAACAAGGCGTGCCAAACCTACCACCAAACCAGAGGGCAGAGGCTATCAAGCAAATCTCTCTGCTGACTCGGATGAAAGCAATAGAAAAAGTTCCACAACAAGAACAAGGCCAGGGTTTTTACTCAAGACTGTTCCTTGTTCCAAGAAAAGAATCTCAATGGAGACCAATACTGGATTTGTCCGCATTAAACACCTTTCTCATAGTACCAAAGTTCAAAATGCTGACTCTACAGCAACTCCTTCCCATGCTGGGCAAGGGGTCTTGGCTGATTACTCTGGACCTCAAGGAGGCATACCTGCATGTCCCTATCAGACACAGCTGCAGAAGATACCTCAGATTTCTTGCAGGGCCAGAGCATTATCAATTCTCAGCATTGCCATTTGGCTTATCTACTGCGCCCAGAGTATTCACAAAATGTCTGGCTTCAGTAATTGCTCATTGCAGGCTCCAGGGGATACAAATTTACCCGTACCTGGACGACTGCCTCATACAAGCGGACGACAAATTGATGTTGCCAAAAAATTGGACTATGTCATAAGATTACTACAAGCTCTGGGATACACAGTCAACTTCCAAAAGTCAAGACTGCAGCCATCCCAGCAAATAATCTTCTTAGGAGCCAAATTAGACACAGCCTGTCAAATGGCTTACCTGACAGAAGACAAGCAAGAGAAGTTAACTCATTACTTCAAAGGTTTAGCAAAACTCACCCAGATGACTGCAAGGAGATTCCTACAGGCCCTGGGTTACATGGCATCCTGCATTCTCCTGGTTCCATTAGCAAAACTACACATGAGAAAGCTTCAGTGGTACCTAAAAAGCATTTGGTCTCAGCACAGCAACAACTTGGAGACAACCATACCGCTCATTCCATGCCTACAAAAGGAATTCCTATGGTGGGCCTCGGTGAGCCAGGCAAACACAGATATGTCATTCAAAAAACCACAGATAACACAGACCATGACCACAGACGCCTCAGACCTTGGATGGGGGGCGCACATGGAAGGCAGGTATATACAAGGACAATGGTCTCCAAAGGAAACACATCTGCATATAAACCAAAAGGAAATGCTGGCAGTAATGCATGCCATCGAGGCCTTTCAACACCAACTTCAGCAAGGCCATTTACTGATACGGACAGACAACACCACTGTGATGTGGTATATAAACAAGCAAGGGGGCACCCACTCTTACCCCCTTTGCAGACTGACAATGCATCTTTGGGAAAAATCACTGAGCCTAAACATCCAGTTACAATCCCAGTTTGTTCCAGGCAAAGACAATGTCTTGGCGGACAGCCTAAGCAGGAATTTCACAGATCCACACGAGTGGAGGTTACATCCGAAGATCTTCACACAACTCACTTCGACATGGGGCAGGCCAGAAGTAGACCTATTTGCCTCTCACCGCAACCATCATCTACAAAAATTCTGTACAAGGACTTACCATCCAAAAGCTTGGAAAATAGATGCTCTCTCATTCAACTGGAACTTCCTAACAATCTATGCATTCCCACCTCTGCCAATGATGACCTCAGTATTACTAAAGATCAAAGCAGAGAGACCCAAGGGAATCATAATAGCTCCGGACTGGCCAAGACAACACTGGTACCCACTACTACGGAGCATATGTCACACCAGGAGGTGGGCCCTTCCCCACTGGCCTCTACTTTTGACTCAACACAATTTCAAAACAGTGCATCCAAACCTTCAGACACTGCAGCTAACAGCCTGGGAGATCCCGTAAATAACCTCAACCTATCTCTCTCCAAGGAAGTTCAGCGGATACTAACAGAGGCTCGAAGACCATCCACCAGAAAGGTTTACTTAGCAAAATGGAAGAGATTCAGCAATTGGAATACCAGGAAGGGACATGATGCATCATTGTTGAGCATCCCACTCATCTTGGAATATTTGGCAGATATCCTAAAGAACGGCCTCTCATATTCTTCCCTAAAGATACATGCATCAGCTATTTCAGCTAGATATAACACTGATCGTCCTGTCTTTTCACACCCTTTGCTAAGGCAATTCCTCAGAGGAATCAAGAACATTAAGCCACCAAGAAAGGCCCCAGTACCAGCCTGGGACCTCAATTTTGTCCTAGAAAAACTGACTCTACCTCCATTTGAGCCAGCAGCTACAGTTGACTTGCAGTTTCTCTCATGGAAGACAGCTTTCCTGTTGGCAATTACCTCAGCAAGAAGGGTTTCGGAACTACAGGCCCTAATGGCAATACCACTGTTCATTATTTTTCACAGAGACAGGGTTTCATTAAGGACCAACCCTACTTTTATGCCTAAGGGTGGTATCTAGGGTTTCTTTAAATCAAGCTATTCATCTGCCTGCTTTCTTCCCCAATCCTGAGAATAAGGGGGAAAGACTGTTACATACCTTGGACATTCACAGACAACTTCGATACTACCTGGACAGAACCAAGGCCAGTAGGAAGTCTGAACAACTTTTTGTAGCTTACGCCCCTGCAGTCCAAGGAAAAGCAATTTCAAAACAGACAATTTCAAAATGGATTGGACATTGCATCAGATTCTGTTATTCCTTTCATGGAAAGACTGATGTCCTTCATGGATGCATCTGCAGTCATAACAACTGGGTTGTCCTGTCGTCAGGCAGCCCTTCAGTCGGCCGGATTCCAAAGTCCGGGTCTGGCTTCGGCTGATGTCGCACTTCACCCGACGTCATCTCTGCTGGTCTTCGGGTATTAAGGCATCAGCCGACGCCATTTTCTTCAGTCTTTCTTGCCGCGTGGCGCCCGAAGCAGAAGCTGTTCGCAAGTGCCGGTCGGTCGGATCCAGAGATTACTACTACCGAATACTACTTCGAAGACTTCTAAAAGCTAAGTACCCCGTTGGGGACTCTTTCTTGCCTCAGCCGATGTCAGAAAAAGTCAATAACTGTTTAACTTGTGGGAAACAAATACCTCATAAAGATTTCCACTCTTACTGTTTGCCTTGTCTAGGCCCACACCACGACGTAGCAGCCTGTTCGGCCTGTGCTTCATTCAACCGACGAACGCTTAGGCGTCGGTCGGAGTTTGCTGAACAGTTTTTCGGTTCTGATTTTGCGTACATTATGCCGTCGGATCCTCCGACTTCCCAAATTGTTAAAAAACGCAAAGAAAAAGACCGACACTCGCGGTCCACGGTTTCGGCCGAAACCATGGTTAAGCAAACCGCGAGTGTCTCGGTTTCGGCCGAAACCGAGAAAACTGATCAAAGCACAGCTGAATCTATGACTACTTCTGAGGTTCCTGCTACATTACTTGAATCGACCTCAGATATTTTACCTACTACAGTGGTTCCTAGTGACTTATCAGACACCATCCCTTTGGATGTCTCTACCCCAGCACGTGGTGCTGCTAGGCCTCCTGCAGCCATGTCAATTAAGGCCTTTGCCAGGGCTAAAGCAGCCAAGTCTACTAAATCAATGCCTGTTAAGCCCCCCTCAACCAGGCCCACTTCTAGTGCACAAATGCTTACTCTGGCAGAAGATTTAATAACCTTAATTAGGGGATCTCAATCTCACCCAGACAGGGCCTCGCAGCCCCCAGAGAAGAGACCTAGAGCAGAGCCCCCAGAGCCTGGGTCCTCTGATGATTCTGCGGATGACTCAGATATTACAGACCAGCCAGAGGCTCCTTTCTCCAATTATGAAAACTCAGATGCTGAAGAATCCATCCCAGCTGCTTCCCCACCAGAAGAATTCTCCTTTGGGGAAACCTTGCATGCCATGCGAGAACATTCCCAATGGCAGCAGCAGGATTACTCAGATTCCAGAAAAAGACTTAGGACCTTTCTGCACCTTCCACAACATAGGCCCTTAGCTATACCTCCTGTCCTATCTGTTGTGGACGATGCTTTTAATGATGTCTGCACTGCACCAGATTCTTTACCTCCAGCCCCTGCCAAACCAGATAGATTTTACAGGGTACCAGACACCCATCATCACCTATACAAGGCCCCACTTGCAGACCCCGAAACTTTATCCCAGGGGCCTAAGGCAGTAGCCTCGACCACAGCAAAAAATCCTATTCCTTCTGAAAGGGAAGCCAGGTCTTTAGACAGATGGGGCAAAAAGGTTTACACCTCAGCTACTCTCTCAGCCAGAGCTTTAAACTGTCAGTTTCACATGATACAATACCAAGAGTTTATGCTTGATCAGTTAACTAGAAGGCTATCCTCTGATGACTCTATAGATAAGAAATATGTATTAGAGATGGTAAATAACATACAACAGGTTAGTAACCATTCACTGAAATGTGGCTATGATGCACTGGAGGCTTCATTTAGATCAGCCATGACTGGCACAGTGATAAGAAGACATGCATGGCTGAAGGAACAGGTCTTACCGGATCATGTTAAAGCTAAGTTATTAGATGCTCCTATGGATAAGGCCAGTTTGTTTGGTGCGCCTGCCCAGCAGGTAATGAAGAAAATGGAAGAAAAGGCAAAATCTGTCCAAACAGTAAAAGATTTCTTGCAGGTTCAGCCCCCAAGGTTTAGCAGGAACTGGCCTGCCAACAACTGGTCCTTTCCTGACTCCACAAGATCCCAAAGGGGCAGGAATAGACGTTCCAGAGGCAGAAATCAATCCAGAGGGGGTGCCTACAGAGGACGACAGTGGCAAGGTAATAACAGAGGCACAGACACAGCCACTACCACTACAACAGCACAACAACAGTGACTTGATTCTAACTCCGCCTACCAGGGAACAAATAGCAGCACCATTAGGCGGAAAATTAACCTTATTTTCAAAGAACTGGCACTATATCACAAAAGACAAGTGGATTTTGCAAACCATAGACCAAGGTTACCGGTTCCACTTCCACACTTTACCAGTCAAACGAGGAATGCCAAACCTGCCTCCAAATCAAAAAACAGAAGCTCTACAACAGATAATGCAATTAACAAAGATGAGAGCTGTGGAAAGAGTTCCAAGAACAGAACAAGGCAAAGGATTTTACTCCAGACTATTCCTAGTTCCAAGAAAGGAAAAAAGTTGGAGACCTATTCTCGACCTGTCCACCTTAAATACATACATCATTGTCCCAAAATTCAAAATGCTGACTCTACAGCAACTTCTTCCCATGCTGGGCAAGGAGTGTTGGCTGGTAACTCTAGATCTCGAGGCATACCTGCACGTCCCCATCCGACCAATTTGCAGAAGATACCTCAGATTTCTTGCAGGATCAGAGCACTATCAATTCTCAGCATTGCCCTTTGGCTTATCTACTGCCCAGAGTATTCACAAAATGCCTGGCATCAGTGATCCACTGCAGACTACAGGGAATTCAAATTTATCCATACCTGGACGACTGTCTGCTACAAGGGGACAACCCAAGCAAGCTGACAACAGATTTACAAAGGGTCATTTACTTGCTACAAGCTCTGGGATACACAGTCAATTTACAAAAGTCAAGGCTGATACCATCCCAAACAAGGACATTCTTGGGCGGAATTGGACACAGTAAAACAAATGGCATTCCTAACTACAGAAAAACAAAAAGAGCTCCCTCTTTACTTCTTGGCACTAACAAGACGGAACAAGCTAACAGCAAGAAAAGTTCTGCAGGCCCTGGGCTTCATGGCATCATGCATAATCTTAGTTCCACATGCCAGGCTACATATGAGAAAACTACAGTGGTACCTAAACAATTTATGGTCCCAACACAGGCACAGCCTAGAAGCAGAAATTCCACTAATACCATGCCTAAAACAGGAGTTCCTATGGTGGGCTCAAGCATGCCAGTCAAACCCAGGCCTACCCTTTCACAACTATCAAGCAAGCCAAACCATCACAACAGACGCCTCAGACCTAGGATGGGGGGCTCACATGCTGGGCAAATGCGCATAAGGATTATGGACCTTGGGACCAGCTTCACCTGCACATCAACCTAAAAGAAATGCTGGCAGTAAAACTGGCAATCCAAAACTTCAGACCATTCCTCAAAGAAGGCCAATTGATGATAAGGACAGACAACACCACTGTCATGTGGTACATCAACAAACAGGGAGGCACTCATTCATACCCCCTGTGCAGAATGACCTTGGACCTTTGGAACCTGGCACTCAGCTACAACATCCAGTTACAGGCAATATTCGTACCAGGAAAGGAGAATACTCTAGCAGACATGTTAAGCAGAACCACCTCGGATGCTCACGAATGGATGCTACACCCGGACATCTTCAAGACCATCTCAAAGAAATGGGGAATGCCACAGATAGATCTATTCGCTTCCCCTCTCAATCACCAGCTCAAAAATTCTGCACAAGGACATTCCACCCACTTGCATGGAAAGTGGACTCGCTCTCCTTCAGCTGGAAAGGTCTGACAGCATATGCATTCCCACCTCTTCCCTTGCTACACAAGGTATTACTAAAAATCAAGGAGGAGCGTCCAACGATAATCCTGATAGCTCCAAACTGGCCAAGACAACACTGGTACCCATTGCTAAGGAGCATGTCTCGGGACAAGATGTGGTCAATACCCCTGAGGCCTTTGATGTTAACTCAGAACAACTACAACATCATGCATCCAAACCTAAAAACGTTGCAACTGACTGCATGGAACATTACATAGCAACAACTAATCCAGAACTTTCCCAAAGGGTGAAAGACATTATCCTTGAAGCCCGCAGACCTTCAACAAGAAGGAACTATGCAGGAAAATGGAAAAGATTTGTCATTTGGAGTGCTGAAAGAGGAAAGGATGTGTCAAATATAGATATGGCTAACATTCTGGAGTATTTGGCAGAACTTCTGCATACAGGCCTGTCCTACTCCTCCATCAAGATACATGCATCAGCTATTTCAGCAGAATACAGCTTTGATCCACCTGTCTTTTCACATCCTTTACTCAGGCAGTTCCTCAGAGGGATTAAGAATGTAAAACCCCCTAGGAAACCACCATTGCCAGCTTGGGATTTGAACTTTGTACTAGAAAAGCTGACACTGCACCTTTTGAGCCAGCAGCAACAGCAGAGCTACAACATCTATCGTGGAAAACTGCTTTCCTACTGGCAATAACCTCAGCAAGGAGGGTGTCTGAACTTCAGGCCCTAATGGCAGTACAGCCCTTCCTAATCTTCCACCAAGATAGTGTCCATGAGGACTAATCCTACATTTATGCCTAAGGTGGTATCCAGAGTGTCTTTAAACCAGGCAATCCACCTTCCTACCTTCTTCCCCAACCCTCAAAACAGAGGGGAAAGAATGCTGCATACCTTGGATGTACATAGACAGTTACGCTACTACCTGGACAGAACAAAAAGTAACAGAAAAACTGACCAGCTTTTTGTAGCCTATGCAACAGGAAGAGAAGGAAAAGCTATTTCCAAACAGACAATCTCCAAATGGATAGGAAATTGCATACGATTCTGTTACTCCTTCCATGGAAAACCAATTCCACAGAACATAAGGCCTCATTCTACAAGGGCAACAGCCACTACCACAGCCTTCTTACGAGGAGTGGCAACCAAGGACATTATTGAGGCGGCTACTTGGACCTCCGTGCATACATTTGCCAAGCATTATAATTTACCTTTGTACTCCAGATCCCGAGCAGGGTTTGCCACTGCTGTACTGCAAGGGATCCTAACCACACCATAATCTATTTTTTCCTCCCCCCTTAGTTGGCTATGGTATTCTACCCAGTTGTTATGACTGCAGATGCATCCATGAAGGACATAGTACAGTTTTGTACCTACCATAAATGTAGATGTCCGAACTGGATAGCATCTGCAGTCAGGATTACCCTCCCTCCCCTCTGTGGTACTCCTAGGGTATTTACCCTCCTAATAGCTAGCTGGTGGGGGGAGTCTCTTATGGTGTATTTGTTTGTATATATGTACATACATGCTTATTTTCTGAGTTTGCCTTCTATCCTTTTGCAAACATTGGCATTTATCCAAAATTTAGCCTTCCAGGGAGGGCAACTGGCATCTGGGGCAAGAAACACTGAAGAAAATGGCGTCGGCTGATGCCTTTATACCCGAAGACCAGCAGAGATGACGTCGGGTGAAGTGCGACATCAGCCGAAGCCGGGCCCGGACTTTGGAATCCGGCCGACTGAAGGGCTGCCTGACGACAGGACAACCCAGTTGTTATGACTGCAGATGCTATCCAGTTCGGACATCTACATTTATGGTAGGTACAAAACTGTACTTTCCAGCCAATGTCGGGCCACATTCCATCAGAGCTACAGCCACCTCTACAACATTCTTAAGAGGGGTGCCTACTAAGGACATTCTAGAAGCTGCTACATGGAGCTCCGTGCATACATTCTCCAAACACTACAATCTCCCTCTATACTCCAGATCCAGAGCAGGCTTTGCTTCGGCAGTCCTGCAGGGTTTGATTGCCACACCATCTTTTTCCTAGAGCATTCCTCCTCCCCCAGCTAAGCTATGGTATTCTACCCATATGTTATGACTGCAGTTGCATTCTTGAAGGACATAGTACAGTTTTGTACCTACCATAAATATAGATGTCCGTTAGACATGCAACTGCAGTAGGATTTTCCCTCCCTCCATACCCCTTTATGCCTAGGGTCCACTCCTATCCCTGTTTCTCTTAGCTGGGGATATCTGTTATGGTATATTTGTTTTATTGCTCATTTATTTGTCTGGAATCCTGTTTTTGTCTTCCAAATTTGATTACAGCCTTCCTGGGAGGGCACCTGGCATCTGGGGCAAGAAACACTGAAGAAAATGGCGTCGGCTGATGCTTATGTACCCCAGCCGCTCTGACATTGGAGGAAAATGCGACATCAGCCGACGTCTGACCCAGACTTTGGAATCCGGCCGACCGAGGGCTGCCTGAGGCAGGACAACCCATATGTTATGACTGCAATTGCATGTCTATCGGACATCTACATTTATGATAGGTACAAAACTGTACTTTCTGCAGGGCCCTTATAGCCACCCCTAATGCCTTATAGAACCAGCCACCCTACCTCTGCTTTGGGATTCTACCCAAGTGTGATGACTGCAGCAGTGTAACACGAACATAGTGCAGTTTTGTACCTACCATAAATGTAGATGTTCGAGTGTATACACTGCTGCAGTCCAGGTTACCCTCCCTCCTTCCCCTCTTACTTGCTGATGTTCTTCATCTCACATTGCTGCAGTCCTTACTTATGGGTAGTCCGCTGTCCTCGGTCGGCCCGAATACCAAAGTATTAGGCTGACGTTGGTCATGGGCGCCTAGATCTGACATCAGAGCGTCAGGGTATAAAGGCGCATGACCGACGTCATATCCTCAGTCTTTTTTGCCGCATGGTCCGATGCAGAAGCAGCGTTGCAAGTGCCGTTCGGCGTTCTGAAATTTTTCGTTTTCGGAGTTTCAGACCAATACCAAGTTGGGCTAAGTACCCCGTTGGGGAATATTTTTGTTTTTTCTTGCCTCAGTTACTTACCGGATGTCAGAAAAAGTGAATAATTGTATTTCTTGTGGGAAACAGATACCGCATAGGGATTACCACTCGCTTTGTATTCCTTGTTTGGGACGAGCACGGCGTGAGTCGGTGTCGTTTTTGTGCTAGGTTTAATAAGCGCACTATAAAACGGAGGTTAGATTGCGCTAGGTTAGTCTTTGGCAAGAGGTGTAATTATAATATGCCGTCGGATGTTCCGACACCTACTTCTACTAAGAAGCGCAAAGACAAATCTTTAAAGCCTAGGCAGGATGATTCGTCCGTTTCGGACGCCGGACCTTTAGAAGCTACAGCTGAACAGGTGGATCCGGCTGAAATTTCTGTTGAGTCCCAGGGGGAAACTTTGATTTTACAGGATGTGGCCTCTCAGGAGGCAGGTCAGGCTGAAGGGGCCTCTCAGGTTACTATTCTCCCTTCTATGCCTAAGGTGGTTAGGCCTTCTGCTACTGTTTCTAAGGCTCCTTCTAAGGGCAGGTCTGTCTTGCCTTCCTCTGGTGTCAGTTCTGGTTCTTCAGGGTCTGTGCCTAAAAAGCACATGCTTAAAATGGCAGAGGATTTGATTACTTTAATTAGAGGTTCTATGCCCCCTCCTGATAAAAGGCCCAGGATGGAGCCAGAGTTGGAAAGTTTGGAGCAGGCCTCAGATGATTCAGAGTCTTCTGCTGAAGACATTCAAGATTTCCTCCTTATTCTGATTCTGATGCAGAGGATTCCACTCCTTCTGCTTCTCCTCCAGAGGATTTTTCATTTTCAGAAACTCTGCATTCCATGAGGGAGCATTTTCAGTGGGAGGGACAGGATTACTCTGATTCACGGAAGAGACTTAGGGAGTTCTTGTTTTTACCACAGCATTGACCCTTAGCTATACCTCCGGTTTTGGATGTTGTTTCAGATGTTTTTCGAAGCTTCCCTTAATCCAGATTCTGTGCCTCCTGCCCCAGTTAAACCGGACAGGTATTACAGGGTGCCTGAGGCTCATAAATATCTGTATAAGAGTCCTAGGGCGGACCCAGAAACTATTAGTCAGGGGCCTAAGGGTGTTAGAGCCTCTGTTGTTAAGAATCCGGTTCCTCTGGATAAGGAAGCTAGAGCTTTGGATAGATGGGGTAAGAAGGTGTATACCTCTTCTACTTTAGCAATGAGAGCTTTGAACTGCCAGTTTCATATGTTGAAGTATCAGAATTTCCTCCTTTCTCAGCTAAGGTCTAAAGTGGATGCTTTGGCAGAGGGCATAGAGTGTAAAGAATTGCAGGATTTAGTGCATGTTTCTGAACAGGTGGGTAAGCACTCTTTGCAATGTGGTTTTGATGCTTTACAGGCTTCTTCTAGGGTGGCTGCCACTGGTTCAGTTATTCGTAGGCACGCCTGGCTTAAGGATCAGAATTTGTCTGAGCATGTTAAGTCTAGAATTCTGGATGCCCCTTTACAGTCTGAAGTTTTGTTTGGTCCTCCTGTGGAGTCAGTCTTAAAGAAAATGGAAGACAAGGCTAAGTCTATGCAGACTGTTAAAGATTTTTTGCAGGTACAACCTCCAAAGTTTAGTAGAAATTGGCCTACTAAGGGGTGGACGTACCCTTCTTCTGATTCTCAGTCTAGGGGTAGATCTAGGCGTGGTAGGGGCAGAGCTCAGAGTACGTTCAGGCCGAGACAGTGGAGTTCGCCTGCTCAATCTGCTGGTGAGGGCAGGGGCCAGTCCTTTCGTAAACAGGCCCAATGACCTACATTTTCAGCTGCCAGATTCTTCTTGCCTGGCAGCTCCTTTGGGAGGAAAGTTGGCTCTTTTCAAGCAAAATTGGCATTTAGTCACCCAGGACAAATGGGTATTGGACATTATAAACCGAGGTTACAAGTTCTATTTCCATACCATGCCTCCTTTCAAAGGCATGCCAGACGTCCTCCTCGGCAAAGGATAGAGGCTCTTGAGACAAATTTCTTTACTTCTTCAAATAGGAGCTATACAGCCAGTTCCTCTGTCAGAAGTGGGCCTAGGATTTTATTCCCGCCTGTTTCTAGTTCCAAAGAAAGGGAACACGTGGAGACCAATTTTGGATTTATCTATCCTCAACACTTACCTGGACATTCCAAAGTTCAAGATGCTGACTTTACAACAACTTTTACCTCTGTTGGGAAAAGATCACTGGATGGTTACTCTAGATCTCAAAGAGGCTTACCTTCATGTTCCTATCAGGCCCAGTTGCAGGAGGTACCTGCGTTTCCGGGCTGGAAATTTACATTATCAGTTCTCTGCATTGCCCTTTGGCTTGTCTACTGCGCCCAGAGTGTTCACAAAGGTTCTGGCTCCAGTGATAGCTTTTTTCAGACTAAGAGGAATACAGATTTATCCTTATTTGGACGATTGCCTGATTATTGCACAAGGAAAGGACAAACAACTTCATCATCTACAGTATGTGATGGCAGTGTTAAGATGCCTAGGGTATTCTGTGAACGAAACAAAGTCCAGTCTAGTACCCTCTCAGGACATGTGCTTTCTGGGTGTGAGACTGAATACAGCTTCCCAGATGGCCTTTTTGACCCCGGACAAACAAAGAAGCCTTTCTCTTTATTTCCATCAAATGTCTCTACGGTCCAGGCTGACTGCAAGGACAGTCCTTCAAGCCTTGGGGTTCATGGCATCTTGTATTCTGGTGCTTCCCAATGCCAAATTGCATATGAGGAAGCTTCAATGGTATCTCAAAAATGTATGGACACAGCACTGCCAAGATCTAGACACTGTCATTCAGATAATACCTTGCATTCGGAAGGAGTTTTTGTGGTGGGCTCAGGAATGTCACCTAAACAAGGGACTCTCTGTGACCCGGCCAGAGGCGAGTCAGATTCTAACGACAGATGCCTCGGACAAGGCTTGGGGAGCACACCTCAATGGAAAATGGGTGCAAAACACGTGGCCTGTCAAACTCCAACATTTGCACATCAACTTGAAGGAAATGTTAGCAGTCCAGTTTGCATTGATGGCTTTCAAAGATTTACTTCACCCAGGGCAGGTGTTGATTCAAACAGACAACACTACTGTCATGTGGTACATCAACAAGCAGGGGGGAACCCATTCTTACCCTCTTTGCAGGCAAGTGATGATTCTGTGGGAAACTGCTCTCAATCTACACCTCAATCTTCAGGCAAGGTTTCTACCAGGAGCACAGAACTCCTTAGCAGATGTATTGAGCAGACAAATAGTGGATCCTCACGAATGGAAATTGGATCCTCATGTATTTCAACAGTTGACAGTGTTATGGGGAACTCCAGACATAGATCTGTTCGCTTCTCCGCTAAATTACCAGTTGCCAAAGTTTTGCACAAAAATGTTTCATCACACAGCTTGGAAGGTGGACGCTCTATCATTCAGTTGGAACAATCTGCATGTATATGCCTTTCCACCTCTGCCTCTTCTTCCCAAGGTACTCTTGAAGGCCAGACAAGACAAGCCAACCATGATTTTGATAGCACCGGATTGGCCTCGACAACACTGGTACCCACTACTGAGGAGCTTAGTACGAGAACCTCCATGGCCTCTGCCTTTGATTCCGCACCTTTTGTCACAAGAGGACAGTCACTTCCTCAATGTCAAGATTCAGTCTCTACATCTAACAGCCTGGCATATTTTGTTTTTGACTCTGGAGGGTCTCAGCTTCCACAACAAGTTTTGAATGTTATTTTGGAGGCCAGGAGGCCTAGTACCAGGAAAGTTTACGCTGATAAATGGAGGAGATTTTTTATTTGGAGCAAAGGAAAGGACTTTGATGTCTCCAAACCTGATTTAAGTGTTGCTCTTCAATATCTTACTGAGTTATTGGACAAGGGTTTGTCTTTCTCCTCAATAAAGGTCCATGCTGCAGCCATTTCTGCTCACTATGATTGTGACCCTCCTTTATTCTCTCATCCTTGGTTTAAGCAATTTTTTAGAGGGGCAAAGAATATAAGACCCCCACGTAGAGCTCCTACTCCTGCTTGGGATCTCAATTTTGTGTTGGAAAAACTTACTCTACAACCTTTTGAGCCTGCAGCTACTGCCGAGTTAAAGTATTTGTCATGGAAAACTGCTTTTTTGTTGGCCATTACCTCTGCAAGAAGGGTTTCTGAATTACAGGCCCTCATGGCAGTGGAGCCTTTCCTGATTTTTCATAAGGATAGGGTATCTTTAGCACTAATCCTTCCTTTATGCCTAAGGTGGTTTCTAGTGTGGCCTTAAATCAAACTATTCATTTGCCTACTTTTTATGCAAACCCCAAAATAAAGGGGAGAAAATTTTGCATACTTTGGATATTCACAGGCAGTTACGTTATTATTTGAGCAGAACCAAGGAGTTCAGACAGTCTCAGCAATTGTTTGTTTCTTTTGCTTTGGGTTCACAGGGTAAACCTGTTTCAAAACAAACTATTTCTAAATGGATTGGGTTTTGTATTTCTTTCTGTTATTCCCATCATGGTAAGGAGATTCCTGCTGGAATCAGGCCTCATTCCACTAGGGCTACTGCTACTTCTACAGCCTTTCTAAGGGGGGTAGCTACAAAAGACATTTTGGAGGCAGCTACTTGGAGTTCAGTGCATACCTTTTCTAAACATTACCACCTTCCTCTTTATTCTAAGTCTAGGGCTGGATTTGCCACTGCAATTTTACAGGGCATTTTAGCGGCCCCTAATGCTTTATGATTTTTACCATCCTCCCTTTCCCGTTGCTTTGGGATTCTACCCATAAGTAAGGACTGCAGCAATGTGAGATGAAGAACATAGTACAGTTTTGTACCTACCATAAATGTAGATGTTCGAAGATCCACATTGCTGCAGTCCAATTTACCCTCCCTCCTTCCCCACTGTAGTTAGACTTGGTGCTATGCTTTAGGTGATGGTTGTTGTTGGGCATGTTTTTGGGAGGTATTCTGTTTTTGGCTGTGGCCTTTCTGGTTTGGCCTTCTGACATCTGGGGCAAGAAAAGACTGAGGATATGACGTCGGTCATGCTCCTTTATACCCTGACGCTCTGATGTCAGATCTAGGCGCCCATGACCGACGTCAGCCTAATACTTTGGTATTCGGGCCGACCGAGGACAGCGGACTACCCATAAGTAAGGACTGCAGCAATGTGGATCTTCAAACATCTACATTTATGGTAGGTACAAAACTGTACTTTACTTACCCTGGTATTCTACCCTTGCTGCCTATGGGAAGTATTTGCTGGTAACATAAAGTATTAGATTGCTTTTCTTATGTATGTTTTATTAGCAATTTACATTGCCTACCTTTTTGGGGGCACCTGACATCTGGGGCAAGAAAAACTGAAGAAAATGGCGTCGGCTGCATCTTATATACCCCTGGTGCACTGACGTCAGGAAAGAAGCGACAGCAACCGACACCGGACCAAGACTTTGGAACTCGGGATGACTGCGGGACCGCCTGACGGCAGGATAACCCAAGTATGATGACTGCAGCAGTGTATACACTGGAACATCTGCATTTATGGTAGGTACAAAACTGTACTTTTTCTCGCACCCAGCAAAAAGAGACTTGGAAACCTACCATAGATCTCTCAAATTAAAACAATTTCTTCATGTTCCCAAATTAAAGATGTTAACCTTGCAAAAGTTAATTCCTTTGATCTTTCAAGGGACATGGATGATGCCTCTGTTTTTAAAGGATGTATGCCTTCACATTCCTGTAGCCCAAGAATACAAGGGGTGGCAATATTTTCAGGCAAAGGGATTATATTACCAGTTTTGTGCCCTTACCCTTTGCCTTATCTACTGGACCATGTTTTTTACCAAATGTCTTGACACCAGTCATTGCTTTCTGCAGACACTAGGTATTCATGTTCTTCCTTACTTTTACTACTGTCTAATTCAGGCAGTGTCTTTCCATGAATGTCAGACAACCTTGCAATTCACTGGGCTGCTTTCAGCAGGTGGACCCTAACTATCAACCTCCAGCAACCAGAACTGCAACCAAGCACAAGAGTTTTTCCTGAGGGCAGTCAGAGATTCTGTTCAACAGAAAACCTTACTTCCTCAGGATAAAGTCTTGTTTCTCTCAAAGTACCATGGAGAATTTCAAACCAGACAAACCATTTTGACAAGAGAACTCCCAAGGGCCCTGGGTGACATAGCTTCATGCATTGTCATGATTCCCTTGTCAAAGTTATACATAAAGACACTGCAGTAGTTTATAAAGAACCACTTGGGCACAACACCTAGAGCCTCTGTAAAACATGATTTCTCTATTAACATGCCTAAAAATGGACATCAGTGATGGGAGGAGAATGTTTGTACCAACCCAGAAGTCTGTTTCATTGTACACATGTAGTACAAACCTACAGGCGGCTCAGACAGGGCCTGGAGAGCCCATTTAGGACATCTTCGAGTTTGGGGACTTGGAACTGGCAGTAGGCAAAACAGCATATCAGTCAGAAAAAGATATCAGTTTTCATGGCTATGAAGGCCTTCAGAGACTAGCTGGGTTCAAATGTGGACAGACAGTACCACAGTTATGTGGTACATAAACAAGAGGGGGGGGGTCACAGTTTTATCCTCTATGCAGACTGGATATGAATGTTTGGATACTGGCACAGCAACTCAAGACCAATAGCATCCTACATTCCTTGTCAGGATATTCTCTTGGCAGACTACGCCAAACCTTCCTAGACCCTTAAGAATAGATGCTGTAAAGGGAGATCTTTCTAGATATCTTTCATCAGTTTGGGGGGGGGTCCTTAATTGATAGTGATCTGTGCGCCTCTTCAAAGAACAAACAGTTTAAGCAAATCCTGCTGCATTACCTTGCAAACATGTCCATGGAGAGTGGATACTTTCTCCTTTAAACAGACAGACCTCTTTCTGTGTGATTTCTCACCGAAACCCCTTAACACATGGGTGATTCTAAAGGTGGAGTCAAACAGGCACAGAATGATCCTAACTCTTCCTTTCTGGCCAAGGCAGCACTGAAAACCCTGACTGAAATCACTGTTGCAGTATTCCTGACAAATCTCTACTGCTGACGTCTGTCTGGGGCACCAAAGCTTTACCTTCCTTAGGTCTTGCGTCTGACACATGACCTCAGTTCGTATGCATTGGGGTATATAACCAGATGTAAGAGCATGGATTCTCAAGACTGTCTTGCCACCAGCTCAAAAGTAGGTCGTGCATTTGTCAACTGATTGCTCCCTGGTCGTTGACACCTATTGCTTCGATCATTTATCTAGATATATGCCCCACTGAGGAGTCTTCCTTTTTACTTGCGCTGTTTAGTTGAATGTTAGATGCCATTTAGGAAGGGTAAGTGCAGTATGCGAATTTCGTTCAAGGATTTACATACTAAGTTTCTGTCTTGTCTAGACCCAAACCATGATCACAAATTGTGTTCGATCTGTCCATCATTTGTTTCCAAAATCCTTAGATTGTGGCTTTTTCTCAACACCTTTCTAGGGACTTTGCATCTTAAACCCTTGACCCAGTCCAAGATTGCCAAATACACATCCTCAGATGTCCCTCTTCTGCCAAAGAAAAAGCTGAAGAGGCTTAGAATGGGTATGCAGTTCAATGTTTCAGACTCCAGTGTGCCCCGTGTGGCTGCAGAAACTGTGGTACACCAGGCTACCTCTCAGTTGCCTGTTACTGAGACCTTGTCCCTTGTCCTTGCAGACAGCTGTTACGTCTGATGAACTGCAACTCATCATTCTGAAGAACCTCATGGAGTCCTTCAAGTTTTAGTTAGGGAAGAGATTCCGTGCTCTTTAATAGAAGTTAGACAGGGTTCTGAACCTTCGCATCTCATCCAGGTGTATGTCACGCTTAAAAAGAAAAAAAACAGAAAACTAGGCATTTGGCACCCGGTACATGGCTCCATAGATGTCCGTCCATATCACTGTTGCAGTATTCTTTACCTAAGGGATCTCCTGCCAAGGATAGCCCAATGTCCAGCCAGTATGCCAAAGCCTTTAGTTCTAATAAGCATCGTACATCACACACATGCTCCCAGTGAAGGTGTAGGGCATAAAGGTGCTGTACAGCAACACACTCAGAGCTTCTTTACCCCCAGTCCGAACACCACTGTTGAACAGCAGTCTGAATGCCCTTCTGCCGTGCTGGTTACCAAGTAGTGTTTTTGGATAAGTGTCCCAGGTTTCTTCTTTTTCTTGTGTTTGTCATCCAGAAAGGGAAAATATCAGTGTGGGAAGCAGAATCCCCATAAAGGCCACCACGATTTATTTGGGTGCTTTTATGCCAGGCATTTGTGCCTGAGACTCTGCATGGTCATCTCTCCTCCCTGTTCATATACCTGGAGAACCATTGATGTTCTTTGTTTTTCACTTTGCAGTCCTCACATATGGGTTATCCGGCTTCCGGTAGCCCTCAGTCAGCCCGAATACCAGAATCCTTTGGGTATGATGTCGGCTGCCGCCGGTTATAAAACTGATGTCAGTACGTCCGGTATAAAGAGAGGCAGCCGACAACATTTCCCCAGTCTTTCTTGCCGCAGAGCCCGAAGCAGATGCAATTTGCACTAGTGCCAGTCGGCCGTTTACTTCCGTTTCGCTTGCTGACTACCAAGTTGAAGACGCTTTCAGTTAAGTACCCCATTGGGGACCCTCTTTTCTTGCTTTAACGAATGTCAAATAAAGTTAATAACTGTCTTGCCTGTGGAAAACTGATTCCGCATTGAGATTTCCATTCCTATTGTGCAACTTGTTTGGGCCTTAAGCACGATGTCCCTAACTGCGTTCTCTGTGATTCCTTTAACCCACATACCATACGCCGTAGAGTTAAGATTTTGTATAAGCATTCCGGAGTCTGGCCTAAGTTTGTCGGTATGGCGTCTTCTGGTCTCTTGACTTCGGATATGCCTAGGAAACGCAAAGACAAGGACCGCGACAGGCCTAGGGTTAAATCTACTGACAATGCACTGGTGAAAATGGTCGTCAGCACAGTGGTACTCAGTGAGGCGCTTTCGCAGCCCCTGCAGTTTGCACATTTTCAGCCGCAAGCCTCTGCTGAGACCTTTATGGAGTCCTCCATGCCACTGGCTGTTACTTCATCTTCAGACCCTCTGCCTGTCGCCGCCTCAGATGAGTCTGGAGCCGCTTTGCAGGCACCAGCTTCTGACATTTCTTCTTCTCGACATGAGATCAGATCAGACTGACTACCTTTTTTCAGACTTTTGCAGTTGCTAGGCCTCCCGAGTCATCCCGGATTGCTAGTAAACCTTTCAGCCGCAAACCTGTTCACAAGCAGGCATCGGCCTCCCCTCCTGTACCTCAGTCCCAGTTGGTTAAGATGGTTGGTGATCTTCTTTCCCTGATTAGGGGCTCTCACCCCCCCCCCCTCCTTCAAAGAGGACTAGGGAATTATCTCCTGATGTTTTGCCTGTCTCAGATTCTGAGATTTCCAGTATGTCTGCTGGTGAAGAAGGAAATGAGGATTCTGATGCTGAGGACCCTTCTGCCTCCCCTCCAGAGGATTTTTCCTTTTGGGATATTTGAATATTTTAAATGGGAATGTCAGGATTTTCCACAATCAAAGATAAGAATTGGGGAATTTTTAGATTCGCCACAGCATAAGCCTCTGGCTATACCTCCAGTTTTGGAAGTTGTGGATAATGTTTTCAAGGAAAATTCTTTAACTCCTAGTTCTGTTCCTCCTGCCCCCAGAAAACCAGATAGGTATTACAGGGTTCCTGAATCTCATCAATTCCTTTTTAAAAACCCTACTGCTGATCCAGAAATTATTTCTCAAGGCCCCAAGGGTGTTAAGGCTACTATTGCTAAAAACCCTGTGCCTTCTGATAAGGAATCTAGAGCCTTGGACAGGTGGGGTAAAAAAGTCTGTACTTCTACAACTCTTCCCATTAGACCCGTGAATTGTCTCTTTCACATGCTTAAGTATCAGCAGCATACTTTGGAGGGTATTAAGGCTAAACTTGGTGATATTCCTTCCATGACGGAGAACAAAGATTTACAAGACTTATTGAATTCTGCCACTTTAGTTAATAAACATTCAGTTCATTGTGGTTTTGACACTTTGGAGGCTTCCTGCAGAGCAGCAGCCACTGGTTCCATAATTAGAAGGCATGCTTGGCTCAGGGAGCAGCCTCTTTCTAAACCAGTTAAATCTAAATTGCTGGATGTTCCTTTGCACAAGGACACTCTTTTTGGTAATAAGGCTGAGGAGATACTTAAGAAGTTGGCGGATAAGACAAAATCTATGCAAACTGTAAAAGATTTCCTTCAGGTTCAGCCTCCTCGGTTTAGTAGGCATTATCCTTCCAAGAATTGGTCTTTCCCTGATCCTGGGAAGCAGGGCCTGCTCTAGGCCTAGGGGTTTCAGATCTTCCAGAGGGCAGGCTTCTGCCCCTCAAAGGGCTAAGCAATGGCATTCTTCTTCTGCTAAATTGGGGAGTTCTATGCCAGCTTCCCAAAGCAAATATTCTCAATGACTTCAGCCTTCTTCTGCGGACCCTGGGTTTCCTTTGGGGGGAAGGTTAGCCTGGTTCGCAGAGGTATGGTCTACTATCACAGACGACAGATGGGTGCTCAGTATAGTAAACCAAGGTTACAAGTATTACTTTCACACCTTCCCTGTTTTACAAGGATACCCAGACATTCCCAGAACTCTCAGCGCAGAGGTAGAAACTCAGATTTCTTCTCTAATGACTATGGGGGGTATAGAGCCAGTTTCTGCAAATCAGGCAGGCCTTGGTTTTTATTCAAGGCTTTTTCTGGTACCCAAGAAAGGGGGAACCTGGTGCCCTATTCTGAATCTGTCCATTCTAAACACTTTTCTGGTGATTCCCAAATTCAAGATACTCACCCTTCAACAATTACTACCAGTGCTGGGCAAGGATTCATGGCTGGTAACTTTGGATCTCAAGGAGAGTTGTCTGCACATCCCATTAAGGGAAAGTTGCAGGCAGTTCCTTTGCTTCAGGGGTGGGGAGCAACACTTTCAATTCTCTGCATTGCCCTTTGGTTTATCTACTGCTCCCAGAGTTTTTACGAAGTGCCTGGCTCCATCCATTGCTTTTTGCAGGCAGAGAAACATTCAAATTTATTCTTACCTGGATGACTGTCTCATTCAAGCAAACGCCCTGCAACAACTAGAAAAGGATTTGGATTTTGTGAAGAATATTCTTACCTCTTTGGTTTACACTCTCAACAAAAAGAAGTCAAAGTTGGTTCCTTCAAGGGAGATAGTTTTTCCTGGGAGTGAGGCTGAATACAGCCACCCAGATGGTATTCCTCCCTCAAGTGAAGCAAGAAGATCTTTCCGCTTACTTCATGAACTTGGCAAGCATGACCCAGCTCTCTGCAAGGCAATTCCTGCAAACACTGGGGTTCATGGCTTCATGTATTTGGATGATCCCATATGCAAGGCTGCATCTGAGAACTTCAGCGGTACCTCAAGAATCTTTGGTGTCAACACACACAGGATTTAGACTTGATTCTTCCCCTGATTCCTTGTCTACAAATGGAGTTCCTCTGGTGGGCGACAGCCTGTTTTCAGAACAAGGGTCTGCCTTTCCGCCCACCGCCTGCCAGCTAGACTTTCGCCACAGACGCCTCAGATGTTGCATAGGGGGCTCATCTGGAGGGCAGGAGCATACAGGGTACTTGGAGCACCAAGCATATTCATCTGCACATAAACTTAAAAGAATTGATGGCAGTGCAGCAGGCCTTGTTGGCTTTCAAGGACCTAATGTACCCTGGGACTCTGCTGATCAGGACAGACAATACCACAGGCATGTGGTACATCAACAAGCAAGGGGGGACTCGCTCTTGCCCCTTGTGCAGACAAAGCATGAGACTATGGTCCCTAGCAGTATCCATTGGCTTACATCTAATAGCTCAGTATCTTCCAGGGATGCTAAACTCCTTGGCGGATCAATTGAGCAGACATGTTCTGGATCCTCACGAATGGCAACTGAACAGGGGCATTTTCCATCACATCACTCATCACTGGGGCACCCCAGAAGTGGATCTTTTCTCCACTTACACCAATCATCTCCTTCCAACCTTCTGCACCAGGGAGTTTCACAGCAAAGCTTGGAGGGTGGATGCGTTGTCCTTCCCATGAACACATCTCTCAGCTTATGCATTCCCTCCTCTGCCTCTTCTTCCCAGAGTGCTACTGAAGATAAGGGACGAAAAAACAAAGGCTATTGTGATAGCTGCAGATTGGCCCAGGCAGCATTGGTGTATCCCCTCCTTCGCAGCCTGTCCCATGCTCAGCCTTGGCATCTTCCCCTGGTACCAGATCTGTTGGTTCAGGGATGGGGAAAGTTCCTTCATCCTCATCTTCAAACTCTGCATTTAATTGCCTGGCTAATGCTTTAAATCTTTCCAAACAGGTGGTTGAAGTTCTTCATGAGGCCAGGCGGCCTAGCACAAGAAAATCCTATGCAGATAAATAGAAAACATTTTGCTCTTGGATGCTAGCTAAAGGAGAAAACTCTTCTCATCCTTCTCTTTCACTCGTTCTTGACTACCTAGCAGGATTGCTTAATGGTGTGCTTTCTTTTTCTTCAATCAAAATTCACGCTTCAGCAATTTCGGCTCATTGTTCTTTTGAGCAACCCATTTTGTCTCACCCCTTGATGAAGCAGTTCCTGAGGGGAGCTAGTAATCTTAGACCTCCCAGAAGAGCTCCTACTTCTGCTTGGGATCTTAATTTTGTCCTGGAATAACTTACTCTGCCTCCCTTTGAACCAGCTGCCTCTGCAAATTTGAACTTTCTATCCTGGAAGACTGCTTTCCTTTTAGCTATTACTTCAGCTAGAAGGGTATCTGAGCTGCAAGCCTTAATGGCAGTAGAAACTGTCATTACCTTTCACTCAGATCGGGTTTCTCTGAGAACCAATCCCTCCTTTATGCCTAGGGTGGTTTCCAGTTTAACCCTTAACCAGTCTGTTCACCTGCCTATATTTTTCATCAATCCCCAAAATAAAGGGGAAAGGATTCTGCACTCTCTTGATGTGCATAGACAGCTGAGATTTTACTTACACAGGACTGAATCCTTTCGAAAATCTGAACAGTTATTGGTTAGATTTGCTCTTGGGGTGCAGGGTAAAGCTATTTCAAAACAAACCATCTCCAAATGGATTGTATTGTATACACTTTTGTTACCTGCAGCATGGGAAGGTTCCCCCTCAGGGTATTAGGACCCATTCTACTAGAGCAGCCTCTACCTCTGCAGCTTTTCTGAGAGGTGTACCTACTAAGGACATTCTAGAAGCAGCTACTTGGTCTTCTGTTCATACTTTAACAAAGCATTACAATATGCCTTTGTTTTCTAAATCCAGGGCTGGTTTTGCAGGGCCTCCTTACCAACCCTTAATCTGTGATCCTTCCTCCCCCCCTTTGTCTTCTTACTGGGCTTTGGGAATCAACCCATATGTGGGGACTACAGCAGTGAAATAAGAACATAGTGCAGATGTTCTTCGTGTTTCACTGTTGCAGTCATTACATTTGGGTTATCTGCCTGCAGGTAGCCCTCAGCCGGCCTGAATACCAAAGTCTTGGATTCCTTCATCAGTTGCTGTCTCTTCTTCCATGACGTCAGGTCGTCAGGGGTATAAAATATGCAGCTGCTGCCATTACACCAGTCCTTCTTGCCACGTGGTGCCCGAAGCAGAAGCAGTTCACAAGTGCCGGTCGGCAGACTCCTGAAATTTTCATTTTTGAGTTTCAGAACCAAAGTCTTCAAAGAAAGCTAATTACCCCTTTGGTGACCCTTTTCTTGCTCTTAACCGATGTCAGTAAAAGTTAACAATTGTTTTACCTGTGGAAAGCAAATACCTCATAAAGATTTTCATTCGTACTGCATTCCTTGCTTAGGCCCAGACCAAAACATCCCTCGCTGTTAGTTTTGTGCCTTATTCAACCCCCAAACTATTCATCGTTGGTCTATTTTTGCAGCAAATTATTTTGGTACTCTGTATAACTATCCAGAAATGGCTTTGGTAAGCCATCCGACTACTGATATTCCGAAAAAACGTAAGGATAAAGACCGAGACAGACCGCATATGTCCAGAACTGCCGACGACACTTCCGTTAAGCTAGTCATCAGTCTGCTGGTACTCGGGCGCTTTTGCAGCCTCTGATACCTGCTACTTCAGATTCGCAGGCCTCTACTGAGACCCATTCGGAGTCCGGTATTCCAAGAGATGCTTCTTCGACTATGGAACCTGCGGATGTCTCTACCTTGGATGGGTCCGGAGCCGCTGTGCAGGCACCGGCTTCTGAGGGCGTATTCAGGCCTACGGACTTGCATTTTAACCCGCCACCATCTTCTTCATCGAGGCCTAAACCTCGACCCACACCTAGAAAACTGACATCCAGACCGCATGGTCAGGCCCATATGTCTAAAAAACAAATGCTTAGAATGGCTGAAGACTTTATTACTTTAATTAGGGGAAGCCAGCCTTCCCCCTCTGAGACCTAGAACTGATTTTCCCTCTGATTCTTCTGATCAGGATTCTGATATTTCTGTTTCTTCTGATTACCAGGATTTGCCCTTATCTACCTATGGAGATTCTGATGCAGAGGATTCCATTCCCTCTGCTTCCCCTCCAGAAGATTTTTCTTTTGGTGAAACCTTGCACACACTTAGGGAGCATTTCTGCTGGGAAAGCCAAGATTACTCTGATTCCAAAAAGAGGCTTAGGGAATTCTTACTCCTTCCTCAACATAGGCCTTTAGCTATCCCCCCCTGTTCTGGACATTGTAGATGATTTTTTCTTGGAATCTAGCCTGTCCCCAGACACCTTACCTCCAGCTCCCAGGAAACCTGACAGGTATTACAGAGTACCTGACTCTCTCAAGTTTCTTTTCAAGAATCCTACTGCAGATCCAGAGACCATTTCCCAAGGTTCAAATGGCATTAAGGCTATAGCTGCCAAAAAATCCTACCCCTTCTGATAGAGATTCTAGAGCCTTGGACAGATGGGGTAAGAAGGTTTACACTTCTGCTACTTTGGCCATTAGGGCTTTAAATTTAAAGTACCAGCAGCATATTATGGGACTGTTTAAACCGAAAATGATGTTGATTCCTGACTGTGCTGAACACAAAGATTTACAGGATTTAATGCATTCTGCTGAACAAGTTGATAAACATACTTTGCAATGTGGTTTTGATTCTTTAGAAGCATCTTGCAGGGTTGCTGTCACTGGGTCTGTACTTAGAAGGCATGCTTGGCTTAAGGAGCAACACTTGCCAGATCATGTTAAAGCTAAATTGCTGCATGATTCCTTAAACCAAGACCACCTGTTTGGCAACAAATCAGTAGTAGTCCCCAAAAAGATGGAGGAAAAAGCTAAATCTATACAAACTGTTAAAGATTTCCTGCAGGTACAGCCACCCAGATTTAGTAGGCATTGGCCTTCAAAGAATTGGTCCTTTCCAACCTCCTTCAGGCCTTCTCAGTCCAAACCCAGGAACAGCAGACCACCTAGGTTACAGTCTCAGGCTACGCACAGGCCTAAGCAATGAGGTGCTCCTGGCGTCCTATCCTGGACCTCTCTGTTCTAAACACTTTTTTGATAATCCCAAAATTCAAGATGCTAACACTTCAACAGCTGCTTCCTATGCTAGGCAAAAATGCCTGGTTGACAACCTTGGACTTAAAGGAAGCTTACCTGCACATTTCAATAAGGGAAGCTTGCAGGAAATACCTATGGTTCAGGGCAGGCTCCATGCAATATTAGTTCTCTGCACTTACCTTTGGCTTATCTACTGCGCCCAGGGTATTCAGAAAGTGTCTAGCTCCAGCCATTGCATTTTGCAGGCAGAGAAATATTCAAATATACCCATACTTGGACGATTGTGTGATTCAGGCAGAAAGCCAGGAATTGCTATTAAAACATCTGGCATTCATAAAGAAACTTCTAAACTCACTGAGGTACACCATAAACGAAAAGAAATCTCACCTAGTACCCTGTCAACAAATTGTATTCCTGGGAGCAAGCTTGAATACAACTTCCCAGATGGCTTTCCTCACTTCAGAGAAACAAGTTTATTTGCCAACCACTTCAAAATACTGGCCACAAAGACCCAGCTGTCTGCAAGTAAAATCCTGCAAGCCCTGGGGTTCATGGCCTCTTGCATTCTACTAATTCCATATGCAAGACTGCATATGAGGAAACTACAATGGTATCTAAAAAGGCTATGGTGTCAACATTCTCAGGACCTGGAATCAATGATTCCTATCATTCCATGTATAAACACAAAGGCCCTTTGGTGGCCAGAGACCTGGTACCACAGCAGGGGGCTCCTATTCACTCTACCCCTTGCTGCTCAAACCCTAACAACAGATGCATCAGACTATGCATGGTGGGGCTCTCTTTGCAGGGCAGTGCATTCAGGGCAGATGGAACCCGAGACAGATGCACCTGCATGTCATCCAAAAAGAAATGTTAGCTGTACAGAATTCCCTGACAGCCTTCAAGGACCACATTCTTCCAGGATAATTATTGACAGACAACACCACAGTTATGTGGTACATAAACACGCAGGGGGGAACCCACTCATACCCTCTCTGCAGACTAGCCATGTCTCTGTGGAACACAGCCTTGAGCTACCAAGTGCACCTACAAGCTCAATTCCTGCCAGGCAAGCTAAATTCACTGACAGACGACGTAAGCTGAAATCTCATGGACCCGCACGAGTGGAAACTGGAACCAAATATATTGAACTTCTTGAGAAACATATGGAGGAATCCAGACATAGACCTGTTTGCTTCCCCGCAGAACTACCAATTGAACAAATTCTGCGCAAGGACTTCCCACAGTCGAGCTTGGAAAGTGGGATGCCCTGTCCTTTACCTGGGAAAGCCTCTTAGTTTCTGCCTCTCCTCGCAAAGGTTCTGCTAAAGATCAAACAGGACAAACCAAGGACAATACTGATTGCACCAGACTGGCCACGCCAGCACTGGTACCCCCTCTTGTGCAGTATGACACTTCTGGAACCATGGCACCTGCCTCAGACCCCTTCCCTGCTGTGTCCCAGCAAGAGGGCCAGATTCCTCACCTTCTTCTTCTTCTTTTGGATACTCCCGTTAGGGGACGCCACAGCAGATCAACTGTTTCCATTTCTTCCTGTCCTCTGCATCTTGCTCTGTCACACCAACCACCTGCATGTCCTCTCACCACATCCATAATCTAGCTTTGTTTGTATAACTTGAGCACTAATCCAGGAATTCCTTAAAGTATTCAATTGTATTTATTACTGCTTGGTAGTAACTTGATTAAAGTGTAGCTATCATTCTAAGTCTTTTGGATTAAGCACTTGGGCTTCAGACCAGTTGTTTTACATTAGGAAGGTTTGTGGCCTGCACTGTGATGGCAGGACAGGTAGCTTACATCCTTCTAAGTTGGGAACTGCTGATTGAGGGCTCAGTGTCTGTTATTTTAAAAGTGTATTAGCTCTGGTTTAAGCACTTGAGCTTCAGGCCAGTTATTTTACATTAAGAAGGTTCGTGGTCTGCACTCTTGTGGGAGGAGAGGCTGGACTCTGCCCTTCTGAGCTGGGAATTTCTGGTTAAAGGCTTATAGTGCCTGCATATTTGAACCGTTTCTTACTGAAATTGGTACACCTTGTTTGCTGTAGCCTAGACTAGATCCAGGCCTGCTGAATCTAGCTTTGTTTGTATGCTTGTTGTTTGTTTACTTGTTATTTCCCTGAAACGCTAATTCCACCTAAAACACGGCTTTTCAGCGCTTCTGTGAAACCCTAGTGATATCTGCATTGCTTACTGTACTTATTTCCTTGTTTCACTTGAAAGAAAGTTACTGTGTCATTTCTGCATTTAAGTTACCTGTAACACATTGCATTTAAGTTACCCGGCACTTGCTCACTAAAGCAATTATATAAGTCAGCACTAAAAAATTAAAAGCACTACACCCTCACAAACTCCCCTTGAGTACCTTGTTCCCCATTGGCCCTTTTTTTCAATTATAAAGGAATTCCCAGTACTATTCTAGCATGTCCAAAGTTGTCAATCTCCTCTCCGGTCCAGCTGGTGAATCTGAAAATCTTGAGGCAATGTTACAACTGCCTCATGTACACAGACAACCCTCTCCTCCTCCCAACAAATTCCAACACATGTGAGAGATGCAACCATATAGCCAAACTGGAGGCTAAGCTCTCTCAACTCAGTACTGGTGTAACCAGTCTGGAGGAGAAAAAAAACACACTCACTACAATTCCAGTCTCACATAGACCTACCACGACAGCAAACCAAACACATAAACACACAAAAACATACCCGGAGGCTCTAAATAAAAATCTGCCTAAGCAGCAGAGACCTCCAAAGCAGACACCCAAGCAACCGTTACCCCAAAACAAAACACGTGCAACACATATCTCACAAAGCCAGTGTGCCGAACAGTCACAACCCTTAAGGCTAAACAACACACCTGATACACTTGTAATAGGTGACTCTATTGTCAGGCACACTGACGTCCCGCTCACCAGGCTGAACAAGGAGAAGGTCATGGTGAGCTGCCTGTCGGGCGCTAGGATCCGCCACATAACACAAGCACTCAGGTCACTCCAAGGCAAGTACAAATATGACTCTGTCATTGTCCATGCTGGTGTGAATGACCTGAGACGTACTTCCCTGGACTACATGAAAAGAGACATAGAGGAGCTCTCTGAGCATGTAGCCCATGCTGGTATGACCCTGACCTTGAGTAGCATCTTACCCTCACCAAGATTGATGCTACAATATGAAGACAAGATGATCAATTTCAACAATTGGCTCAAGTATTGGTGTCATTCAAAGGGGATCCTGTGCCTGTCAGCCTGGGATGACATGCTCAACAAGCCACAATGCTTCGCTAGGGACGGCTTGCACCTGTCACCCCTGGGCTTTCCGATATTGGCAAAGGCTCTTGCTTCCCCCATAGTGCCTTTTTTAGGCAAGGCTCAAAAGACAAACCCACCTCCATAGGTATCACGAGGGATAAGAAACTAAGAGTAATGCTACTCAACACCAGAAGTCTAAACCTCAAGATGCATGCACTCGAACCTCTCCTTAGCATGGAGAACATCGATATCTGTGCAGTAACAGAAACCTGGTTCAAGGCTCCCGAGAGCACCCCAGCACTACCAGGTTATACCTCATACCATGCTTTTCGGCCCCAAAACTTGGACCGAACCACAAAAGGTAGGGGAGTATCAATATTTGTCAAAGATACCCACACCTCCAGGTTGGTGGCACAGCACGAAGCATCAGAGACTATCCATGTGCAACTAACAGTGAGTAAAACTGCCTTCCAGTTTATAGCCTGCTACAGACCACCCTCCCAAACCCAGGAACCCCACTCGGCCTTCCTGAGAACACTGGAAATTATGAAGGTCTCTCCAAACACCATTATATTGGGCGACTTCAACTACCCAAACATAGACTGGGAACATTAGTATAGCTCCAACACCCTAGCCCAAAGGTTCCTAGAATTTATAAACTCAAATGCTATGGAACAACTTGTTACCACTCCCACAAGAGGGGAAAACATACTGGACCTGATCATCACCAACATGGAGGACTCTGTGCTCCAGACCAGAAGTGTATCCCTCACTGGTAAGATCAGTTCATAAACTAATCTCACTGGATATTCACATCCCGACCCCACCCCCTGCCCAGAAAACCACAGTGAAAAACTTCTCTAAAGCAAATTTCACACTCCTCAAAACCGAGGTGGAATCCTTCAAAGCCCCCGAGCCTGTGGAAAATACTGCCCAGACCGCAGAATCCTTTATAAATGCATTCTATGAACACCTTCAGGAATGCATGGATCATGCAATCCCAAATAAAACCAAGACCCAATCTTGCAAAGGCAGACGTCCTGTCTGGTGGACCCCAGCCATAAACAAACTATGCAATAGGAGGAGGAAGCTACTACATGATAGAGCAAAATCCCAAAAAGAGAAGGCATCTTTGATCAGTATTAGCAAAAAACTACGGGCACGCATAAAATCGTCTAAGGCCAGCTTCGAGAGAGAAATTGCACAGGACACTAAGGATAATCATAAGGCTTTCTTTAGTTATGTTAGGAACCTGGGTGGGAATTCCCAGATATGCTCAGAATTGGTCCAAAATGACAAAAAATACATCGAACCCACAAACATTGCCAACATTCTAGCTGACAGGTTCAGCGCAAACTTCTCCCCCCTCCCCCACCAAAAGGGCAAATATCTATCCCAGCAGAGTGCTGCCCCCCTGACATCTCAGATGCTCAGGTAAGAGCCGCCCTCTCCAAAGCAAAAAACACAGCATCAATGGGACCAGACGGTGTCCCGGGCTGCATCCTACATGAACTCCAAGAAGAGCTAAACCCAAACATAAAACTACTGTTCAATCTCAGCCTTACTACAGGATATGTACCCAAAGAGTGGCATACAGCAACAGTGGTCCCTCTCACAAAGGTGGTGCCTCAGTGAATCCTGGAAACTATCGCCCCATAAGCCTGACTAGCTTGGTCTGCAAAGCTATGGAAAGGATCATCATGAACCTCATAAATAAAGATATTGGGGACCTACAGACACTGGATCCTACCCAGTTCGGCTTTGTTAAGGGCAGATCCTGCCTCTTAAACCTGGTTGATTTCTTTGAAACAGTCACCAAAGGCCATTGACGAGGGGAAGGTGGTCCACACAGCCTACCTGGACCTCGCAAAAGCCTTCGATACAATACCCCACTCGGGCATTATAGATAAGCTCACCAGCTTAAATATAAACCCCTATGTCACTAGATGGGTTGCAAACTGGCTCAAGGACAGAACCCACATGGTTAGAATTGCTGGAGCCATGTCAGACTCCAAACCAGTTACAAGTGGCGTCCCACAAGGCTCAGTCCTGGGACCTCTCGTTCGGTATATATTTCTCAGAGGTACAGGCCAACACGGAAGGATTGTGTCTGACCAAGTTCGCAGATGACTGCAAACTGGGCGCCATAATCGACTCTCCAGCCGACACAAGCATCCTCCAAAAGGGCCTCATAGAAACAGACAACTGGTGCCAGAGCCATGGCCTCAAGCTAAACGCCAAAAAGTGTATAGTCATCCCCTTTGGCAAAAACAAAGTTTCCACAAATTACCACATATGTGGTAATCCATTAAGTACAGAAGAAGTAATTAGGGACCTGGGGACCCAAGTTGATGGCAGTCTCTCATTTCACAACCACGTGGCCAAAGTGGTTAGAAAAACATTTTATATAGCCCACCTAATCATGAAGAGATTCACATCTAGATCAGGGGAGGTCATCGTGCCTCTTTACTCATCCCCTCATCAGGCCCATAATTGAGTACAATGCCCCTTTTGGGATATACCTTACCAGACGCCTGCAGCAACTGGAAAGACCCCAAAAGTACCTCACCAAGAGGATCAAAGGGCTCAAATAGATGCCATATGCTGCCTCGTTAAAGAAACTCCAGCTCTACTCAGTGGCATACCGCCTGCTCATAGGCGTTCTGTGCCTGACATATAAAGCCATGTCCAAAGCGGAATTAATGGACATGCTGCAACTCAGAAAATCCAAATCCCATCGAGCTACGCGCTTGAGAGACTTGAACCTCAGCACTGAAATAAATAGGACATGCTGGAGGGACAGATTCGTAACCCAGAGGCTCCCTTCACTCTGGAATAAAATCCCAGTCCAGGTTAGGCAGAGTCCCTCATTGACTGTCTTCAAGAGGAATCTTGATGAGTGGATGGGAGATCGTAGGTTTACCCCGGGTATCACTTCTGTGTCACTGTTAGACAGAGTCACAGTATACTAACCTCGAAAAAGGGCATAGCAAAATTAATTTAAAATGGGTGGCGAAAGCCAAACACACTCTGGCTAGGCTTATAAATGCCCTAGGGCAGATAGCCTAGTATGAACCTATGAACCTAGACCTTATCTTAGGCCTTCCTCTTTTCCTGTTACCTGGCAGCTTCATTCTTAGCATCTTTTTCCCAATATACTCTGCATCCCTCTTCAGCGCATCCAAACCAATGTAATCTTGCCTCTCTGGCTTTGTCTCCAAACCTTCCAACCTGGGCTGATCCTCTAATATACTTATCCCTAATCCTGTCCATCCTCGTCACACCCAGTGCAAATCTTAACATCTTCATCTCTGCCACGTCAAGCTCTGACTCCTGCCTTTTTGTCAATGCCACGGTCTCCAACCCATATAACATAGCTGGTCTCACTACCCACTTGTAGACCTTCCCTTTCACTCTTACTGGTACTCGTCAGTCACAAATCACTCCTGACACTCTTCTCCACCCACTCCATCCTGCCTGTACTCTCTTCTTCACCTCTCTTCCACACTCACCATTACTCTGAACTGTTGATCCCAAGTACTTAATCTCATTCACCTTCGCCACCTGTACTCCCTGCATCCTCACCATTCCTCTATCCTCCCTCTCATTCACACACATATATTCTGTCTTAGCCCTGCTGACCTTCATTCCTCTTCTCTCTAGAGCATATCTCCACCTCTCCTGGGTCTCCTCCACCTGTTCCCTACTCTCGCTACTGATCACAATGTCATCTGCAAGCATCATAGTCCACGGGGACTCCTGTCTGATCTCATCTGTCAACCTGTCCATCACCATTGCAAATAAGAAAGGGCTCAGAGCTGATCCTTGATGTAATCCCACCTCCACCTTAAACGCATCCGTCACTCCCACCGCAGACCTCACCGCTGTCACACTACCCTCGTACATATCCTGTACCACTCTTACATAATTCTCTGATACTCCCGAGTTCCTCATACAATACCACAACTCCTCTCTAGGCACCCTGTCATATGCTTTCTCTAAATCCACAAAGACACAATGCAACTCCTTCTGACCTTCTGTGTACTTCTCCATCAACACTCTCAGAGCAAACATCGCATCTGTAGTGCTCTTTTCCGGCATAAAACCATACTGCTGATCACTAATCATCACCTCCCTTCTTAACCTAGCTTCCACTACTCTTTCCCATAACTTCATGCTGTGACTGATCAGTTTAATCCCTCTGTAGTTACTACAGCTCTGCACATCAGCCTTATTCTTAAAAATCGGTACCAAAAAATTTTTCTCAGATTCTTCACCCTCACCTTCAAACCCTGAACCTTGCAGCCTGGCTAATTCCTTGAGCTCTCCAGTAGCATCCCTCAAATGTTATTAAGGATGCCTAGTACTAGAAAATCCTATGCTGAAAAGTGGAAAAGATACTGTTCCTGGGCCAGATTCAGGGGATGGGCACAACGGTGCCCAGCTTACCGCATATTCTTCAATACTTAATAGAAATGCTCCACAAGGGCCTTTGCTTCTCGTCAATTAAAATTATAATACTGAGCCACCCCTCTTCTCTCACCCCCTGCTAAAGCAATTCCTCAGAGGGGCCAAAAATTTAAGACCCCCCCCCCCAGGAGAGCCCCTACTCCAGCCTGGGACCTTAACGTTGTATTGGAAAAGCTCACTCTCCCTCCTTTTGAGCCAGCTGCAACTGCAGAGTTGAAATTCCTTTATTGGAAAACAGCCTTCCTTCTAGCCATCACTTCAGCAAGAAGAGTGTCTGAATTACAGGCCCTCATGGCAGTGGAGCCTTTCATCATCTTCCATGCAGGTGTCCTTCAGGACCAGTCCTTCCTTTATGCCCAAGTGGTGTCTAGTGTGGCCCTAAATCAGTCCATTCATTTGCCTACCTTTTTCCCGAATCCACAAAACAAAAGAGAACGAATACTGCACTTGTTAGACGTGCACAGACAACTTGGATTTTATATGGACAGGACTAAGCCTCGCAGAAAATCTGAACAGCTGCTAGTTGGCTTTGCTGCAGACAGAGGGGAAGGCCATTTCAAAGCAAACCATTTCTGAGTGGATAGCCCATTGCATTTATTTCTGCTATAAGCACCATGGAAAACCTACCCCACAGGGGATAAGATCACATTCCACCAGGGCTGCATCTACCTCTACAGCCTTTCTCAGAGATGTCCCTACCAGGGACATCCTAGAAGCTGCTACCTGGAGCTCTGTACATACCTTCATCAAGCATTACCCCATGCCTATTTTTTCTAAATCCAGAGCTGGTTTTGCCACTGCAGTCTTGCAGGGCTTAATAGCTGGTCCTAATGCTCTCTAACTTCCTCCTCCCTTCCTTAGTTTTGGGAATCAACCCAAATGTAATGACTGCAACAGTGAAACATGAAGAGCATAGTACCATTGTGTACACTTACCATAAATGTAGATGTTCGAGTGTATTCACTTTTGCAGTCCTGGTTACCCACCCTCCAGTCCCCTGACTTCTCTTGGCTCTACCTTCCTTCTTGTTTGGTGTATTTCAGATTTCTGGTGTATTTGCTTTTTTGTTGGAGTTGTAACCTAACATATAATTGCTTCCCATTATGGGGGAACCTGACATCTGGGGCAAAAAAAAAAAACTGATGTAATGGTGTCGGCTGCATGTTTTATGCCCCTGACGTCATGGAAGAAGAGACGGCGTCCGCAGGAATCCAAGACTTTGATATTCAGGCCGGCTGAGGGCTACCTGCAGGCAGATAACCCAAATGTAATGACTGCAACAGTGAATGCACTCGAACTTGTACATTTATGGTAAGTGTTCACAACTGTACTTTGTGTACACTTACCATAAATGTACATGTTCAAGTGTATTCACTGTTGTCGTCCTGGTTTCCCACCCTCCATTCCCCCTTTTTTCCTAAGGCACAGACTATAGATTTTTATTTTTTTGTATGACGTGTCCAGGGTGCTACCATTCCTGGGTTAGCCTTCTTTTGGGGGCTCTTGACAGTTAAGGCAATAAAAACTGAGGAAATGGCATCGTCTCCCTAACTTTATACCTGATGTACTGACATCAGTTTTACAATCAGCGGCAGCTGACGTCATATACCAAGACTCTGGTATTCGGGCCGACTGAGGGCGGAGAACCCATATGTGAGGACTGCAACAGTGAATGCACTCGAACATCTACATTTATGGTAAGTGTACACAACTGTACTTTTTAATTTGTTGACTTACGATGCTTTGGCAGAGTCCTCCCGTCCTGAGGGCCAGCCGTCTGCCAAGGAGGAGGCCAAAAAAGTTAGGGTGATCGGCTGATGTTCTTCGTGTTTCACTGTTGCAGTCATCACATTTGGGTTATCTGCCCGCAGGTAGTCTTCAGCCGGCCTGAATTCCAGAGTTGGGATTTCTGCGTTAGATGCTGTCGCTTCTTCCATGACGTCAGGTCGTCGGGTGTATAAAACATGCAGCCGATACCATTACATCCGTCTTTCTTGCCTTGTGGTGCCCAAAGCAGAAGCAGTTCGCAAGTGCCTGTCGGCTGACTCCTGAAATTTTCATTTTCGAGTTTCAGAACTGAAGCCTTCTAAAAGATAAGTACCCCGTTGGGTACCCTTTTTTCTTGCTCTAACCGATGTTAGAAAAAATTAATAATTGTCTTGCCTGTGGAAAGCAAATAACTCCTAGAGATTTTCATTCTTACCGCGTCACCTGTTTAGGCCCAGACCAAAACGTCCCTCGTTGTCGGTTTTGTGCTTTGTTCAACGCCCTAACTATTCGTTGTCGGGCAATTTTTTGTGGCAAAATTCTTTCGCTCTCTAGCTCTGCACTCCGAAATGGCTTCGATAAGCCATCCGACTACCAATCTTCCGAAAAAATGTAAGGATAAAGACAGACCACATAGGTCCAAAACTGCCGACGATGCTACTGTTAAGCTAGTCGCCAGTCCACCAGTACTCAGTGAGGTGCTTTTGCAGCCCCTGATGCCCGCTTTTACAGATTCACAGGCCTGTACTGAGACCCATTCAGAGTTCGGTATGCCGCAAGATGCTTCTTCGTTTATGGAACCTGTGGATGTCTCTACCTTGGATGGGACCGGAGCCGCTGTGCAAGCACCAGCTTCAGAGGGTGTATTCAGGCTTTCCAATTTTTATGTTAAACCGGCGACTTTGTTTCAAGCCAAAAATACCGAATTTCTCAGGCCTAAAGTTCGCATTACACTTAGGAAACCGACGACCAAAGTGCACTCTCAGGCCACATGCCACAAAAACAAATGATTAGAATGGCTGAAGACCTTATTACCTTAATTAGGGGAAGCCAGCCTTCCCCCTCAAAGAGACCTAGAACTGATTTTCCTTCTGATCAGGAATCTGATATCTCTGTTCCTTCTGACTACCAGGACATACCCTTATCTACCTATGAGGATTCTGATGCAGAGGATTCCATTCCCTCTGCTTCCCCTCCAAGAGATTTTTCTTTTTGTAAAACCCTGCATACCCTTAGAGAACATTTCCACTGGGAGAGCCAGGACTACTCTCAGTCCAAATAGAGACTCGGGGAATTTTTAAACCTGCCTCTGCACAGACCTCTAGCTATCCCTCCTGTTCTGGAGATTGAAGATGATGTTTTCTTGGAGTCCAGCCTTACTCCGGATACTTTGCCTCCAGCTCCTAGGAAACAGGTACTATAGATTACCTGACTCCCACAAATTCCTTTTCAAGAATCCTACTGCGGATCCAGAGACCATTTCCCAAGGACCTAAAGGCATTAAGGTTACTACTGCCAAAAATCCTACCCCTTTAGACAGGGATTCCAGGGCTTTAGACAGATGGGGTAAGAAGGTTTACACATCTGCTACTCTGGCCATTAGGGCCTTGAATTGCCAGTTTCATATGTTAATGTATCAGCAGCATATCATGGAAATAATTAAACAGAAAATTATGTTGATTCCTGACTGTGCAGAACACAAAGATTTACAAGAGTTAATGCATTCTGCTAACCAAGTTGGTAAACATACTTTGCAATGTGGGTTTGATGCCTTAGAAGCATCGTGCAGGGCTGCTGTCACTGGGTCTGTTCTGACAAGGCATGCTTGGCTTAAGGAACAAAACTTGCCAGATCATGTCAAAGCAAAATTACTGGATGCACCCTTAAACCAAGAGTGCCTATTTGGCAATAAAGCAGAAGAAGACCTAAAAAGGATGGAGGAGAAAGCTAAATCTATGCAAACTGTTAGATTTCTTACAAGTACAGCCACCTAGATTCAGTAGGCATTGGCCTTCAAAGAACTGGTCCTTTCCAGTCGCTTCCAGGCCTTCAGTCCAAACCCAGGGGCAGCAGACCACCAATACTTCAGTCTCAGGTTATGCACAGATCTAAGCAGTGGGGTGCTCCCATGTCCAAAACAGTGTGTAGTAAGCCACCACCCTATGGTAAAACTGCACAATGACTTATCCTTAACTCTCCCAAGCCTTGCACCTTTCTTAGGAAAACTTGCCCTGCATGCAAACAAAAATGGGAATACATTACCAAAGACAAATGGGTTTTAAACATTGTTTCCCTAGGATACAGATTCCACTCACCCCCAACCCTAAGTGGATGCCCAGAACTCCCCCCAAACCAGTTGGCGGAGGCCCAAAAGCAAGAACTTTCTCTCCTCAGCATCAAGGCTATTCAACCTGTCTCAGCAGAACAAAGGGGACAAGGCTTTTATTCCAGACTGTTTCTGGTTCCCAGAAAAGAAAACTCCTGGTGTCCTATCCTGGATCTGTCTATTCTGAACACTTTTCTGGTGGTTCCAAAATTCAAAATGCTAACTCTATGCTAACCAAGGATTCCTGGCTTACAATCCTAGACTTAAAAGAAGCTTATCTGCACATCCCCATAAGGGAATCTCGCAGGAAATACCTACGCTTCAGAGAAGGCTCTATGCACTATCAGATGTACTTCATGTTTCACTGTTGCAGTCATTACATTTGGGTTATCTGCTTGCAGATAGCCCTCAGTCGGCCTGATTAACAAAGTCTTGGGTCCTGCGTCGGTTGCTGTCATTTCTTCCATGACGTCAGGTCGTCAGGGGTATAAAACATGCAGCCCATTACCCCAGTCTTTCTTGCCGTGCGGTGCCCGAAGCAGAAGCAATTCGCAAGTACCAGTCAGCAGACTCCTGAAATTTTCGTTTTCAAGTTTCAGAACTGAATTCTTCAACTAAAGCCAAGTACTCCGTTGGGGAAACTTTTTCTTGCTCCTTACCGATGTTAGTAAAAGTTAATAATTGCATTACTTGTGGAAAGCAAATATCTCTTAAAGATTTTCATTTGTACTGTATTCCTTGCCTAGGTCCTGACCACGGCGTACTTTGCTGTCGGTTTTGTGCTTTATTTAATCCTCGCACTATCCATCGTCTGTATATTTTCGCCTCTAAATATTTTGGTTCTCGGTTTAATTATCCAGAAATGTCATTGGTTAGCCATCCGACTACCGGGATTCCGAAAAAATGCAAAGATAAAGACAGAGACAGGTCGCCAAGGTCCAAAACTGCCGACGACGCTTCTCCTAAGCCAGTCGCCAGTTCACCTGTACTCATTGAGGCACTTTCGCAGCCCCTGATACCTGCTACTTCTGATTCGCAGGCCTCTACTGAGACCCATTCAGAGTCCGGTATGCCGCGAGATGCTTCAACTATGGAACCCGTGGATGTCTCTACCTTGGATGGGTCCGGAGCCGCTGTGCAGGCACCGGCTTCTGAGGGTGTATTCAGGCCTACAGACTTGCATATTAAACCGACGCCTCCTTCTTTACTTAGGCCTAAATTCTGATCCATGCCTAAAAAATTGACACCCAGGCCACATACTTGGGCCTCTATGCCTAAAAAACAAATAAGAATGGCTGAAGATCTAATAACTCCAATCAGGGGTAGCTATCCCCCCCCCCCTTCTAAGAGGCCTAGGACTGAAGTTGATTATGAATCTTCTGAACAAGATTCTGTTTTTTTCTGATTCTTCTGATGATCTGGATTTGCCCTTATCTACTTATGAAGATACTGATGCAGAGGACTCCATTCCCTCTGCTTCCTCTCCTGAGGATTTTCTTTTGGGGAAACCTTACATACGCTACATTTCCACTGGGAAAGCCAGGATTTTTCGGATTCAAAAAAGAGGCTTAGGGATTTCCTTCTCCTACCTCAGCATAGACTTTTAGCTATTCCTCCTGTACTAGACGATGCTTTTTCGGAATCTAGTTTGGCCCCTGATTCCCTGCTCCCAGAAAACCTGACTGATACTACAGGGTCCCTGAGTCCCACAAGTTCCTTTTTAAAAATCCTATTACAGATCCAGAGACTGTTTCACAGGGGCTCAAGAGTATTAAGGCTTCTACTGCTAAAAATCCTACCCCATCTGATAGAGACTCCAGGGCACTGGATAGATTGGGTACGTTTCTGCATCCTTGGCCATTAGGGCTTTAAACTGCCAGTTTTATCTTTTAAAGTATCAGCAACATTTTATTGGACTGCTGAAACAGAAAATGATGTTGATTCCTGACTGTGAGGAAAATAATAATTACAGGATTTAATGCATTCTGCTGAACAAGTTGGAAAACATACTTTGCAATGTGGTTTTGATTCATTAGAGGCCTCTTGCAGGGCTGCTCTTACTGGGTCTGTGCTCAGAAGGCATGTTTGGCTTAAAGAGCAATATTTGCCTGATCATGTTAAAGCTAAATTGTTGGATGCTCCCTTAAACCAGGACCGCCTGTTTGGCAACAAGGCTGAGGAAGTTCTTAAAAAGATGGAAGATAAAGCTAAATCTGTGCAAACGGTTAAAGATTTTTTACAAGATGTTCATCGTGCATACAGCTGCAGTCATAACAGATGGGTTCTCCTGCCGTCAGGCGGGTCCTCGGTCGGCCGAATTCCAAAGTCTAGGTCCGGCGTCTGTTGTCGTCGCTTCTTCCCTGACGTCAGTGTGACAGGGGTATAAAGGAACCAGCCGACGCCATTTTCTTCAGTCTTTCTTGCCGCGCGGTGCCCGAAGCAGAAGCAGTTCGCAAGTGCTGGTCGGCCAGCTCCTGAGATTATGAAAATTTGGAAACCGAAGTCTTCTTAAAAGCTAAGTACCCCGTTGGGGAAACTTTTCTTGCCTCAGACCGATGTCAGACAAAGTTAATAATTGTATTTCTTGTGGGAAGCAAATACCGCATAAGGATTTCCATTCCCTCTGCATACCTTGCTTAGGCCCAGACCACGACGTCTCGGTCTGTCGCTTTTGTGCTACATTCAACAAACGCACTATTAAGTGTCGGGCGGAGTTCGCCCAGCATTATTTTGGAAAGCATTTAACTATACTATGTCGTCGGATACTCCGTCTCCTGTTTTGTCTAAAAAACGCAAAGACAAGGACCGACACATGAGGTCCGCGGCCTCTACCAACACCACGCCAAAGCCGACTACACGTGGTCCAGTTCTCAGCGAGGCGCCTACGCAGCCCCTGACTACCGACGACCTGTCTTTGACGGTGTCTCCTGTGCCCGAGGTCGCAGGCTCCTTGGCCCACACCCCGACTACAGATACCGAAGCCACTCTTGGCATTGAAACTCAGAATGTGGACAGGTCCACCTCCACTCGGTGTCTTCAGACCTTCCTCTTCTTTCTCCATCAAGGCTTTCACAAAGTCTAAAGCAACCATGCACTCTGAGACCAGCTACACAGGGCCCATCTCCAGGCCCCATGCCTAAGAAACAGATGCTTAAAATGGCTGAGGATTTAATTACTCTTATCAGAGGTTCTCAGCCCCCTCCGGACCAACGACCTAGAGTGGAGGAAGATTCCCCCTCCTCTGATCAGGGCTCCATTATTTCAGAGCACTCTGATGATCAGGAACATTCTTACCCCCCTTTTGAAGACTCTGATGCGGAGGAGTCCATCCCTTCTGTATCCCCCCCCCTGAGGATTACTCATTTGGGGAAACTTTGCATACGTTAAGGGAACACTTCCACTGGGAAGGCCAGGATTATTCAGATTCCAAGAAAAGGCTCATTGAATTTCTCTTGCTTCCTCAGCACAGGCCTCTGGCTATACCTCCTGTCTTGGACATCCTAGATGATGTTTACTCGGAGGCCTGCCTTAACCCGGACTCTACCTCCAGCTCCAGTTAAGCCTGACAGGTACTACAGGGTCCCTGACTCACACCAATTTCTATACAAAAGCCATGCTGCTGACACAGAGACCATCTCACAGGGCCCCAAGGGAGTTAAGGCCTCCATTGCTAAAAATCCATTGCCTTGCGAGAGAGATTCCAGATCCTTAGAAAGGTGGGGAAAAAAGGTATATACCTCAGCTACCTTATCCATGAGGGCCTTAAACTGTCAGTTTCATATGCTAAAATACCAACAGTTTTTGTTATCACAATTGAAAAGAAAATGTCACAACCTAACAACCAGACTTGAAGGAGTTGCAGGATTTGATGCATAGTGCAGAACAAGTGGGTAGGCATACCTTACAATGTGGTTTTGATGCTCTAGAGGCCTCATGTAGAGCTGCTGTTACAGGATCAGTCGTACGTAGGCATGCCTGGCTCAAGGAACAAGCCTTGCCTGATCATGTCAAAGCTAAATTACTAGACGCCCCTCTTCAAAAGGATGTACTATTTGGTGCTAATGCTGAGGAGGTAATAAAGAAAATGGAGGAAAAGGCTAAATCAATGCAAACTGTGAAAGAATTTCTACAGGTTCAACCCCCACGTTTTAGTAGAAATTGGCCTTCCAAAAACTGGTCCTTTCCTGCCACAGACAGACCCCAAAGAGGCAGATACAGGCGCCCGTGGGGCAGAGGACAATCCCAAGGATCGTATAGAGGCAGACAATGGCAAGCTCCTACACAGGACAACTCGCAATCTTTCAGAAAGCAAACCCAATGACTTTCCCCTTTGCATGCTAACCAGGTCTCAAATGGCAGCCCCCTTAGGAGGAAAGCTGGCATTATTTTCAAAAAATTGGCATATCGTCACAAAGGACAAATGGATCCTGGACATTATAAACAGAGGCTACAAATTCCATTTTCATACCCTTTCAAAAATGAGAGGCATGCCAAACCTGCCACACAATCAAAGGGCAGAGGCACAAAGGCAAATTACAGATCTCATAAACATGAAAGCTATTCAAGAGGTACCTACACTCGAACAGGGTCAAGGTTTTTATTCCAGGCTATTTCTGGGGCCAAAGAAGGGAAAAGATTGGAGACCTATTTTGGATCTATCCATCCTAAACACATTTCTACTCGTACCAAAATTCAAGATGCTCACTCTACAGCAACTTCTTCCCATGCTGGGCAAGGAGTCTTGGCTGGTAACATTGGACCTCAAGGAGGCATAGCTGCATGTCCCAATCTGACAAAATTGCAGAAGGTACCTCAGATTTCTTGCAGGTTCAACCCATTATCAATCCTCTGCATTGCCCTTTGGCTTATCTACTGCGCCCAGAGTATTCACGAAATGCCTGGCATCAGTAATTGCCTACTGCAGACTTCAAGGGATACAAATATATCCCTATTTGGACGACTGCCTGATCCAAGTGGACAGCAAGCACATTCTTCAGAAACATCTGGCTTATGTAATAATGTTATTGAACTCTCTGGGATACACAGTCAACAAAAAGAAATCAAGGCTAATACCCTCTCGGAAGATAATTTTCCTGGGTGCCACCCAGATGGCCTACCTCACGCCAGATAAGCAGGGGCAACTAATTCAATACTTCAGAACACTAGCAAATTGCACCAGGCTGACTGCAAGGAAAATCCTGCAGGCTCTGGGATTCATGGCATCTTGCATCTTACTAATCCCATGTGCAAAGCTGCATATGAGGAAACTACAATGGTACCTGAAAAACATATGGTCTCAACACAGCCACAGTTTGGAAACAATAATACCACTAATTCCATGTCTGCAAAAGGAATTTCTGTGGTGGGCTCAAGCATGTCAAACAAACACAGGTCTTCCATTCAGCAAGCCTCAAGCAAATCAAGTCATCACAACAGACGCCTCGGACTACGCCTGGGGGGGGGCGCACATGACAGATCGGTGCATTCAGGGCAAATGGTCCCAAAAAGAAAAGCACCTTCACATCAGTCAAAAAGAAATGCTAGCAGTAATAAATGCTATTATAGCTTTCAAGGACCTTCTACAACCAGGTCAGCTATTGATAAGAGCGGACAACACCACAGTTTTGTGGTACATAAGCAGGGAGGAACACATTCTTACCCCCTATGCAGACTGGCCATGTCTCTTTGGAACATGGCCATGGATTTACAAATGGAACTACAAGCACAGTACTTGCCAGGCAAGGAAAACACGCTGGCAGACAACCTAAGCAGGAATATGACAGATCCGCACGAATGGAAGTTGCATCCAAAAGTTTTTACAGAAATAATCCAAGAATGGGGAAGGCCAGACATAGATCTCTTTGCCTCCCACAAAAATCATCAATTGACAAAATTCTGCTCAAGGATCTTCCATCCAAAGGCCTGGAGAGTGGACGCTCTCTCTTTCAGATGGACATTAATGACAGTGTATGCCTTCCCACCTCTTCCTCTGCTGCCCAAAGTTCTATTGAAGACCAGAGCAGACAGACCAAAGATGATCCTCATTGCTCCGGACTGGCCAAGGAAAACTGGTACCCACTCCTGAGGAGCCTGACACATTCCCCACCATGGACCCTGCCTCTAATGCCTCTTCTTCTGACTCAGCACAGCTTCAAAACTCTTCACAGTCAGCTAAAAACACTCAATCTAGCCGCATGGAAGATTCCTTAGCATCACAGCAGGCCCTGCTCTCCAAGGAGGTGCAGGATGTCATTTTGGAGGCCAGAAGGCCATCAGCTAGAAAAGCTTACTCCGCAAAATGGAAACGTTTTTGTGTCTGGAATGAGAAAAAGGGCCAGGACCCTGGAAAACTGAATTTACCTCAAATACTACAATATTTGGCTGAACTGCTAAACAGTGGACTTTATTTCTCCTCCATCAAAATCCATGCCTCAGCCATTTCTGCGGAATACAACACTGATCCACCTTTATTCTCTCACCCTCTCTTAAGACAGTTCCTCAGAGGGGCTAAGAATTTAAGACCTCCAAGGAAACAACCAATACCTGCTTGGGATCTTAATTTAATTCTGGAAAAACTGACCTTGCCTCCCTTTGAGCCAGCTGCCTTATCAGATTTGCAATATTTGTCCTGGAAAACAGCTTTCCTTCTGGCTATCACCTCATCTCGTAGAGTTTCAGAATTACAGGCTCTCATGGCTGTCCAGCCTTTTATCATCTTCCATCAGGACAGAGTTTCCTTACGAACCAACCCGTCCTTTATGCCTAAAGTGATATCCAGGGTAGCTTTAAATCAGGCCATACATTTACCTACTTTTTATCCTAATCCTCAAAACAAAGGGGAGAGATTACTACATTCCTTGGACATCCACAGACAACTGCATTATTATTTGGACAGAACAAAGCCTTTCAGAAAATCAGAACAGCTCTTTGTGGCCTATGTAGGAGCTCAAGGAAAGCCAATTTCCAAACAGACAATCTCAAAATGGATAGCCCACTGCATACGCTTTTGCTATTCCTTTCATGACAAAACTGTACCTACAGGCATTAGAACTCATTCCACCAGGGCCACAGCCACCTCTGCAGCCTTCCTCAGAGGAGTTCCTACCAAGGATATTTTGGAAGCAGCCACTTGGAGTTCTGTGCATACCTTCTCCAGGCACTACAACCTACCATTATACTCCAAATCTAGAGCAGGCTTTGCCACTGCAGTCTTGCAGGGCATTTTGGCTCCTCCTAGTTCCACCTAGTGCCTACCACCCCTTTCTTAGTTTTGGGATTCTACCCATCTGTTATAACTGCAGCTGTATGCACGATGAACATAGTACAGTTTTGTACCTACCATAAATGTAGATGTTCGAGTGCTAATACAGCTGCAGTCCAGGTTTCCCTCCCTCCTTCCCCTCTTGGGACAGGCCTATAGGCTAGCACATCCTCATACAACCTGATTGGGGTATTAATTTATGATGTATTTGCTTGCAACTACTGTATTTTGATTATATTGCACTGCATTATTACACAAATTTATGTATTGCCTTCCTTCTGGGGGCACCTGACATCTGGGGCAAGAAAAACTGAAGAAAATGACGTCGGCTGGTTCCTTTATACCCCTGTCGCACTGACGTCAGGGAAGAAGCGACGACAACCGACGCCGGACCTAGACTTTGGAATTCGGCCGACCAAGGACCCGCCTGACGGCAGGAGAACCCATCTGTTATGACTGCAGCTGTATTAGCACTCGAACATCTACATTTATGGTAGGTACAAAACTGTACTTTCAGCCTCCTAGATTTAGTAGGCACTGGCCCTCTAAGAATTGGTCCTTTCCAGCCCCTTCCAGGTCTTCTCAAGCCAAACCCAGACGCAGCAAAAACCCCAGATTTCAGTCCCAGGGAACACACAAAACTAAGCGGGGGGGGGCTCGGCTCCACTTCCAAATCTGGGAATAATAAGACTCCCCCCTATGGTAAACTGTCTCAATGACTTTCTTTTAAAATTTCCAAGCACTTATCAACTGACTGCCCCTTTGGGGGGAAAGATTGCTCTTCATGCAAAGAATTGGGAACTCATTACCCAGGACAAATGGGTTTTAAATGTAGTATCCCAGGGATACCGATTTCACTTCCATACGTTGCCAACACCAAGCGGGTGGCTGGACCTACCCCCAAATCAGTGTGCAGAGGCCAAAAAACAAGTACTTTTTCTCTTAAGCATGGGGGCTATTCAACTGGTACCAGAAGAGGAAAAGGGACAAGGTTTCTACTAGAGACTTTTCCTGGTACCCAGAAAAGACAATTCATGGCGTCCTATCCTGGACCTGTCTACTCTAAACACCTTTTTGGAGATTCCAGAATTCAAGATGCTGACTCTTCAACAATTACTTCCTATGATAGGCAAAGATGCCTGGTTGGCAACACCAGATTTAAAAGAAGCATACCTGCACATTCCAGTCAGGGAATCTTGCAGAAGATACATAAGCTTCAAAGCAATGTACACGCACTGCCATTTGGCTTATCTACTGCGCCCATGGTATTCACAAAGTGCTTAGCTCCAGTTATTGCATTTTGCAGGCAAAGAAATATTCAAATATGCCCATACCTGGATGATTGTTTAATTCAGGCAGAAAGCCAGGACATCATCTGGCCTTTGTACAAAGGGTTCTAACTTGTCTGGGGTACACCATAAATGAAAAGAAGTCACACCTGGTACCCTGTCAACAAATTATATTCCTGGGAGCAAGCTTGAATACAACTTCCCAGATGGCTTACCTCACGTCAGAGAAACAAATTAATTTGACAACCTACTTCAAACAAGTGGCCATAAAACCCTGCTATCTGCAAAACAAATACTGCAAGCCTTGGGGTTCATGGCCTCCTGCATTCTTCTAATTCCATATGCAAGACTGCATATGAGGAAACTACAGTGGTATCTAAAAAGCCTATGGTATCAACATTCTCAAGACCTAGAAACAATGATTCCTATCATACCTTGCCTTTGCCGAGTTCCTTTGGTGGGCAGAGGCCTACCACCAAAACAAGGGACTACCTTTCACACCACCCCCTGCAGCCCAAACCCTAACAACAGACACATCAGACTATGCATAGGGGGCTCACCTGGCAGGGAAGTGCTTTCAAGGCAAATGGAACCCAAGTCAAATGCACCTGCATATCAATTAAAAAGAAATGTTAGCTGTACAGAATGCTCTGACAGCCTTGAAGGACCACATTCTTCCAGGACAACTAATGGTAAAGACTGACAGCACTACTGTTACTTGGTACATAACCAAGCAGGGGGTGCACATTCTTACTCCCTCTGCAGACTAGCCATGGCATTGTGGAACACAGCCTTGAGCTACCAAGTGCACCTACAAGCTCAATTCCTACCAGGAAAATTAAATACACTGGCAGAAGGACTAAGCAGAAACCTCATGGACCCACACGAGTGGAAACTGGAACCAAGGATTTTCAACATGTTGACTAGCAAATGGGGGAGCCCAGATATAGACATATTTGCCTCTCCCCAGAACTACCAGTTGGACAAATTCTGCACAAGGACTCCCCACAAACAAGCCTGGAAAGTGGATGCTCTGTCCAAGGACTCCCCACAAACAAGCCTGGAAAGTGAATGCTCTGTCCTTCAGCTGGAAAAAACTATCAGTCTATGCCTTCCCACCTCTGCCACTGCCTTCAAAGTACTACTAAAAATCAAACAGGACAAACCGAGGATGATTTTGATTGCTCCAGACTGGCCGCGCCAACACTGGTACCCCCTCCTACGCAGTGTGTCACGGTTATCTCCATGGCACCTGCCTCCGACTCCTTCCCTGCTGTCTCAGCAGGAGAACCAGATTCTGCACCCTCGGCTTCTAACACCGAACCTTGCAGCCTGGCTAATTACTGAATCTGTCCTTTACCATCCCTCAGCAAACCTGTGATGGATATCATTTTAGAGGCAAGGAGGCCTAGTACTAGAAAATCTTATGCTGAAAAATGGAAAAGATTCTGTGCCTGGAACCAGTCTCAAGGGATGAGCACAGTAGCGCCCAATTTACCTCAGATTTTACAATACTTAACTGAGATGCTTCACAAGGGCCTGTCTTTTTCCTCCATTAAAATCCACGCCACAGCCATTTCAGCTCATAACATAGAACCTCCCATCTTCTCTCTTCCACTGCTCAAGCAGTTCCTCATAGACCACCCAGGAGAGCTCCAACCCCAGCCTGGGACCTTAACTTTGTCTCGGAGAAACTTACTCTACCTTCTTTCGAGCCAGCTGCTACTGCAGACTTAAAATTTATTTCTTGGAAAACACGTTTCCTTTTAGCAATCACTTCAGCTAGAATGGTATCTGAATTACAGGCCCTTATGGCAGTTAAGCCTTTCATCATCTTTCATGCGGACAGGGTGTCCCTCGGGACCAATCCAACCTTCATGCCCAAGGTGGTATCCAGTGTGGCTCTTAATCAGTCCATTCATTTACCAACCTTCTTTCCCAATCCACAGAATAAAGGGGAATGGATACTGCATTCCTTAGATGTGCACAGATAACTTAAATTCTACTTGGACAGGACTAAACCTCAAAGGAAATCTGAACAACTGCCGGTGGCATTTGCTGCAGGGGCAGAGGGGCAGGCTATTTCAAAGCAAACCATTTCTAAATGGATAAGCCATTGCATTCATTTCTGCTATAAGCACCTTGGAAAATGTATCCCCCAGGGGAGCCGACCTCACTCCACCAGGGCTGCATCCACCTCTACAGTCTTTCTCAGAGGCGTCCCTACCAGGGACATCCTAGAAGCTGCTACCTGGAGTTCTGTACATACTTTCACCAAGCATTATCATTTGCCAATTTTCTCTAAATCCAGAGCTTGCTTTGCCACTGCAGTCTTGCAGGGCCTTGTAGCCGGTCCTAATGCTATCTAAATTCCTCCTCCCAACCATAGCTTTGGGGATCTACCCAAATGTAATGACTGCAAAAGTGAAACACGAAGAACATAGTACAGTTGTGTACACTTACCATAAATGTAGATGTTCGAGTGTATTCACTGTTGCAGTCCTGGTTACCCTTCCTCCAGCCCCGTAACTTCTTTTGGCTATACGTCTACTTTCCTTTACTATGCTTAAAAGCCTTTTTGGTGTATTTGCTTTTTTGTTGGAGGTATATTTTTGTACTTTTAAATTTAATTGCTTCCCATTAGGGGGGCACCTGACATCTGGGGCAAGAAAAACTGATGTTATGGGGTTGGCTGCATGTTTTATACCCCTGACATCATGGAAGAAGGGACAGCAACTGACACAGGACCCAAGACTTTGTTATTCAGGCTGACTGAGGGCAACCTGCCAGCATATTATCCAAATGTAATGACTGCAACGGTGAATACACTCGAACATCTACATTTATGGTAAGTGTACACAACTGTACTTTGTTCAATCTCGAGGTTCATTCTTACAGATGGGTTGGGAGCCGATCCCTTGGCTCCGAGTTGGCCACTTTTACAAGCTCGAGGTTTTTGAGTAGCTCGAGGCCAAGTCCCTATCCCATGATGCTCTGTGCCACACCCTAGATCTAGTTTGCCGCTGCAACAGATCGGAGGTTGAGAGTGGAGCTCGGGCCAGTATTTCTTTTTTGAAATTATTAGAGATTTAGCTTTAGATATTTACTAAAAAAGTGTGTTTTTTTGACTAGCTTAGTATTTAGGCACTGTCCTTAGTCCTTTGTTGTAAACAATTTTTTTCGTCTTTATAGAGCGGCTACTCTTATGCCTTTCTTCGGCAGAGTTTGAGTTTATCCCAATGCCGTAACTTTGATAATATAATAGTTTGCTGTTTGAAAGTTTAGTTGGGTTTCATAGTGTGTGTGTTTTTAGTTTATTCAACTGTTTAGATATTGTTTTTGTTTGTCTAGAGTGGTGTTTCTATCTAGGAAATTTATATATCACTAGATAGACAGTATATACTGTTTTGTATTGAATTATGGCAGACCATAAAGAAAGGGAGAAACAAAGACAGGGTTCAAGAAATGCCCTAAGTATGGTCAGATGTCGTCAATTACTGATTTTCATATCAGCTGTGTGTACTGTCTGGGGGCATTCCATTTTCAAGAGGACTGCTCAGTTTGTAATTCCGTCAGCAGCAGGGTCTTGTTGGAGCGCAGGAGGAAACTAGTGGACAGGGGTTTGTTAAAACCTGATTTTCAGGAATCCCTAGACAAGGCTGACCAGACTCCCAAATCTTTGAAAGCGTCTTCGGAGCCGAAGTCTTCGGCTCCGAAAATGGCTGAGAGGGTGTGGTCGCTGGTTCCACAGCCCTCGGAACCGAGCAGCGAGATTGCTTTTTGGATTCAGACCCCAGTATTGGAGCCGGTCTTCGAAACTTTGAAGTTATTTATTTTGCAATCTGTGGCTTTGTCGATCCCTTCGACTCATTCTTCGAGGAGCCTCTCCGATGTGGACAGAGTGGAGCAGAAGCTCCTGCAGTATCCGGCACTAGCCAGATTGTTGTCGGCTCCAGCCCAACCGGTTTCTGAGCTGAAGACCGTCTTACCTACTGTGTCTATTCCTCCCAGCCGAGCAGGGTCTTCGGAGCCGGGGGAGGTGGAACTGATGATTGTGGAACCCTCTGAGCCGAGGCCTGTTCCAGTCCCATCGGCTCTGTCAACTCAGACTACTTTGGTGCCGTTCGAGTCTGGGAGCCAACACTCTGCGGGCGACTCCAGGGGGGAGAGTCGAACCGATGGGTCGGTTCTGACCCTTCCTATCACAGCTTCAGCACGGTTGAGGTCGGCTCCTTCCTCTAGGTTGGAGCCCACTGTTTCTGCGCTGGAGAGGATGCCATCTTCTTCAGAACCGGCTACTTCCTCACCGTGGAGCAGTAGACCCTTCGATGCCATGAAGAGAGTTATGTCTTATAAGGCACCCACTTCATCAGGGCCTTCCTCCTCATCCCTGAAAGTACCAGCTCCTACCTCTACATCACAGGTCCCTGTAAACTGCCAAGTCCCAGAACCTCAGGTAGCCCCTTTGGGTGACCCATGTTCTACTGAGACCTCACCAGAAGCTCCTGCTGATGAGGTTCCCAGGAAGAAGCTTTGCAAGAGGAGTCTCACATCAGACACTGACTTAGAGGAGTCAGAAGGGTCCACACGCTCCCCCTCGGAGGATATTTCTTTTGCTGATATCTTTGAAATCCTGAGACAGAGGGGTGACTGGCAAGTCCGTTAGCCCTACTGATGATGAGTCAGTACTGCTGAAGGCTTTTGGGTCTCAACCCTCCACCTCATTGGTGACTCCACCCTTCGAAGAACTATGGTTGCTCGAAGGGCGTGGGAGTCTCCTGGTACTGTGGAACCTGTCCCTCGGAGGCCCAACAAGTTTATTACATCGCCGCAGAACAAAACTTTCCTTACCAAGGGAGTGACGGTTGATGCCATGGTGGTGGTGGCTGCCACCAAGTAAGAGATGTCTGAAACCTCTTCTACTGTCCAGCCTCCTAGTAGAGATTCCAGGATTATGGACAGGTATGGGAAACGCATTTTTAGTTCCGCAACTTTTGCTATGCGATCACTCAACTAGACTCATTTTACCCAACTTCAAAGAGCTCTCGCTAAAGAGCTTGGAGGAACTGTACGGGGTATTACTGCTGAAGGCATTCCTGATAAGGTGACATCCCAGCTCAATACCCTTAATTCCATAGTTAACTCGTCCATGTGACTCATTTCTTATGCAGTCGATGGTACAAGTCGGGCAGCAGGTTCAGCGATAGCTCTTTGGAGACATTCCTGGATGGTGCTTATGCTCCTTTGTGGAAGCCTTCAAGTCTTCCTTCGTTAATACCTCATTTGATGGCTCATCCCTTTTCGGACCTAAAGTCAAAGAAACCCTCACTAGACCTTGCTCCAAAGGGCAAAAGAGAGGAAAAATGTGGTTCAGGAAGTCCCAAGGAGCTTTTCAGAACACGCGTAGTGAACCCCCCTCCATGGGCAGAGGAGGGGGTAATAATGGAAGACGCTGCCCAGGTGGTAGAGGTGGTCCGCAAAATCAGGGAGACAGGGATCAGATGATGTCCTTCAAGAATGCAACTGCAGTCCTGACATATGCGTTGTCCTGCCTCAGGCAGCCCTTCGGTCGGCCAGATTCCAAAGTCTGGGTCCGGTGTCGGCCGATGTCGCCTCCTCCCCGACGTCAGAGCGGCTGGAGTATAAAGGCATCAGCCGCCGCCATCTTCTTCAGTCTTTCTTGCCGCGCGGTGCCCAAAGCAGAAGCAGTTCGCAAGTGCCGGTCGGTCAGCTCCTGTGTTTTCAGTTACCGAAGTCATCTAAAAGCTAAGTACCCCGTTGGGGAACATTTTTTCTTGCCTCAGCCGATGTCAGAACAAATTGAGAAAGTTAATAATTGTTTGTCTTGTGGTAAACAAATACCTCATAAGGACTTCCATTCTTACTGCCTCCCTTGCCTGGGCCCAGACCACGACGTCTCGGCCTGTGCTGCCTGTGCTTGCTTTAATAAGCGCGCACTCAGGCGCCGGGCAGAGTTTGCCGAAGACTTTTTTGGCGAATCCTACGCTTACAACATGCCGTCGGAACAACTGACAGCACAAACTACCAAAAAACGAAAGGACCGGGACCGACATCCTCGGCCCGCGACTTCCACCGATATAACGCCTAAGCCCTCCGCGAGTGCTTCGGTCCCTTCGGAAGCGATAATTCAACTGCTCCAGGCCGACGACACCATGTTAACTCATCCCTCGGTCTCGGAGACTACACCGGTGCTGGTTGTTGATTTTCCTCCAGAAACCGAAGTTCTGGATCTACCCGACACCATTCCCGTGGACAAAGTTACCCCCGCACGTGGGCAGCTAGGCCTCCTGTATCCATGTCAATCAAGGCCTTTGCACGTGCTAAGGCCGCCAGCCAGGCCAAGGCCCATCCTAAACCTACTTCTCAGGCCCCTTCTTCTGACAGACAAATCATGTCCCTGGCTGCAGATTTAATCTCTCTTATCAGGGGGTCTCAGCCTCACCCAGACAGAGGTTCTCAGCCACCTGCAGGAAAAAGGCCTAGAACTGAGCAGGCAGACAACCTCTCTTCAGATGAAGCCTCTGGGAATTCAGAGCATTCAGATACCCAAGAAGAATCCTTCCAGGCTTATGAGGACTCTGATGCTGAGGAATCTATTCCCTCTGCCTCTCCTCCAGAGGATTTCTCTTTCGGTGAAGTCCTCCACTCCATGAGGGAACATTTTAAGTGGCAGGGTCAGGAATTTTCTGATTCTAGGAAAAGGCTACGTACCTTCCTTAAGTTACCCCAGCACAGACCTTTAGCTATCCCTCCAGTTTTGGATGTCCTGGATGATGTTTTCTCCGACTCCAGTGCTTCCCCTTATTCTCTCCCTCCTGCTCCTGTCAAGCCAGACAGATACTACAGGGTCCCTGACACTCACAAGCATCTCTTTAAGGCCCACTCTGTGGATCTAGAAACTATTTCACAGGGCCCCAAAGGAGTGGCTACCTCCTCAGCCAAGAATCCACTGCCAGATGACAGGGAAGCAAGGTCCCTGGAGAGATGGGGTAAAAAGGTTTATACCTCTTCCACCCTTGCCATGAGGTCACTTAACTGCCTTTTTCATATGTTTTAGTACCAGGATTATTTACTGGATGATTTACAGAAAAAGATAGCCTCTCCTGAGCCTATAGATAGAAAGGCATTGCAGGATTTGGTTCATAATACCCAGCAGGTTAGTAATCATTTTCTACAGTGTGGTTATGATGCATTGGAGGCTTCATGTAGGGCAGCTATGACAGGGGCTGTTATCCGTAGACATGCTTGGTTGAAAGAACAGCCACTGCCAGATCATGTTAAAGTAAAGCTCCTGGACGCACCTCTGGATAAACAGAAGCTTTTTGGTACTAATGCTCAGGATGTGTTGAAATCTATTGAGGAGAAGGCAAAATCAGTACAGACAGTAAAGGATTTCCTCCAGGTTCAACCACCAAGGTTCAGCAGGAATTGGCCTTCAAAGAATTGGTCCTTTTCAGACTCTGACAAGTTTCAAAGGGGAAAGAACAGGCGTGCACGAGGTAGAGGGCAATACCGAGGCTTCTACAGGGCACGCCAATGGCAACCACAAAATCAGAGAAGTGGCACAGGTAGTTCACCTGCACCACAGGGACAATCACAATGACTTACCTCTCACTCCGCCTACCAAGGCTCAAAGAGAAGAACCTCTAGGCGGAAAATTATCTCTATTCTCAAAAAACTGGCACATTATAACCAAGGACAATTGGATTCTGGACATAATAGACAGAGGTTACAGGTTCCACTTCCATACCTTACCAACAGGACAAGGCATGCCAAACCTGCCACAAAATCAAAGGGCAGAGGCACTCCTAGAAGTCTCAAAGCTGTTACAAATAAAAGCAATAGAGAAGGTTCCTCTTCAGGAACAAGGCCAGGGATTTTATTCAAGACTGCTCCTTGTTCCAAGAAAAGAAAAACAATGGAGGCCTATATTGGACTTGTCCGTTCTAAATACTTTTCTCATGGTGCCAAAATTCAAGATGCTGACGTTACAGCAACTTCTTGCCATGCTGGGCAAGGGGTCTTGGCTGGTTACTCTGGAACTCAAGGAGGCATACCTGCATGTCCCTATCAGACACAGTTGCAGAAGATACCTCAGATTTCTTGCAGGAACAGAGCACTATCAATTCTCAGCATTGCCGTTTGGCTTATCTACTGCGCCCAGAGTATTCACGAAATGCCTGGCATCAGTAGTGGCACATTGCAGACTCCAGGGGATTCAAATATACCCTTACCTGGACGACTGCCTAATACAAGCAGACAGCAAACAGACCTTGATAAAACACTTGGATTACGTCATTCAATTGCTGCAGGCTTTGGGATACACAGTCAACATTCAAAAATCAAGATTACTGCCATCCCAAGAGATTACTTTTCTAGGAGCAAAACTGGACACACAGCTACAAATGGCTTTCCTCACAGAGGAGAAACAAGAGCATTTAACAGCTTACTTCAAAGGCCTAGCAAAATTAACCCACCTGACCGCAAGGAAGACCCTGCAGGCCCTGGGGTTCATGGCATCTTGCATTCTTCTAATCCCTCTGGCAAGACTGCACATGAGAAAGCTGCAATGGTACCTAAAAAGCTTGTGGTCAACACAGCCACAACCTAGAAGACATAATACCACTCATACCATGCCTGCAAAGGGAATTTTTGTGGTGGGCTCAAGCAAGTCACTTAAACGAAGGCATGCTTTTCAACAAACCTCCAACAAGTCAAACTATTACAACAGACGCCTCAGACCATGGATGGGGGGCGCACATGGACGGCAGATGCATTCAAGGGCAATGGACTCCCATGGAGATGCATCAGCACATAAATCAAAAAGAGATGTTGGCAGTGATACATGCAATAGAAGCCTTTGGAAAATCTCTTCAGCAAGGTCATCTGCTAATAAGTACAGACAACACCACTGTCATGTGGTACATAAACAAACAAGGGGGCACTCATTTCTACCCCCTCTGCAGACTAACAATGATTCTTTGGGAAAAGTCCCTGAAACTGAACATCTACTTGCAATCCCAGTTTGTTCCGGGCAAGGCCAATGTTCTGGCAGACAGGTTGAGCAGAAATTTCTTGGATCCACACGAATGGATGCTACACCCACGCATTTTCTCACAAATAGCATCTGCATGGGGAAGACCAGACATAGACCTCTTTGCATCTCATCTCAATCATCACCTGGAAAGGTTCTGCACAAAGATACACCATCCTCTCGCTTGGAGAACGGATGCTCTTTCCTTCAGCTGGAATGCTCTAACAATTTATGCATTCCCTCCGCTACCTTTACTCACCAAGGTGTTACTGAAGATCAAGGCAGAACAACCAAGAGGAATCTTGATAGCTGCAGACTGGCCAAGGCAACACTGGTATCCACTACTACTGAGCATAACTCGCACCAAACCGTGGCCGTTGCCTCAATGGCCTCTGCTCCTGACTCAACACAGTTACAAGACTGTTCATCAGAACCTGCAAACCTTAAAGCTGACAGCTTGGAGAGTTCCATGACTCAGACCCATGACTCCCGCTCCGAAAAAGTTCAGGAAATTTTGCTGGAGGCACGCAGACCTTCCACCAGAAAAACCTGTTCGGCCAAATGGAAGAGATTCACCATCTGGAATGTCAACAAGGGCCAGGATGCATCACTGATGAACATACCTCGGATATTAGAATACTTGGCAGAAATGTTTCACAGTGGCCTCTCATACTCTTCCATCAAAATCCACGCTTCAGCTATCTCAGCACATTACAACTGTGATCCACCTGTGTTTTCGCATCCCTTGCTAAGACAGCTTCTAAGAGGCATAAAGAATATCAAACCTCCAAGGAAGCTACCAATTCCTGCATGGGACCTCAATTATGTCTTGGAAAAATTAACTCTTCCTCCCTTTGAACCAGCAGCATCTTCAGAAATGCAATTTCTCTCTTGGAAAACGGTTTTCCTGTTGGCAGTCACCTCAGCAAGAAGAGTCTCTGAGATACAGGCCCTCATGGCAGTTCCTCCTTTTCTCATCTTTCATCAGGACAGAGTTTCCCTTAGGACCAATCCTTCATTCATGCCCAAGGTGATATCCAGAGTGTCTCTAAACCAAGCAGTTCACCTGCCTACTTTCTTTCCTAACCCTCAAAATAAAGGGGAAAAGCTCCTGCATACTTTAGACATTCACAGGCAACTACGCTACTACTTGGACAGAACAAAGTCCACCAGGAAGTCTGACTAACTGTTTGTAGCCTATGCTGCTGGAGTGCAAGGAAAAGCAGTCACCAAACAAACTATCTCAAAATGGATTGGACACTGCATCAGATTCTGTTGTTCTTTTCATGGAAAAAGTGTGCCAGCTAATATTAGACCACACTCCACCAGAGCTATGGCCACATCCACAGCTTTTCTAAGAGGAGTGGCTACAAAAGATATTCTAGAGGCTGCTACATGGAGCTCCGTGCATACATTTACCAAACACTACAACCTGCTATTATACTCCAGATCCCGAGCAGGCTTTGCTTCGGCAGTCCTGCAGGGCCTTCTAGCTACACCATCTCTTGCTTAGTCCTACCACCCCCAGCTTGGCTATGGTATTCAACCCATATGTCAGGACTGCAGTTGCATTCTTGAAGGACATAGTACAGTTTTGTACCTACCATAAATGTAGATGTCCGATAGATCTGCAACTGCAGTCAGGTTTTCCCTCCCTCCTAACCCTCTGTTTTTACCCTTTTGGGTCCTTTCTCCCCTTACCTATCAGCTGGGGATATATATTATGGTGTATCTGTTTATTACTATTGTGCATGTCTGGTTTTATCTGCTTATCCATTCACAAAATTTAGCCTTCCTTGGAGGGCACCTGGCATCTGGGGCAAGAAACACTGAAGAAGATGGCGTCGGCTGATGCCTTTATACTCCAGCCGCTCTGATGTCGGGGAGGAGGCGACATCGGCCGATGCCGGACCCAGACTTTGGAATCTGGCCGACCGAAGGGCTGCCTGAGGCAGGACAACCCATATGTCAGGACTGCAGTTGCATATCTATCGGACATCTACATTTATGGTAGGTACAAAACTGTACTTTCTTCACTGTTGCAGTCATCACATTTGGGTTGTCTGCTTGCAGTAGCCCTCAGTCGGCCTGAAAGTCTTGGGTCCTGTGTTGGTTGCTGTCTTATCTTCCATGATGTCAGGTAGTCAGGGGTATAAAGCATGCAGCCGACGCCATTACATCGGTCTTTCTTACCGTGCGGTGTGCAAAGCAGAAGCAGTTCGCAAGTGCCGGTCGGCCGACTACTGAAATTTTCGTTTTCGAGTTTCAAAACCGAAGTCTTTAACTGAAGCCAAGTAGCCCTTCTTGCTCTAAATCGATGTCAGTAAAAATCAATAATTGTATTTCTTGTGGAAAGCAAATACATCATAAAGATTTTCATTCGTACTGTATTCCTTGCCCAAACCCTGACCACAACTTACCTCGCTGTCCATTTTGTGCCTTATTTACACAACAAACTATTCGTCGTCTGTATATTTATGCTTTTAAATATTTTGGTACTCGGCTCAATTATCCAGATATGTCGTCGGTAAGCCACCCGACTACTGACATTCCGAAAAAACACAACGATAAAGACAGAGACAGGCCGCCTAGGTTCAAAGCTGCCGACGACGCTTCTCCTAAGCTAGTCACAAGTTCGCCAGTACTCAGTGAGGTGCTTTCGCAGCCCCTGATACCCGCTACTTCAGATTCGCAGGCCTCTACTGAGACCCATTCAAAGTCCAGTATGCCGCGGGATGCTTCAACTGTGGAACCTGCGGATGTCTCTACCTTGGATGGGTCCGGAGCCGCTGTGCAGGCACCGGCTTCTGAGGGTGTATTCGGGCCTACTGACTTGCATATTAAACCGATGCCATCTTCTTCAAGGCCTAAAACTCGAACCATGCCTAGAAAACTGATGCCCAGACTGCATGGTCAGGCCTCTATGCCTAAAAAACAAATGATAAGAATGGCAAGACCTTATTACTTTAATCAGGGGAAGCCAACCTTCCCCCTCTAAGGGACCTAGAACTGAATTTGCTTATGATACTTTGGATCAGGATTCTGAAATTTCTGATGTTCATCGTGTTTCACTGTTGCAGTCATCACTTTAGGGTTCTTCCTGCTGGCAGGCAGTCCTCGGTTGGCCAGAATCCCAAAGTCTGGGTCCGGCATCGGCTGTTCAGTCAGAGCGCCATGAGTACAAAGCTGCCAGCCGACGCCATGTTCTCCAGTCTTTCTTGCCGTGCGGTGAAAGCAGTTCACAAGTGCCGGTCGGCTGACTCCTGATATTTTTCCGTGCTTCAGTCCGAAGACTTACTTCTTCTTCTCAAAGCTAAGTACCCCATTGGGGAAACTTTTTTCTTGCTCCAGTCCGATGTCAGAAAAAGTTAATAATTGCATTTCTTGTGTGAAGCAAATACCTCATAAGGATTTCCATTCTTACTGTATTCCTTGTTTAGGCCCTGACCACGACGTAGCTAGTTGTCGGTTTTGTGCTAGATTTAACCAACGTACGATTAAGCGGAGGTACGATTTTGCTTTTCACTAATTTGGTAGGCGATTTAATTATAAAATGTCGTCGGACACGCTTCCGACTACCGGAGTTCACAAACGACACAAGGATAAGGACAGGCCTCCATGGTCCAAATCAGACGACGTTACACAACCAGAGCCAGCTTCAGGTTCGGCCGTCGTCAGTGAGGCGCTTTTGCAGCCCCTGTCTTCAGCCATTTCAGAACCGATAGCCGAAATGGACTCCCACGAGGAGCCAACTAGGCCTTTGAGCACTCCAGCTGCAGGACCTTTGGACAATGCTCCCTCGGATGGGTCCGGAGCCGCTGTGCAGGTACCGGCTTCCGAGAGGGTTTTCAGGCCTACACAGCTTCTGATAAAGGCAAAACCCAGGACAAAGACAAAGACTCCTTCTAAATCTAAGACACCAGCCCAGGCCTCTTCTGATCCGGGACCCAAATCACAGAAACGGTTACTTAAAATGGCGGAGGACTTGCTAACCATGATTAGGGGTTCACATCCCCTTCCAGACAAAAGGCCAAGGCAAGAGTTGGATTATGAATCTTCTAATCAGGCATCTATTTCTTCAGTGTCTTCCTCTGAACAGGAATATTCTTTCCCTCCTTATGAGGATTCTGATGCTGAGGAATCTATTCCATCAGCTTCTCCCCCTGAGGATTTTTCTTTTGGGGAAACTTTACATGACATGAGGGAACATTTTCACTGGGAGGGATAGGAGTATTCGGAATCTAAGAGAAGGCTCAGGGATTTCCTTCTTCTTCCCCAACATAGACCCCTGGCTATTCCTCCTATTTTGGATATTGTGGATGATGCTTTTTCTGAGGCTAATTTAACTCCTGACTCCTTTCCGCCAGCCTCTGCTAAGCCCAACAGATATTACAGGGTCCCTGACTCCCACCAGTTCCTTTACAAAAATTCTACTGCTGATCCAGAAACCATTTCTCAGGGTCCTAAGGGGGTTAAGGCTGCCTCTGCTAAAAATCCTATTCCGACAGATAAGGATTCCAGAGCTTTGGAGAGATGGGGCAAAAAAGTGTATACTTCTGCTACTTAATCGATTAGGGCTTTAAATTGCCAATTTCATATGCTAAAATATCAGCAGTTTCTACTGTCTGTTATGAAACAAAAGTTAGGTACCATTTCTGCGTGTGCAGATAATAAGGAATTACATGATTTGATGCATGCTACTGAACAAGTGGCGAAGCATGGTTTACACTGTGGTTTTGATGCCTTGGAGGCTTCTTGCAGGGCGGCTGCCTTTGGCACAGTCATTAGAACACATGCTTGGTTAAAGGAACAAAACTTACCTGATCAAGTGAAAACAAAGTTACTGGATGCTCCTGTTCAGCATAATGTTTTGTTTGGGCCTAAGGCTGAAGAGGTGATTAAGAAAATGGAGGATAAGGCAAAATCCATGCAAACGGTTAAGGATTTCTTACAAGTTCAGCCCCCTAGATTTAGCAGAAATTGGCCAACAAAAAATTGGTCTTTTCCCAGCTCGGACAGGTCTCAGAGGGGTAGATATAGGCGTACCAGAGGGAGGCCTCAAACACAGACCTCTTACAGACCTAGACAATGGAGTGCTTCCACCTCCAGGGGTGGAGAGGACAGACTTCAATCATATAGAAAACAGGCTCAATGACTCCCCCTGCTTGGCTCCAGGAACTTTTCTCCTGGATGCCCGTCTAGGAGGAAAACTTTCTCTTTTTCAACAAAATTTGACTTGCATAACCCAAGACAAGTGGGTTCTGGATGTAGTTTCAAGAGGTTACATATTCCACTTTCATACCTTGCCAAGACCAAAGGGATGGCCAGACCTACCAAAACACCAATGGTCCGAGGCATTAAACCAGGTGGGATCCCTCATGGCTATGAGGGCCATAGAACTGGTTCCACAATCAGAGACTGGGCAGGGCTTTTACTCAAGGCTCTTTCTAGTTCCCAGAAAGCAAAACTCATGGAGACCCATCCTGGATCTGTCAGTCTTAAATACTTTCCTGGAGATACCAAAGTTCAAAATGCTTACTCTGCAGCAGCTCCTGCCAATGTTTAGCAAAAATGCATGGATGGTGACATTGGATTTAAAGGAGGCTTACCTACACATTTGTATGAGACAGAAGTGCAGAAAATACCTCCGGTTCAAGGCCGGCTCAAAACATTACCAATTCTCTGCGCTACCCTTTGGCTTGTCTACTGCGCTCAGGGTCTTCACCAAGTGCCTGACTGACACCAGTAGTAGCTTATTGCAGACTCAAGAGTATTCAAATTTACCCTTATCTGGACGACTGCCTTATTCAAGCAGACAGCAAGGATGTTTTACTCCAGCACCTGGAATTTGTTCAAAATCTTTTCAAGAAACTGGGATTCACTGTAAACATAAAAAAGTCAAATTTGACCCCCACACAGCAGATAACTTTTCTGGGTGCTCTTTTAAACACAACAACCCAGATGGCATTCCTGACATCCGAAAAACAACTACAGCTGGCTTCCACTTTCAAAACCTTGGCTTCTATAACTCTGCTAACTGCAAGGAAATTCCTGCAGGCTTTGGGTTGCATGGCCTCCTGCAGCCTTCTCATACCAAATGCAAGACTACATATGAGAAAAATACAATGGTATCTAAAAAGTGTATGGTCCCAGCATTGCCAGTCTAGACATACAGATTGCTGTCTTGCATTGCCTACAAAAGGAATTCCATTGGTGGACCATGGCATGTCTCTTCACAACAAAGGCAAAGCCTTCAGTCTACCTCCAGCCAGCCTAGTGTTAACCACGGATGCCTCGGATTACGCATGGGGAGCCCACTTGCAGGGAAAGGGTCTGCAAGGTTTTTGGACAGAGGATCAGAAGCACCTACATATCAATTTAAGAGATGTTAGCTGTTCAGAATGCCCTCTTGGCTTTCAGGGATCTTCTACAACCAAGGCAGCTACTCATACGAACAGACAACACCACAGTTATGTGGTACATAAACAAGCAGGGGGGCTCACATTCCCACCCCCTTTGCGGACTAGCCATGACTCTATGGAACACAGCACTAGCTTGCAAGGTGGATCTACAAGCTTAGTTCCTGCCAGGGAAACAAAATATTTTGGCGGACAGTCTGAGCAGGAACCTGTCAGACACACACGAGTGAATGCTAGACACCCACATATTCAAGACGATTACAGAAGCCTGGGGCTGCCCGGACATAGATCTATTTGCATCCCCCCTCAACCACCAGTTACAGATTTTTTGCACAAAGTCTTTTCACAAGCTAGCATGGAAAGTGGATGCACTATCATTCAGTTGGAAAAACCTCAAGGGGTATGCTTTTCCACCACTACCTCTTCTACCACGGGTGTTCTTAAAGATCAAGCAGGACAAGCCCAAGATGATGATTCTACTGGCCCCAAATTGGCCTCATCAGTTCTGGTACTCAACACTGAAGAATCTATCTCAGGAACCACCTTGGATTTTGCCTCAGATTCCCAATCTATTGTCCCAACACCAGGGCCAGGTTCTGCACTCTCATGTCAAAACTCTCAGCCTGGCGAATTCAGGTTCTATGATTAATCCTCCCCTTCCCAAAAAGGTCATGGATGTTATCTTAGAAGTCAGACGGCCTAGCACTAGAAAATTTTATGCAGGCAAATGGAAGAGATTTTGCACCTGGATGCATGCTCAGGATTCGGATCCTGTCATTCCTAATATCCCTCAGATTTTGCTTTACCTAACAGACATGCTACATAAGGGCTTATCGTTCTCCTCCATAAAAGTTCATGCCTCAGCTATCTGCACATTACAATACAGATCCTCCTCTCTTTTCGCATCCACTTCTGAAACAATATCTACGAGGAGCAAAGCATTTAAGGCCCCCTAGGACACCACCCATACCTGCCTGGGACCTCAACTATGTTCTGGAAAAAACTCACTCTGCCTCCTTTTGAGCCTGCTGCCACAACTGATATTAAGTATTTATCATGGAAGACAGCTATCCTACTGGCTGTGACCTCAGCCAGGAGAGTCTCGGAGCTACAAGCACTCATGGCCGTGGAACCTTACATTATTTTTCACCAAGATAGGGTGTCTTTAAGGACTAATCCTACTTTCATGCCTAAAGTGATTTCCAAAGTGGCTTTAAATCAAACTATTCACCTGCCAACTTTTTTCACTAATCCACAAAATAAGGGGGAAAGGATCTTGCATTCCTTGGATGTACACAGACAACTTCGTTTTTACCTGGACAGAACCAATTATATCAGGAAAACAGAGCAGCTGTTTGTTTCTTATGCAGCAAACTCCCAAGGCAAAGCCATTTCAAAACAGACCATTTCTAAATGGATTGTGCATGGAATCATATTTTGTTACTCTCATCATGGAAAGCAAATCCCAGGAAAAATTAGGACTCGCTCCACCAGAGCTGCTGCTACTTCAGCTGCCTTTCTCAGGGGAGTACCTACCAAAGATATTTTGGAAGCTGCAACTTGGAGTTCAGTGCATACTTTCTCTAAGCACTATAATCTCCCTCTTTACTCTAAGTCTAGGGCAGGCTTTGCTTCTGCAGTCTTGCAGGGCTTTGTAGCCGCCCCTTCTTCTCTATAACCACCACCCCTTATCTCAGCTTTGGGATTCAACCCTACAGTGATGACTGCAACAGTCAAACAAGATGAACATAGTACAGTTGTGTACACTTATCATAAATGTAGATGTTAGAGTGTCTTCACTTTTGCAGGCTGGGTTACCCTCCCTCCTGTCCCCTCTTATACTTTCACTAGTGTGCTTACCTACTTCACCTTTCTTCTGAGGTGTATTTGCTACAGGCTGTGGGGTTTGTGGTATGTTATTTTTTGGTTTTTACTATTGGCCTTCATTTTTAGGCACCTGACATCTGGGGCAAGAAAAACTGGAGAACATGGCGTTGGCTGGCAGTTTTGTACTCCTGGCACTGTGATATCAGGGAGCATGACTGAACAGCCGACGCCGGACCCAGACTTTGGGATTCTGGCCGACCGAGGACTGCCTGCCGGCAGGAAGAACCCTACAGTGATGACTGCAACAGTGAAGACACTCGAACATCTACATTTATGGTAAGTGTACACAACTGTACTTTTCCTCTGATGACCAGGATTTACCCTTATCTACCTATGAGGATTCTGATGCAGAGGACTCTATTACCTCTGCTCCCCCCCCCCCCCAGAGGATTTCTCTTTTGTTGAAACCTTGCATACTCTTAGGGAGCATTTTCGCTGGGAAGGCCAGGATTACTCTGATTCTAAAAAGATGCTTAAGGATTTCTTACTCTTGCTCCAACACAGGCCTTTAGCTATCCCTCCTGTACTAGACATTGTTGATGATGCCTTTTCGGAATCTAGCTTGGCCCCTGACTCTTTACCTCCTGCTCCCAGAAAACCTGATAGATATTATAGGGTTCCTGACTCTCGCAAGTTCCTTTTTAAAAAGCCTACTGCGGATCCTGAGACCATTTCACAGGGACCCAAGGGCATTAAGGCTACTACTGCCAAAAATCCTACCCCCTCTGATAGAGATTCCAGGGCACTGGATAAATAGGGTAAGAAGGTATACACTTCTGCAACCTTGACAATAAGGGCCTTAAACTGCCAGTTTCATATGTTTAAGTATCAGCAGCATATTATTGGATTGCTTAAACAGAAAATGATTTTGATTCCTAATTGTGTTGAAAATAAGGATTTACAGGATTTAATGCATTCTGCTGAACAAGTTGGAAAACATACTTTGCAATGTGGCTTTGATTTACTAGAGGCGTCTTGCAGGGCTGCTGTCACTGGGTCTGTACTTAGAAGGCGGCTTGAGGAGCAATCCTTGCCAGATCATGTTAAAGCTAAATTTCTGGATGTTCCCTTAAATCAGGACTGCCTGTTTGGCAACAAAGCAGAAGTAGTACTTAAAAAGATGGAGGAAAAAGCTAAATCTATGCAAACTGTTAAAGATTTCCTACAGGTACAGCCTCCAAGATTTAGTAAACATTGGCCCTCTAAGAATTGGTCTTTTCCTGCCTCTTCCAGGCCTTCTCAGTCCAAACCCAGAACCAGCAGAACACCCAGGCTTCAGTCCAGGGGTTATGCACAGGACTAAGCAGTGGGTGGGCTCCCACATCCAAATCAAGTAGTATAAGACTCCCCCTATGGTAAGCTGTCTCAATGACTTAACTTTAAAACTTCCAAGCACTTCTCAACTGACTGCTCCTTTAGGGGGAAAGATTGCTCTACAGGCAAAAAACTGGGAATTCATTACCCAGAACAAATGGGTTTTAAAAATAGGATACAGATTTCACTTCCACATGTTACCAACCCCAAACCGTTGGCCAGATCTACCCCCAAATCAGTGGGCAGAGGCTCAAAAGCAAGTGCTCTCTCTCTTAAGCGTAAGGGCTATTCAAACTGTACCAGAAGAGGAAAAGGGGCAAGGTTTCTACTCAAGACTTTTCCTGGTACCCAGAAAAGACAACTCATGGCGTCATATCCTGGACCTTTCTATCCTAATAACCTTTTTGGTGATCTCAAAATTGAGGATTGTCACTCTTCACCAGTTGCGTCCTGTGCTGGGTAAGAATGCCTGGATGGCAACACTGGATTTAAAGGAAGCCTACCTGCACATCCCAATCAGGGAATAATTGCAGAAGATACCTACGCTTCAAAGCAGGCTGCATGCACTGTCAGTTCTCTGCACTGCCCTTTGGCTTATCTACTGCGCCCAGGGTATTCACAAAGTGCCTAGCTCCAGTCATTGCATTTTGCAGGCAAAGAAATATTCAGATATACCCATACCTGGATGATTGTCCAATTCAGGCAGAAAGCCAGGACATACTTTTGAATCATCTGCCATTTGTACAAAAAGTGATACCTTGTCTGGGGTACACCATAAACTAAAAGAAATCACATCTTGTATCCTGTCAACAAATTATATTCCTGGGAGCAAGCTTAAACACAACTTCCCAGATGGCTTTCTTCACGCCAGAGAAACAAATTCATTTGACAACTTACTTCAAACTGATGGCCACAAAAATCCTGCTATCTGCAAGGCAAATACTGCAAGCCTTGTGGTTCATGGCCTCCTGCATTCTACTAATTCCATGTGCAAGACTGCATATGAGGAAACTACAATGGTATCTAAAAAGCCTGTGGTGTCAACATTCTCAGAATCTAGAAGCAATTATTCCTATCATACCTTGCCTACAGTTAGTGTTCCTTTGGTGGGCAGAGGCCTGCCACCAAAACAAGGGATTACCATTCACTCTACCCACTGCTGCCCAAACCCTAGCAACAGACGCATCAGACTATGCATGGGGGGCTCACCTAGCAGGGAAGTGCATTCAGGGCAAATGGAACCCAAGTCAAATGCACCTGCATATCAATCAAAAATAAATTTTAGCTGTACAGAATGCTCTGAAAGACTTCAAAGACCACATTCTTCCAGGACAATTAATGATAACGACGGACAACACCACTGTTATGTGGTACATAAACAAGCATGGATGTACCCATTCATACCCCCTCTGCAGAGTAGCCATGGCTCTGTGGAACACAGCCTTGAGCTACCACGTCTACAGGCTCAATTCCTGCCAGGAAAACTAAATACACTGGCAGATGAACTAAGCAGAAATCTCATGGACCCACACAAGTGGAAACTGGAACCAAGGACTTTCAACATGTTGATAAACAAATGGGGGAGCCCAGATATAGACCTGTTTGCCTCCCCCCAGAACTACCAATTGGACAAATTCTGCACAAGGACTCCCCACAAACAAGCTTGGAAAGTGGATGCCCTGTCCTTCAGCTGGAAAAATCTATCAGTTTATGCCTTTCCTCCTCTGCCTCTCCTCTCCATAGTACTACTAAAGATCAAACAGGACAAACCAAGGACGATACCGATTGCACCAGACTGGCCATGCCAACACTAGTACCCCCTCTTGTGCAGTATGTCACTGCTGGCTCCATGGCACCTGCCTCAGACCCCTATCCTGTTGTTACAGCAGGAGGGCCAGATTCTTCACCCTCAGCTTCAAACCCTGAACCTGGCAGCCTGGCTAATTACCTAATTTCTTTGTTACCATTCCTCAGTAAACAAGTGTTGGATGTCATTTTGGAGGCAAGGAGGCCAAGTACTAGAAAATCTTATGCTGAAAAATGGAGTAGATTCTGTGCCTGGAACCAAACTCAAGGGATGTGCACAGCAGCGCCCAATTTACCTCAGATTCTTCAATACTTAACTTAGATGATTCACAAGGGCCTTTCTTTTTCCTCCATCAAAATTAATGCCTCAGCCATTTCAGCACATTACAACACAGAACCACCCCTCTTCTCTCATCCACTGCTCAAGCAGTTCCTCAGAGGGGCCAAAAACTAAGACCACTCAGGAGAGCCCCAACTCCAGCCTGGAACCTTAACTTTGTATTGGAAAAACTCACTCTACCTCCTTTTGAGCCAGCTGCAAGTACAGAGTTAAAATTTCTTTCTTGGAAAACAGCCTTCCTTTTAGCAATCACTTCAGCAAGAAGGGTATCTGAATTACAGGTTCTTATGGCAGTGGAGCCTTTCATCATCTTTCATGTGGACAGGGTGTCCGTCAGGACCAATCCCTCCCTCTGTAGTATCCAGTGTGGCTCTTAATGAGTCCATTCATTTGCCAATCTTCTTTTCTAATCCACAGAACAAAGGGGAACGGATACTGCACTCCTTAGATGTGCACAGACAACTTAGATTTTACTTGGACAGAACTAAACCTCAAAGCAAATCTGAACAACTGCTGGTGGCATTTGCTGCAGGGGCAGAGGGGAAGGCTATTTCAAAGCAAACCATTTCTAAATGGATAGGCCATTGCATTCACTTCTGCCATAAGCACCATGGAAAACCTATCCCACAGGGATTAGACCACATTCATCCAGGGCTGCATCTACCTCTCCAGCCTTTCTCAGAGGTGTCCCTACCAGGAACATCCTAGAAGCTGCTACCTGGAGTTCTGTACATACTTTCACCAAGCATTACCATTTGCCAATTTTCTCTAAATCCAGAGCTGGCTTTGCCATTGCAGTCTTACAGGGCCTTATAGCTGGTCGTAATGCTATCTAAATTCCTCCTCCCATCCTTATCTTTTGGAATTTACCCAAGTGTGATGAGTGCAACAGTGAAACACGAAGAACATAGTGCACTTGTATACACTTAACATAAATGTAGATTTTCAAGTGTATTCACTGTTGCAGTCCTAGTTGCCCTCCCTCCAGCCCTCTGACTTCTTTTGGCTATACCTCTATTCTCCTTTACTATGCTTAAAAGCCTTTTGGTGTATTTGCTTTTTTGTTGGAGGTATAACCTTGCATATGTATATATTTTATTGCTTCCCGTTAGGGGGGCACCTGACATCTGGGGCAAGAAAAACTGATGTAATGGCATCGGCTGCATGCTTTATACCCCTGACTATGTGACGTCACGGAAGATGAGACCTCAACCGACGCAGGATCTAAGACTTTGATAATCAGGCTGACTGAGGGCTACTGCAAGCAGATAACCCAAATGTGATGACTGCAACAGTGAATACACTCGAACATCTACATTTATGGTAAGTGTACAAAACTGTACTTTCTTTGCAAAGCCCTACCAGCGCTCCTGAAAGGAGGCTCGACTGTCCTACTCTGGAGGCAGTCGGGGGTCACTTGTCTTTGTACCCAGATGCCTGGCTAGAAATTACAAGATTATTGGGTACAAAGTATTATTACCCGAGGTTATGTCATTCCGTTCTCAGACCCTCCCCTTGTACGAAAGAAAATCCCAGACGTTTCACCCAGTCTCCGGGATCAAGCAGCCATAGAAATTCAAAGGCTGCAGGAAGAGTCATCCAGCCAGTCCCAGCAGACCAAAATTGGATACAAAACCTACTCCAGATTCTTTTTAGTTCCAAAGAAATCAGGGGACTGGAGGCCCATCTTGGACCTCAGCAGACTCAACACTTTTGTAAAGGAAAAAATCTGGATGGTCACGCTTCAGTCGATTCTTCGTTTCTAGGAACTGGCGATTGGTTGTGCCCCTATCATATCAAAATGGCCAGGCCATCCAGAGATCACCTGCGTTTCCGGCTGGGAGCCAGTCACCATCGGTTCCGAGCACTAACCGAGCACTGCCATTTGGTCTCACAACAGTCCCCAGAGTGTTTACCAAATGCATGGCAGTGGTTACGGCTCACCGGAGGCATCTTGGATTCCAAGTGTTTCCATATCTGGACGACTGGCTCCTCACCACCACCTCCAGGCATCAGCTACTCAATCCAGGGATCACACAACACAGCCTGTGCTCACACTCTCAATCTATGCTCTGTTAGGAATAACCATAAATTTCGACAAGTCTGCGTTATCACCATCGCAGAGTATCTCATTTATCGGAGCAGACTTTGACACCACCACCACCATTTTAAAATTGCCACTGGAAAGAATAGTCGCTCTTCGACAGGCATCGGACATTTTGACAAACAAAAAAGTACCAGCCTCTCAAGTGTTGAAATTACTAGGTACTATAGCAGCAACTGTCATAGCAGTTCCTCTAGGGTGTATGCACATGAGAATACTTCAATGGTTACTCTTCACCCAGTGGTCTTACCAACAACTTCCGATGTCATTCTTGATAGTGATTACAGATTCATGCAGAAAGGATCTTCAGTGGTGGTTGACCAGCCATCGTGTAACAATAGGTCGTCCATTTGTTCTCCCCCCGCCATCAGCCATGGTGACCATCTGCACTTCTCTGATATGGGGGGCTTTTTCAGGGAAGAACATCCCAAGGCACCTGGTCAGAGACAGTCACACTTGCACATCAATGTTCTGGAGATGAGAGCAGTACTTTTGGCACTGCAGTACTTCCAAGACTCTCTTCCTTTGGAAATGAATGAGATTCAGACCGACAGCATGTCAGTGGTCTGGTATATCAACAAGCAAGGGGGAACAAAGTCTTATCCTTATGTCGAGAGGCCTTAAGAGTCTGGCAGTGGGCTGTATCCACCGGGCGCTTTCTGTTACCAACACACATCCCGGGGAAATCCAGCGGGATCGCAGGCAAACTGAGCAGAGCCATTCTGATGCCGCAAGAGTGGTCCCTCAAAGGAGATGTAGCGGAGATGATTTTCCGCAGATGGGGCCGGCCTTGCTGCGACCTGTTTGCATCCCCCATGAATGCCAAATGCAGAAGCTACTTTGCCCCAAATCCCCCACCAGGGAAGAACCCAAGGAACTCTCTCATACACACTTGGCCCCTGGGACTTTTATATGCATTTCCAGCAATTCCCCTGATTCCGAAATTTTTGCAGAAAGCCAAAGCCCTGGGAGGACTGTAATTCTGATAGCCCCTTATTGGCCTCGACAGGTTTGGTTTTCCTTCCTTCGACTCTACCATCTAGAAGAACCTTGGATTCTGGACCCAGTTCCAGATCTACTGAGACATTCGTCAGGGGCTCTTCATCCTTCACTTCATTCCCTCGGATTGACAGCTTGGCTACTCCGATTTCCAACATAGCCAGGTACCACAGTCTTTCCTTGGAAGTGCAGTATATCATTGTATCCTCACATAAAGCTTTAACCAGAATGTTATACACCAGGAGGTGGAAGCGGTTTGCTTTCTGGACTTCTCAAAATTACATTGACCCTTACGTCGCCCCAGTTGCTAGCATGTTGGGGTTTTTGACTAAGCTTTTTAATGAAGGCGCTGCGGCTGCTACCATACATGTTCAATTAGCTCCAATTTCAGATTTTCACCTCTGATCAGAAGGTTCTAATTTTATGTCTCACAAATTATTTAGAGCCTTCTTAAAAGGAACCCTACATCTTAGACCACCAGACAACCTTTCACTCCCTGTAATCTAAATTTTGTTCTATCTAAGATTACTCTTCCTCCATTTCAGCCTGCATCCTCATGCCAGCTAAAATTCCTGTCTTGGAAAACCATCTTCTTGGTGGCCATTACATCTGCACGTAGAGTGCCCGAACATCAGGCCTTATCAATTAAACCCCCATATTTGCTTTTTCATCGTGATAGTGTCGCTCAGGAATAACCCTTCCTTACTTCCTAAGGTATGTTTGGAAGTGAATCTAAATCAAACTGTTGAACTCCTTACCTTTTTCAGTAACCATTCCAACAAGATGGAGTATATGTTGCATAAACTTGATTTTCACAGACAACTCAGATTTTATTTGGATAGAACAAAATAATTTAGAAAGTCAGAACAACTTTTTGTCTTTCATGCTGATGCCAAGAAAGGACTACCCGTGTCAAAAGTTACTATTTCCAAATGGTTGACTGATTGCATAAAATTCACATATTCTTCTGTGAACCAACCGTTAGACCATAGCATGAAGGCGCATTCCACTAGGGCGATTTCTACTTTTTCAGCTTATGTGGCAAGACTGCTATTGGACACGATATGTGCAGCTGTCACTTGGTGTAAGCCTCATACCTTCATTACACTACAAAGTAGATAAGGCCTCCAGGGACAGGGCTCTCTTTGGTTCCTCTGTTCTCAGGAATATACTCTCATGAGCCACTCAAATAACCATTTGTAAGAATGAACGACGAGATTGAACAACTTCACATCAAGAAGTTATGTACTTACCATAACGCTCTGTGTGAGTTGTTCATCTCACCTTCTTTCTTACATTCCTGCCCGCCTTCCCCCTCCAGGTTTCTCGAAGAATGAGAAAGAGTTTTTGCAGTCTGGTTGGTCTTGTTATAGGATTTCTTACTCCGGCTGAAGTAATGTTCATGTGATGTTCTTCATCTCACATTGCTGCAGTCCTTACACTTGGGTAGTCCGCTGTCCTCGGTCGGCCCGAATATCAAAGTATAAGGCTGACGTCGGTCAAGGCGCATTTGACTGACATCAGGACGTCAGGGTACAAATGCGCATGACCGACATCATATCCTCAGTCTTTTTTGCCGCATGGTCCGATGCAGAAGCAGTATTGCAAGTGCCGGTTGGCGTTCTGAAATTTTTCGTTTTCGGAGTTTCAGACCGAGTCAAAGTTGGCTAAGTACCCCGTTGGGGAATATTTTACTTTTTCTTGCCTCAGTGGTTTACCGGATGTCAGAAAAAGTGAATAATTGTATTTCTTCTGAGAAACAGATACCATAGAGACTATCATACTTTGTGTATTCCTTGTTTAGGGCCTGAGCACGACGTTGTTGGGTGTCGCTCTTGTGCTAGATTTAATAAGCGCACTATAAAGAGGAGATTAGATTGTGCCAGGTTAGTCTTTGGGAAGCGGTGCAATTATAAAATGCCGTCGGATGCTCCGACGCCCGCTTCTTCGAAGAAGCGCAAGGACAAAGCAGTGAAGCCTAGGCTAGAAGAACCGGACGCCGGTTCTTTAGAGGTGTCGGTGGAGCCGGTGGTTCCACCGGAGGTTTCTTTGGGATCCCAGGGAGAGACCTTGTTATTGCAGGATGTGGCCTCTCAGGAGGCAGGCCAGGGTGATGGGGCTTCTCAGGTTACTATACTCCCCTCCCTGCCTAGGGTGGTTAGGCCCTCTCCTTCTGTTTCCAAGGCTTCTCCTAGAGGCAGGCCAGGTTTAGCTTCAGTTGGTGTCACCCCTAGTTCTTCTGGAACTGTGCCCAAGAAGCATATGCTTAAAATGGCAGAAGATTTGATTACTCTGATTAGGGGTTCTTTGCCCCCTCCTGATAAGAGACCTAGGGTGGAGCCTGAGCTAGGGAGTTTTGAGCAGGCCTTGGATGTTTCAGAGTCTTGGCTGAAGACTTGCAGGAGTACTCTCCTTATTCTGATTCTGATGTGGATGATTCTACTCCTTCTGCTTCTCCTCCTGAGGATTTTTCTTTTTCAGAAACTCTTCATTCCATGAGGGAGCATTTTAAGTGGGAAGGTCAGGACTTCTCTGATTCCAGGAAAAGGCTTAGGGAATTTTGTTTTACCCCAGCATAGGCCTTTGGCTATACCTCCTGTTTTGGATGTAGTGGAAGATGTTTTTACAGAGGCTTCTCTTAATCCTGATTCTTTGCCTCCTGCTCCTGTTAAACCGGATAGGTATTACAGGATGCCTGAAGTTCATAAGTATCTTTTTAAGAGTCCTAGGGCAGACCCAGAAACTGTTAGCCAGGGGCCCAAAGGTGTTAAGGCTTCTGTTGTCAAGAATCCGGTTCCTGCAGATAAAGAAGCCAGGGCCTTGGATAGATGAGGAAAGAAAGTTTATACTTCTTCCACTCTAGCTATGAGGGCTTTGAATTGCCAGTTTCACATGTTAAAATACCAAAACTATCTCCTTTCACAGTTGAAGTCTAAGGTTGATGCTCTGGCGGAAGGTATTGATTGTAAAGAGTTACAAGATTTAGTACATGTTTCTGAACAGGTGGGTAAGCATTCTTTGCAATGTGGTTTTGATGCTGTACAGGCCTCGTCTAGGGTGGCTGCCACTGGGTCAGTTCTTCGCAGGCACGCCTGGCTGAGGGATCAAAATGTATCTGACAATGTTAAAACAAGGATTTTAGATGCTCCTTTACAATCTGATGTGTTGTTTGGTTCTCCTGTTGAGGCAGTTTTAAAGAAAATGGAAGACAAGGCTAAGTCTATGCAGACTGTTAAAGATTTTTTGCAGGTTCAGCCTCCAAAGTTTAGTAGAAATTGGCCTACTAAAGGGTGGACGTATCCTTCTTATGATTCCCAGTCTAGGGGTAGATCTAGACGTGGTAGGGGCAGAGCTCAGGGCTCTTTCAGGCCTAGAACAGGGAGTTCTCCTGCACAGTCTTCAGGTGAGGGCAGGAGTCAGTCCTTTCGTAAACAGACCCAATGACCTACCTTTTCAGCTGCCAGAGCCTTCTCGTCTGGCAGCACCTTTGGGAGGAAGATTGGCACTTTTCAAAGAAAATTGGAGTTTAATTACCCAAGACAGATGGGTATTGGATATCATACACCAAGGTTACAGGTTTTTTTTCCATATCTTGCCTCCTTTCAGAGGCATGCCAGACGTTCCTCCTCAACAAAGAATAGAGGCTCACAAGCAAATTTCTCTGTTACTTCAACTAGGGGCCATACAGCCGGTCCCTATGCCAGAAGTGGGCCTAGGATTTTATTCTCGCCTGTTCCTAGTACCAAAGAAGGGGAACACGTGGAGACCAATTTTGGATTTATCTATCCTCAACACTTATCTGGACATTCCCAAGTTCAAAATGTTGACGTTACAACAGCTTTTACCTCTGCTGGGCAAAGATCATTGGATGGTAACTTTGGATCTCAAGGAGGCTTACCTTCATGTTCCTATCAGACTAAGTTGCAGGAAGTATCTGCGTTTTCGAGCTGGGACTTCTCACTATCAGTTCTCTGCATTGCCCTTTGGCTTATCTACTGCGCCCAGAGTGTTCACGAAAGTTCTGGCTCCAGTGATAGCTTTCTTCAGGCTAAAAGGAATACAGATCTATCCTTATTTGGACGACTGCCTGATTCTGGCTCAAGGAAGGAAGAGCTTCTTCATCATTTGGAATATGTGATAGCAGTGCTAAGATGCCTGGGGTATTCTGTGAACGAAATAATGTCCAGTCTAGTACCCTCTCAGGACATGTGCTTTCTGGGTGTAAGACTGAATACAGCATCCCAGATGGCCTTTTTAACCCCGGACAAACAAAAGAGTCTTTCCCTTTACTTCCATCAACTATCTCATCAGTCCGGGCTGACTGCAAGGACAGTCCTTCAAGCCTTAGGGTTCATGGCATCTTGTATTCTGGTGCTTCCCAATGCCAAACTGCATATGAGGAAGCTGCAATGGTATCTCAAAAATGTATGGACACAGCACTGCCAGGATCTGGACACTGTCATTCAAATAATACCTTGCATTCAAAAGGAATTTTTGTGGTGGGCTCAGGAATGTCACCTAAACAAGGGACTCTCTGTGACCCGGCCAGAGGCGAGTCAGATTTTAACGACAGATGCCTCAGACAAAGCTTGGGAGCTCATCTAAATGGAAAGTGGATACAAGACAAGTGGCCTGCCAGACTACAACATCTACATATCAACCTGAAGGAGATGTTAGCAGTCCAGTTTGCATTAATAGCTTTCAAGGATTTACTTCTTCCAGGGCAGGTGTTGATTCTAACAGACAACACAACTGTCATGTGGTACATCAACAAGCAAGGGGAACGATTCTTATCCTCTATGCAGGCAAGCAATGATTTTGTGGGAGACTGCTCTCAGTTTACAGCTCAATCTTCAGGCAAGGTTTCTGCCAGGAGCACAGAACTCCTTAGCAGATGTGTTGAGCAGACAATTATGGATCCCCACGAGTGGAAATTGGATCCTCATGTATTTCAGAAATTGACAGTGTCATGGGGAACTCCAGACATAGATCTGTTCGCTTCTCCACTAAACCATCAGCTGCCAACATTTTGCACAAAAGGTTTCATCCCACAGCTTGGAAAGTGGATGCTCTTTCTTTCAATTGGAGCAATCTTCATGTGTATGCCTTTCCACCTCTGCCTCTCCTCCCAAAGGTACTTCTAAAGGTCAGACAGGACAAGCCAAGGATGATTTTAATAGCTCCAGATTGGCCTCGACAGCACTGGTACCCATTACTGAGAAGTCTGGTACGGAAGCCTCCATGGCCTTTGCCTTCGATTCCACACCTGTTGTCACAGGAGGACAGCCATTTGCTCAATGTCAAACTTCACTCTCTTCACCTAACAGCCTGGCATATTCTGTTTTGAACCATAGAGGGTCTCAACTTCCACAACAAGTTTTGAATGTGATTTTGGAAGCTAGAAGGCCTAGTACAAGGAAAGTGTACGCAGATAAATGGAAGAGATTTTTATTTTGGAGTGCAGCAAAGGATTTTGATGTTTCTGAGCCTAATTTGAGTGTGGCTCTTTAATATCTTACTGAGTTACTGGACAAAGGTTTGTCCTTCTCTTCTATTAAGGTTCATGCTGCAGCAATTTCAGCTCACTATGAATGTGACCCTCCATTGTTTTCTCATCCTTTGTTCAAGCAATTTCTTAGAGGGGCAAAGAATATAAGACCCCCACGTAGAGCTCCTACTCCTGCTTGGGATCTCAATTTTGTGTTGGAGAAACTCACTCTACAACCTTTTGAGCCTGCAGCTACTTCTGAGTTGAAATATTTATCATGGAAGACTGCCTTTTTGTTGGCCATTACCTCTGCAAGAAGGGTTTCGGAATTACAGGCCCTTATGGCGGTTGAGCCTTTCTTGATTTTCCATAAGGATAGGGTATCTTTGCGTACTAATCCTTCCTTTATGCCTAAGGTGGTTTCTAGTGTGGCTTTAAACCAAACTATTCATTTGCCTACTTTTTATGCAAATCCCCAAAATAAAGGGGAAAAGATTTTGCACACTTTAGATGTACACAGGCAGTTACGATATTATTTGGACAGAACTAAAGGGTTCAGGCAGTCTCAGCAGTTGTTTGTTTCTTTTGCTTTGAGTTCTCAGGGCAAGCCTGTGTCAAAACAAACTATTTCTAAGTGGATTGGGTTTTGCATTGCTTTCTGTTATTCCCATCATGGCAAGGAGATTCCAGCTGGGATTAGGCCTCATTCCACTAGGGCTACTGCCACTTGACAGCCTTTTGAGGGAGTGGCAACCAAGGATATTTTGGAGGCAGCTACTTGGAGTTCAGTGCATACTTTCTCTAGGCATTATCACCTGCCACTTTACTCTAAATCCAGGGCTGGTTTTGCCACTGCTGTTTTGCAGGGCATTTTGGCAGCTCCTGCTTTCTTGTAGTTTGGCCATCCTCCCTTACCTCTGCTTTGGGATTCTACCCAAGTGTAAGGACTGCAGCAATGTGAGATGAAGAACATAGTACAGTTTTGTACCTACCATAAATGTAGATGTTCGAAGATCCACATTGCTGCAGTCCAATTTACCCTCCCTCCTTCCCCTCTGTAGTTAGAGGTGGTTGTGTGGGTTGGGTTGTAAATATTGTATATATTGTATATATTGTACATATAGTTAGTGCAAGGGTGGTTGGTTGGTTGTTTGCTGTCTTTTGGTTTTGACCTTTATTTTTAGGGTCTTCTGACATCTGGGGCAAGAAAAGACTGAGGATATGACGTCGGTCATGCGCATTTGTACCCTGACGTCCTGATGTCAGTCAAATGCGCCTTGACCGACGTCAGCCTTATACTTTGATATTCGGGTCGACCGAGGACAGCGGACTACCCAAGTGTAAGGACTGCAGCAATGTGGATCTTCGAACATCTACATTTATGGTAGGTACAAAACTGTACTTTTGTTATGCTGTACATGTTGGGATCAGCAAACTAGATCTGAGGTGAGGCAGAGCGGATCATGGGATATAGGGACTTGGCCTTGAGCTACTTGAAAACCTCGAGCTTGTGAAAGCAGCCGACTTGGAGCCAAGGGATCAGCGCCTAACCCATTTGTAAGAATGAAGGCGAAATGAAAAACTCACATGGAACGTTTTGGTAAGTACATAACTTCATTTTCCTATCATTCCTTGCCTATGGACAGACTTCCTTTGGTGGGCAGAGGCCTGCAACCACAACAAGGGACTATTTCTCACTCTACCCCCTACCGCCCATCAGACTATGCATAGGGGCTCACATGGCAGGGCAGTGCATTTAGGGCAAATGGAACCCAAAGCAGATGCACCTGCATATCAATCAAAAAGAAATGTTAGCTGTACAGAATGCTCTAACAGCCTTCAAAGGCCTTATTCTTCCAGGACAACTATTGGTAAACACAGACATCACAGTTATGTGGAACATAAGCAGGGGAGAACCCATTCATACCCACTCTGCAGACTAGCCATGGCTCTGTGGAACTCAGCCTTGAGCAACCAAGTGCAACTACAAGCTCAATTCCTGCCAGGCAAACTGAATTCACTGGCAGATGACTTAAGCAGAAACCTCATGGACCCACACGAGTGGAAACTGAACCCAAAATATTCAAGCTTTTGAGGAACAGGTGGGGAACACCAGAGGTGGACCTGTCTGCTTCCCCTCAAAACTATCAGTTGAACAAATACTGCACCAGAACTCCCCACAACCAAGCTTGGAAAGTGGATGCTCTGCCCTTTACCTGGGAAAGCCTTTCAGTCTATGCCTTTCCCCCCTTTGCCTCTCCTTTTGAAGTTTCTATTAAAGATCAAACCGGACAAGCCAAGGACAATCCTGATTGCACCAGACTGGCCACGTCAGCACTGGTGTACCCTCTTTTGCGCAGTCTGACAGTGCTATAACCATGGCACCTGCCTCAGACTCCTTCCCTGCTGTCCCAGCAGGTGGGCCATATTCTGCACCCTCAGCTACAGACCCTGAACCTTGCAGCCTGGCTAATTCCCTGAACTCATCCCCAGCAACCCTCAGTAAGCAGGTGCTGGATGTCCTTCTTGAGGCAAGGAGGCCTAGTACTACAAAATCCTATTCAGAAAAGTGGAAAAGATACTGTTCCTGGAGCCAGTCTCAAGGGATAGACACAACTGTGCCCAGCTTACCTCTTATACTAGATTACTTAACAGAAATGCTCCACAAGGGCCTATCCCTTCTCTTCAATTAAGATTCATGCCCCATGCTCATTGTAATACTGAGCCACCCCTCTTCTCTCATCCCCTGGTAAAACAGTTCCTTAGAGGAGTCAAAAATTTAAGGACCCCCCCCCCCCATAGGAGAGCTCCCACTCCAACCTGGGACCTTAACATTGTATTGGAAAAACTCACACTTCCACCCTTTGAACTGTTGCAATCATCACATTTGAGTTACCTGCTTGCAGTAGCCCTCAGTCGTCCTGATTATTAAAGTCTTGTGTTCTGCGTCGGTTACACACTCATCTTCCGTGACGTCAGATAGTCCGGGTATGCAGCCGACACCATTACACCAGTCTTTCTTGCCGTGTGGTGCCCAAAGCAGAAGCAGTTTGCAAGTGCCGGTCGGCCGACTCTTGAAATTTTCATTTTCGAGTTTCAGAGCCAAAGTCTTCAACTAAAGCTAAGTACCTCGTTGAGGAAACGTTTTCTTGCTCTAAACTGATGTCAGTAAAAGTCAATAATTGTATTTCTGGTGGAAAGCAAATACCTCACAAAGATTTTCATTCGTACTGTATTCCTTGCCTAGGCCCTGACCACGATGTACCTCGCTGTCGGTTTTGTGCCTTATTTAAGCAACAAACTATTCATCGTCTGTATGTTTACGCTTCTATATATTTTGGTACTCTGTTGAATTATCCAGATACGTCTTCTGTAAGCCATCCGCCTACCCACATTCCGAAAAAATGCAAAGATAAAGACCGAGACAGGCAGCCTAGGCCCAAAGCTGCCGACGATGCTTCTCCTAAGCCAGTCACCAGTTCGCTGGTACTCAGTGAGGCACTTTCGCAGCCCCTGATATCCGCTACTTAAGATTCGCAGGCCTCTACTGAGACCCATTTGGAGTCAGGTATGCTGTGAGATGCTTCAACTGTGGAACTTGCGGATGTCTCTACCTTGGATGGGTCCGGAGCAGCTGTGCAGGCACCAGCTTCTGAGGGTTGTATTCAGGCCTACTAACTTGCATATTAAACAGACGCCATCTTCTTCTTCAAGGCCTAAAACTCGAGCTATGCCTAGAAAACTGACGCCCAGACCGCATGGTCAGGCCTCTATGCCTGAAAAACAGATAAGGATGGCTGAAGACCTTATTATTCTAATCAGGGGAAGCCAACCTTCCCCCCTCTAAGAGACCTAGGACTGAATTTGCTTATGATACTTCTGACCAGGATTCTGAAATTTCGGTTTCCTCCGAGGACCAGGATTTATCCTACGTATGAGGATTCTGATGCAGAGGGCTCTATTCCCTCTGCCCCCCCTCCCCCCCAGAGGATTTCTCTTTTGGTGAAACCCTGCATACTCTTGGGGAGCATTTTCACTGGGAAAGCCAGGATTACTTTGATTCTAAAAAGAGGCTTAGGGATTTCTTACTCCTGCCCCAGCACAGGCCTTTAGCTGTCCCTCCTGTACTAGACATTGTTGATGATGCCTTTTCTGAATCTAGCTTGGCCCCTGACTCTTTACATCCTGCTCCCAGAAAGCCTGATAGATATTACAGGGTTCCTGACTCTCACAAGTTCCTTTTTAAAAATCCTACTGCGGATCCTGAGACCATTTCACGGGGACCCAGGGGCATCAAGGCTACTACTGCCAAACATCCTACCCTCTCTGATAGAGACTGCAGGGTGCTGGATAGCTGGGTAAGAAAGTATACACTTCTGCAACTTTGGCCATTAGGGCTTTAAACTGCCAGTTTCATACGTTAAAAGTATCAGCAGCATATCATTGGATTGCGTAAACAGAAAATGATGTTGAGTCCTGACTGTGCTGAAAATAAGGATTTACTGCATTCTGCTAAACAGGTTGGAAAGCATACTTTGCAATGTGGTTTTGATTCACTAGAGGCATCTTGCAGGGCTGCTGTCACTGGGTCTTACTTAGAAGGCAGGCTTGACTTAAGGAGCAATCTTTGCCAGATCATGTTAAAGCTGAATTGCTGGATGCTTCTTTAAATCAGGACCGCTTGTTTGGCAACAAAGCAGAAGAAGTCCTTAAAAAGATAGAGGAAATAGCTAAGTCAATGCAAACTGTTAAAAGATTTCCTACAAGTACAACCTCCAAGATTTAGTAGGCATTGGCCCACTAAGAATTGGTCTTTTCCTGCGTCTTCCAGGCCTTCTCAGTCCAAACCCAGAACCAGCAGAACACCCAGGCTTCAGTCCCAGGGTATGCACAGGACTAAACTGTGGGGGGTTCCCACTTCCAAATCAGGGAGTAGTAAGACTCCACCCTATGGTAAACTGTCTCAGTGACTTAATCTTAAAACTTCCAAGCACTTCTCAACTGACTGCTCCTTTAGGGTGAAAGATTGCTCTGCAGGCAAAAAACTGGGAACTCATTACCTAGGACAAATGGGTTTTAAATATAGTTTCCCAAGGATACAGATTTCACTTCCTCACATTACCAACCCCAAACGGTTGGCCAGATCTACCCCCAAATCAGTGGGCAGAGGCTCAAAAGCAAGTACTCGCTCTCTTAAACATAAAGGCTATTCAAACTGTACCAGAAGAGGAAAAGGGACAATATTTCTACTAAAGACTTTTCCTGGTACCCAGGAAAAAACAACTCTTGGCGTCCTATCCTGGACCTTTCTATATTAAACACCTTTTTGGTGATTCCAAAATTCAAGATGCTAACTCTTCACCAATTACTTCCTATTCTAGGCAAAGATGCCTGGTTGGCAACACTGGATTTGAAAGAAGCCTACCTGCACATCCCAGTCAGGAATCTTGCAGAAGATACCTACGCTTCAAAGCAGGCTACATGCACTATCAGATGTTCTTTGTGTTTCACTGTTGCAGTCATTACATTTGGGTAATCTGCTTGCAGGTTGCCCTCAGTCGGCCTGATTAGCAAAGTCATGGGTCCTGCGTCTGTTGCTGTCCCTTCTTCCATGACATCAGGTCGTCAGGGGTATAAAACATGCAGCCGACGCCATTACATCAGTCTTTCTTGCCGCACGTACCGAAGCAGAAGCAGTTCGCAAGTGCCGGTTGGCCGACTCCTGAAATTTTCATTTTTGAGTTTCAGAACCAAAGTCTTCAACTAAAAGCGAAGTACCCCGTTGGGGGAAAGGTTTTCTTGCTCCTTACCGATGTCAGTAAAAGTTAATTGTATTACTTGTGAGAAGCAAATACCTCATAAGGATTTTCATTTGTACCTTATTCCTTGCCTAGGCCCTGACCACGATGTACCTTGCTGGTGGTTTTGTGCTTTATTTAATTAGTGTACTATCCGTCGCCGGTACATTTTTGCTTCTAAATATTTCGGTTCTCGGTTTAATTATCCAGAAATGGCGTTGGTTAGCCGTCAGACTACTGGAGTACCGAAAAAACACAGACAAAGACAGGCCGTTGAGGTCCAAAACTGCCAATGACGCTTCTCCTAAGCCAGTCGCCAGTTCGCCAGTACTCAGTGAGGCGCTTTCGCAGCTCCTGATACCCGCTACTTCTGATTTGCAGGCCTCTACTGACACCCATTCAGAGTCCAGGATGCCGCAAGATGCTTCACATATGAAACCCATGGATGTCTCTACCTTGGATGGGTCCGGAGCCGCTGTTCAGGCACCGGCTTCTGAGGGTGTATTCAGGCCTAATAACTTGCATATTAAACCGACTCCAACTTCAGTACTAAGGCCTAAATCTCGATCTATGTCTAAGAAACTGATGCCCAGGCCACATGTTCAGGCCCCTATGCCTAAAAAACAAATGATCAAAATGGCTGAGGATTTAATTACTCTAATCAGGGGTAGTCAACCCCCCCCCCCCTTCTAAGAGGCCTAGGGCTGAACTTGACTATGAATCTTCTGAACAGGACTCTGCTTCTTCTGACTCTTCTAATGAACTGGATTTGTCCATACCTACTTATGAGGACTCTGATGCAGAGGATTCCATTCCCTCTGCTTCTCCCCTGAGGGAGCATTTCCACTGTGAAAGTCAGGATTTTTCTGAATCCAAAAAGAGGCTTAGGGATTTCCTCCTCCTTCCTCAGCATAGGCCTTTGATTATACCTCCTGTACTAGACATTGTTGATTGTGTTTTCGGAATCCAGTATGACCTCTGATTCCTTGCCTCCGACCCCTAGTAAACCAGACAAGTACTACAGGGTTCCTGAGTCCCACAAATTCCTTTTCAAAAATCCTGTTGCAGACCCTGAAAACATTTCTCAGGGGCCCAAGGGCATTAAGGCTTCTACTGCTAAAAATCCTACTTCCGATAGAGACTCCAGGGCACTGGATAGATGGGTTAAAAGGTTTATACTTCTGCAACCTTAGCAATCAGGGCTTTAAACTGTCATTTCCATATGCTAAAATATCAACAGCATATCATGGGGCTGCTTAAACAGAAGATTATGTTGATTTCTGACTGTGTGGAAAATAAAGATTTACAGGATTTATTGCATTCAGTTGAACAAGTTGGAAAACATACTTTGCAATGTGGTTTTGATTCTTTAGAGGCCTCTTGCAGGGCTGCTGTTACTGAGTCTGTGCTTAGAAGGCATGCTTGGCTTAAAGAGCAATTTCTGCCTGATCATGTTAAAGCAAAACTGTTGGATGCTCCTTTGCAGCAGGATTGTCTGTTTGACAATAAGGCTGAAGTTGTTCTAAAAAAGATGGAAGATAAAGCTAAATCTATACAAACTGTTAAAGATTTCTTACAAGTGCAACCTCCTAGATTTAGTAGGCACTGGCCTACTAAGAACTGGTCCTTTCCAGCTCCTTCCAGAGCCACTCTAGCCAACCCCAGACATTCCAAAAGCACCAGGTTTCAGTCCCAAGGGATTTTCAGAACTAAGTGATGGGGTGCTTCCCACTTCCAAATCTGGAAATAACAAGATACCAACCTATGGTAAACAGTCTCAATAACTTTCCCTTAAAATTACTAAGCACTTACCTCTTGGCCGCCCTTTTGGGGGGAAAACTGGCTCTTCAAGGAAAAAAACTGGCAACTTATAACCCTGGACAAAGGGTTTTAAATAGTGTCCCAGGGATACAAATTTCATTTCCACACGTTGCCAACTCCAAATGGGTGGCCAGACCTGCCCCCAAATCAGTGGGCAGAGGCACAGAAACAAGTACTTTCCCTCCTAAACATGGGGGGCTATTCAACTAGTACCAGAAGAGGAAAGGGGGCAAGGTTTCTATTCCAGACTTTTCCTGGTACCCAGTAAAGACAAATCATGGCGTCCAATTCTGGACCTGTCTACTCTAAACACCTTTCTGGACATTCCAAAATTCAGGATGCTGACTTTTCACCAGTTACTTCCTATGCTAGGCAAGGATGCCTGGTTAGCAACTCTAGATTTAAAAGAGGCTTACCTGCATATCCCAATCAGGGAATCTTGCAGACAATACCTAAGCTTCAAAGCAGGCTACTTGCATTATCAGTTCTCTGCACTGCCCTTTGGCTTATCTACTGCACCCAAGGTATTCGCAAAGTGCTTGGCTCCAGTAATTGCATTTTGCAGGCTAAGAAATATTCAAATATATCCATACCTGGACGATTGTCTTAATTCAGGCAGAAAACCAGGCCATTCTTCTAAAACATCTGGCGTTTGTAAAAAGGGTTCTAACTTGTCTAGGGTACACCATAAACGAAAAGAAATCCCAACTGGTATCCTCTCAAAAAATTACATTCCTGGGTGCAAGCTTGAATACAACTGCCCAGATGGCTTTCCTTATGCCAGAAAACCAAATTCATTTGGTGATTTACTTCAAACAGGTGGCCACAAAAACCCTGCTATCTGCAAGACAAATTCTGCAGGCCTTGGCGGCTGCATGTGAGGAAACTTCAGTGGTATTTAAAAAGTTTATGGAGTCAACATTGTCACAGCCTGGAAACGATGATTCCTATCATACCTTGCCTGTGCCTAGAGTTCCTATGGTGGGTAGAGGCCTGCCACCAAAACAAGGGACTGCCATTCACACCACCCAGTGCCGACCAATCCCTAACTACAGACACATCAGACTATGCATGGGGGGCTCATCTGGCAGGGAAGTGCATTCAGGGCAAATGGAGCCCAAATCAAATGCACCTTCATATTAATCAAAAAGAAATGCTAGCTGTACAGAATGCACTGACAGCCTTCGAGGACTACCTTCTTCCAGGACAACTAATGGTAAATACAGACAACACCATGGTTATGTGGTACATAAACAGGCAGGGGGGTACTCATTCCTACCCCCTCTGCAGACTAGCCATGGCATTGTGGAACAATGCTTTGCGCTACCAAGTAAAACTACAAGCTCAATTCCTGCCAGGAAAGCTGAATATTCTGGCAGACGAACTAAGCAGAAATCTGTTGGACCCACACGAATGGAAACTGGAACCACGGATTTTCAATATGTTGACACGCAAATAGGGGAGCCCAGACATAGATCTTTTTGCCTCACACCAGAACTATCAGGTGGACAAATTTTGCACAAGAACTCATCACAAAAAAGCCTGGAAAGTGGATGCTCTGTCCTTCAGCTGGAAAAACCTGTCAGTCTATGCCTTTCCACCTCTGCCTCTGCTCTCTAAATTTCTACTTAAAGTCAAACGGGACAAACCACAAATGATGTTGATTGCTCCAGATTGGCCTCGCCAACACTGGTACCCACTCCTGCGCAGTGTCACAAATTTCACCATGGCACCTGCCTCAGAGACCTTCCTTACTGTCTCAACAGGAGAACCAAATTCTGCACCCTCAGCTCCAAACATTGAATCTTGCAGCTTGGCTAATCATTTAAATTCCCCCTTAACATCCCTCAGCAATCCTGTGATGGATGTCATTTTGGAGACTAGAAGACCTAGTATTAGAAAATCTTATGCTGACAAATGGAAAAGATTATGTGCCTGGAATGAGCACAGCAGCACCCAATTTACCTCAGATTTTGCAATACTTAACTGAGATGCTTCACAAGGGCCTGTCTTTTTCTTCTATAAAAATCTATGCCTCAGCCATTTCAGCTCATTACAACACAGAACCCCCCCCCCTTCTCTCATTCTGTGCTAAAGCAATATCTCAGAGGGGCCAAAAACCTGAGACTACCCAGGAGAGCTCCAACCCCTGCCTGGAACCTTAATTTTGCATTGGAGAAAGTCACTCTTCCTCCTTTCAAGCCAGCTGCTACAGCAGACTTAAAATTTCATTCCTGGAAAACAGCCTTCCTTTTAGCAATCACTTCAGCTAGAAGGATATCTGAATTACAGGCCTTTATAGCAGTGGAGCCTTTCATCATCTTTCATGCGGATAGCGTGTCACTCAGAACCAATCCATCATTCATGCCCAAGGTGGTAGCCAGTGTGGCTCTTAATCAGTCCATCCATTTGTCAACTTTCTTTCCCAATCCACAGAACAAGGGGGAGCGGATTCTGCATTCATTGAATGTACACAGACAACTTAGATTCTACTTGGACAGGACTAAATCTCAAAGAAAATCTGAACTGCTGGTAGCATTTGCTGCAGGGGCATAGGGGAAGGCTATTTCAAAGCAAACCATTTCGAAATGGTTAAGCCATTGTATTCATTTCTGCTACAAGCACCATGGAAAATCTATCCCCCAGGGGATCAGATCTCATTCCACCAGGGCTGCATCTACTTCTACAGCCTTTCTCAGAGGTGTTCCTACCAGGGATATTCTAGAAGCTGCTACCTGGAGTTCAGTTCATACTTTCACCAAGCATTATCACTTACCAATTTTCTCTAAATCCAGAGCTGGCTTTGCCACTGCTGTTTTGCAGGGCCTTATAGCTGGTTCTAATGCTGTACAAGTCCATCCTCCCAACCATAGCTTTGGGAATCTACCCAAATGTAATGACTGCAGCAGTGAAACACGAAGAACATAGTACAGTTGTGTACACTTACCATAAATGTAGATGTTCACGTGTTTTCACTGTTGCAGTCCTGGTTACCCTCCCTCCAGCCCCCTATTTTTCTCTTACTGTACCTCTATACTATACTATGCTTAAAAGCCTTTTTGGTGTATTTGCTTTTGTTTGGAGGTATATTTTTGTGTTTTTATTTACTTGCGTGTGTGTGTGTGTATATATATATATATATATATATATATATATATATATATATATATATATATATTGCTCCCCATTTGGGGGATCACCTGACATCTGGGGCAAGAAAAACTGATGTAATGGTGTCGGCTGCATGTTTTATACCCCTGACAACCTGACGTCATGGAAGAAGGGACAGCAACCGACGCAGGACTCAAGACTTTATTAATCAGGCCGACTGAGGGCAACCTGCCAGCAGCTTACCCAAATGTAATGACTGCAACAGTGAATACACTCAAACATCTACATTTATGGTAAGTGTACACAACTGTACTTTCTCTGCACTGCCCTTTGGCTTATTTACTGTGCCCAGGGTATTCACAAAGTGCCTAGCTCCAGTCATTGCATTTTGCAGGCAAAGAAACATTCAAATATACCCATACCTGGGCGATTGTCTAATTCAGGCAGAAAGCTAAGACATACTTTTGAATCATCTGGCATTTGTACAAAAGATGCTTACTTGTCTGGGGTACACCATAAATGAAAGTAAATCACATCTGGTACCCTGTCAACAAATTATATTCCTGGGAGCAAGCTTGAACACAACTTCCCACATGTCTTTCCTCATGCCAGAGAAACAATTTCATTTGACAACTTATTCAAACTAATGGCCACAAAAACCCTGCTAACTGCAAGACAAATACTGCAAGCACTGGGGTTTATGGCCTCCTGCATTCTACTAATTCCATATGCAAGACTGCATATGAGGAAACTACAATGGTATCTAAAAAGCGTCTGGTCTCAACATTCTCAGGATCTAGAAGAAGCAATGATCCCTATCATACTTTGCCTGCAGTTAGAGTTCCTTTGGTGGGCAGAGGCCTGCCACCAAAACAAGGGACTACCATTCACTGTACCCCCTGCCGCCCAAACCCTAGCAACAGATGCATCAGACTATGCATGGGGGGGCTCACCTGGCAGGGAAGTGCATTCAGGGCAAATGGAACCAAAGTCAAATGCACCTGCATACCAAACAAAAAGAAAGGTTAGCTGTACAGAATGCTCTGACAGCCTTCAAGGACCACATTCTTCCAGGACAATTAATGGTAAGGGCGGACAGCACCACTGTTATGTGGTACATAAATAAGCAGGGGTGTACCCATTCTTACCCCCTCTGCAGACTAGCCATGGCTCTGTGGAACACAGCCTTGAGCTACCAAGTGCATATACAGGCTCAATTCCTGCTAGGAAAACTAAATACACTGGCAGATGAACTCAGCAGAAATCTCATGGACCCACACGAGTGGAAACTGGAACCAAAGATATTCAACATGTTGATAAACAAATGGGGGAGCCCAGATATAGACCTTTTTGCCTCCCCCCAGAACTGCCATTTGGACAAATTCTGCCCAAGGACTCCCCACAAACAAGCTTGGAAAGTGGATGCCCTGTCCTTCAGCTGGAAAAACCTATCAGTTTATGCCTTTCCTCCGCTGCATCTCCAAAGTGCTACTAAAGATCAAGCAGGACAAACCAAGGACGATACTGATTGCACCAGACTGGCCATGCCAACACTGGTGTACCCCCTCTTGTGCAGTTTGTCACTGCTGGCTCCATGGCACCTGCCTCAGACCCCTACCCTGTTGTCACAGCAAGAGAGCCAGATTCTGCACCCTCAGCTTCAAACCCTGACCCTGGCAGCCTGGCTAATTTCCTAATCTCTCCATTACCGTCCCTCAGCAAACAAGTGTTGGATGTCATTTTGGAGGGTAGAAGGCCTAGTACTAGAAAATCTTATGATGAAAGATGGAAATTATTCTATGCCTGGAACCAAACTCAAGGGATGGGCACAGCAGCACTCAATTTACCTCAGATTCTTCAATACTTAACTGGGATGCTTTCTTTTTCCTCCATCAAAATTCACGTCAGCCATTCCAGCTCATTACAAAACAGAACCATCCCTCTTCTCTCATTCACTGCTCAAACAGTTCCTCAGAGGGGCCAAAAACTTAAGACCGCCCAGGAGAGCCCCAACTCCAGCCTGAGACCTTAACTTTGTATTGGAAAAATTCACTCTTCCTCCTTTTGAGCCAGCTGCAAGTGCAGAGTTAAAATTTCTTTCCTGGAAAACCGCCTTCCTTTTAGCAATTACTTCAGCAAGAAGGGTATCTGAACTACAAGCTCTTATGGCGGTGGAGCCTTTCATCATATTTCATGCGGACATGGTGTCCCTCGGAACCAATCCATCCTTCATGCCCAAGGTGGTATCCAGTGTGGTTCTTAATCAGTCCATTCATTTGCCAGCCTTCTTTTCTAAACCACAGAACAAAGGGGAAAGGATTATGCACTACTTAGATTTTACTTGGACAGGACTAAACCTCAAAAGAAATCTGAACAACTTTGGGTGGCATTTGCTGCAGGGGCAGAGAGGAAGGCTATTTCAAAGCAAACCATTTCTAAATGGGTAGGCCATTGCATTCATTTCTGCTATAAGCACCATGGAAAACCTATCCCACAGGGGATTAGACCCCATTCAACCAGGGCTGCATCTACCTCTACAGCCTTTTAGAAGCTGTTACCTGGAGTTATGTACATACTTATTACCATTTGCCAATTTTCTCTAAATCCAGAGTTGACTTTGCCACTTCAGTCTTGCAGGGCCTTATAGCTGGTCCTAATGCTATCTAAATGCCTCCTCCCATCCTTAGCTTTGGGAATCTACCCAAATGTGATGACTGCAACAGTGAAACACGAAGAACATAGTACAGTTGTGTATACTTGCCATAAATGTAGATGTTCAAGTGTATTCACTGTTGCAGTCCTGGTTACCCTCCCTCCAGCCCCCTGACTTCTTTTGACTATACCTTTACTCTCCTTTACTATGCTTAAAAGCTTTTTGGTGTATTTGTTTTTTTGTTGGAGGTGTAACCTTGTGTGTGTGTGTGTGTGTGTGTGTGTGTGTGTGTGTGTGTGTGTGTGTGTGTGTGTGTGTGTGTGTGTATATATCTATATATATATATATATATATATATATATATATATATATATATATATATATATATATATATATATATATTTATATAGTTCCCTATCAGAAGCCTGAAACACTATAAGCTTGAAAATCAAAATCCTGAAACCAAAAGCCTGAAAATTCAAAATCCCGAAAACCCAAAATCCTGAAACTCAAAATCCTGAAAACACAAAATGGACATACTGACGTCATTGTGGCTTTGCTATTGTTAGCTCTGTGGTGTTAGGTCATGCGTTGGGTTCAGGTAAGTGTGCGGTTGGTTTTATGTTAGGGTTAGGGGCGGTTTAAGTGAGTTAGGGTTAGGGCGCAGGTTAGGCATGTATGCAATAGTGGCAAATGTTGGGGTTAGGGGCGGTTTAAGTGAGTTAGGGTTAGGGCGCGGGTCAGGTCAGTGTGCGATAGTGACTGACCTTAGGGTTAGGGTCAGGGTCAGTCGGTAGATATTAGTGTCTTTATAGTGACATATTAGCATTATTTGTGTTTCCAGGATTTTGGGTTTTCGGGATTTTGAATTTTCAGGCTTTTGGTTTCAGGATTTTGATTTTCAAGCTTATAGTGTTTCAAGCTTCTGATAGGGGACCATATATATATATATATATATATATATATATATATATGTATATGTATATATCTATATCTATCTATATATATATATATATATATATATATATATATATATATATATATAATTGCTTCCCATTAAGGGGGCACCCAACATCTGGGGCAAGAAAAACTGATGTCATGGCATCGGCTGCATGCTTTATACCCCTGACTGAAGATGAGACAGCAACTGACGCAGGACCCAAGACTTTGATAATCAGGCCGACTGAGAGCTACTGCAAGCAGATAACCCAAATGTGATGACTGCAACAGTGAATACACTCTTAACATCTACATTTATGGTAAGTGTACACACCTGTACTTTCTTCCTTTTCTGGCTGTCCTGGATACTTTCTCGGCTCCTTTTTGGAGATTCCAAAATTCAAGATGCTGACTCTTCACCAATTACTTCCTATGCTAGGCAAAGATGCCTGGTTGGCAACACTAGAATTAAAAGAAGCATACCTGCACATCTCAATTAGGGAATCTTGCAGAAGATAGCTATGCTTCAAAGCAGGCTACACGCACAATCAGTTGTCTGCACTGCCCTTTGACTTAGCTACTGCACCCAGGGTATTCACAAAGTGCCTTGCTCCAGTTATTGCATTTTGAAGACAAAGAAATATTCAAATATACCCATACCTGGACGATTGTCTAATTCAGGCAGAAAGCCAGGACATGCTTTTGAATCATCTGGCCTTTGTAAAAAGGGTTCTAACTTGTCTGGGGTACAGCATAAATGAAAAGAAATCACACCTGGTACCCTGTCAACAATTTATATTCCTGGGAGCAAGCTTGAGTACAACTTCCCAGATGGCTTACCTCATGCCAGATCATTTGACAACCTACTTCAAACAAGTGGCCACAAAAACCCTGTTATCTGCAAGACAAATACTGGAAGCCTTGGCGTTCATGGCCTACTGCATTCTTCTAATTCCATATGCAAGACTGCATATGAGGAAACTACAGTGGTATCTAAAAAGCCTATGGTGTCAACATTCTCAGGATCTAGCAGCAATGATTCCTATCATACCTTGATTACACCTAGAGTTCCTTTGGTGGGCAGAGGCCTGTCACCAAAACAAGGGACTACCTTTCACATCACCTCTTGCCGCCCAAACCCTAACAGACGCATCAGACTGTGCATGGGGGGCTCACCTGGCAGGGAAGTGCATTCAGGGCAAATGGAACCCAAGTCAAATGTACCTGCATATCAATCAAAAAGAAATGGTAGCTGTGTGGTATGCTCTGACAGCCTTCAAGGACCACATTCTTCCAGGACAACTAATCGTAAAAACGGACAACACCACTGTTATGTGGTATATAAACAAGCAGGTGGGTACACATTCTTACCCCCTCTGCAGACTGGCCATGGCATTGTGGAACACAGCCTTGAGCTACCAAGTGCACCTACAAGCTCAATTCCTGCCAGGAAAACTAAATACACTGGCAGGCAGACTAAGCAGAAACTTCATGGACCCACACGAGTGGAAACTGGAACCAAGGATTTTGAACATGTTGACAAGCAAATGGAGGAGCCCAGATATAGACATATTTGCCTCTCCCCAAAACTACCAATTGGACAAATTTTGCAAAAGGACTTCCCACAAACAAGCCTGGAAAGTGGATGCTCTGACCTTCAGCTGGAAAAACCCATCAGTCTGTGCCTTCCCCCCTCTGCCTCTGCTCTCCAAAGTACTACTTAAAATCAAATGGGACAAACCAAGGATGATTTTTATTGCTCCAGACTGGCCGCGCCAACACTGGTACCCCCTTCTGCACAGTGTGTCATGGTTATCCCCATGGCACCTGCCTCAGACTCGTTCCCTGTTGTCTCAACAGGAGAACCAGATTCTGCACCCTCAGCTTCTAACACTGAACCTAGCAGCCTGGCTAATTACCTAATCTCTCCTTTACCATCCCTCAGTAAACCAGTGATGGATTTCATTTTAGAGGCAAGGAGGCATAGTACTAGAAAATATTATGCTGAAAAATGGAAAAGATTCTGTGCCTGGAACCAGTCTCAAGGGATGAGCACAGCAGTGCCCAATTTACCTCAGATTTTACAGTACTTAACTGAGGTGCTTCACAAGGGCTTGTCTTTTTCCTCAATAAAAATTCATGCCTCAGCCATTTCAGCTCATATCACAGAACCTCCCCTCTTCTGTCATCTACTGCTCAAGCAGTTCCTCAGAGGGGCCAAAAATTTAAGACCATTCAGGAGAGCTCCAACTCCAGCCTGGGACCTTAACTTTGTATTGGAAAAACTCACCCTTCCTCCTTTCGAAGTAGCCCCTACTGCAGATTGAAAACTCTGTTCTTGGAAAACAACTTTCCTTTTAGCAATCACTTCAGCAAGAAGGGTATCTGAATTACAGGCCCTTATGTCTGTGGAGCCTTTCATCATCTTTCATGCGGACAGGGTGTCCCTCAGGACCAATCCCTCTTTCATGCCAAAGATGTTATCCAGTGTGGCCTTTAATCAGTTCATTCATTTACCAACCTTCTTTCCTAATCCACAGAACAAAGGGGAATGAATACTGCAATCCTTAGATGTGCACAGACTACTTAGATTCTACTTGGACAGGACTAAACCTCAAAGGAAATCTGAACAACTGCTGTTGGCATTTGCTGCAGGGACAGAGGGGAGGGCTATTTCAAAGCAAACCATCTCCAAATGGATAGGCCATTGTATTAATTTCTGCTGTAAGCACCATGGAGAACCTATCCCACATGGGATCAGACCCCACTCCACCAAGGCTGCATCTACCTCTACAGCCTTTCTCAGAGGCATACCTACCCAGGGACATCCTAGAAGCTGCTACCTGGAGTTCTGTCCATACTTTCACCAAGCATAACCATTTGCCAATTTTCTCTGAATCGAGAGTTGGCTTTGCCACTGCATTCTTGCAGGGCCTTATAGCCGGTCCTAATGCTATCTAAATTTCTCCTCCCATCCTTAGCTTTTGGAATCTACACAAATATGATCACTGCAACAGTGAAACACAAAGAACATAGTACAGTTGTGTACACTTACCATAAATGTAGATGTTCGAGTGTATTCACTGTTGCAGTCCTGGTTACCCTCCCTCCAGCCACCTGACTTCTTTTGGCCATAACTGTTCTCTCCTTTACAATGCTTAAAAGCTTTTTGGTGTATTTTCTTTTTTGTTGGAGGTATAACCTTGCATATTTATAGATTTAATTGCTTCCCATTAGGGGGGCACCTGACATCTGGGGCAAGAAAAACTGATGTAATGACATCGGCTGCATGTTTTATACCCCTGACGATCTGTCGTCATGGAAGAAGAGACAGCAGCCGATGTAGGACCCAAGACTTTGTTAATCAGGCCGACTGAGGGTTACTGCAAGCAGATAACCCAAATGTGATGACTGCAACAGTGAATACACTTGAACATCTGCATTTATGTTAAGTGTACACAACTGTGCTGTCCTTATCCTGCTCCTCCTATTCCATCAGAACAGCCGTTTCCCCTTAGCCTTGAGACGGTCCATATTTAGGATTCCCTTCAGTCGTCTATGTCCTCCCAGGAGCATCTCACTACTTAGGCTCCTCAGAAGCATGCTTGCAAGAGGAGGCACGTTGACCCCCCCCCCCCACCACCACCACAGAAGTCTCTCACTGAAGACACAGATATTCTTCATGTTTCACTGTTGCAGTCATCACTTGTGGGTTATCCCTGATGGGTAGCTCTCAGCCAGCCCGAATAGCAGAGTAAAGGGCCAAATACCAGAGTCAATGTTTTTCTGCGCCTGCTGCTGTTGCTTGCTGACTGACGTAGCAGAAGCAGTTCGTAAGTGTGCCGGTCGGTCACTACCAGAGTTTGAATTACAGCTGGAAACATCTAAAGCTAAGTACCCCATTGGGGATCCTTTTTTCTTGCACTAACGAATGTCCGAAAAAGTTAACAATTGTCTCGCCTGTTGAAAGCAAATCCCACACAGAGTCTTCCATTCATACTGCATCACATGTTTAGGCCCAGACCACAACATCCCCTGTTGCTGGTTCTGTGCCCTCTTTAACACGAGAACCATTCATCGTAGAGCTCTTATTGTAGTCAGGTATTTTCATCTTCCGTCTTCGCATTCCGAAACGGTGTCCGTCAGCCAACAATCCGTAGACATTCTGAAAAAACCTAACGGTAAAGATAGAGACAGATCACACAAAGCTAAGCCTTCCAACATCTCTACCACTAAGCAGGTCGTCAGTTCTCCAGAATTCAGTGAGGTGCCTTCGCAGCCCCTGATGCCCAATGCGATACCTTCGCAGACCTCTACTGGGGCCCCTTTAGAGTTCAGTATGCTGCAGAAATCTTCTTCGTCTTCTGAGCTGTTGGTTGTGGTTGTGTCTGCCTCAGCTGGGTCCGGAGCCACGATGCAGGCACTGGTTTCTAAGGAGGATTTTCACACTACCAAATCTAGACAAAAACCGACATCTTTTCATCCGACTACCGTTTCTCTGTGACTGGGTACTCTTAGACCTAGAAGCAAGGCCACTCCTAGAAAATCTACCTCTAGCCACCGTCTTTCTCCTGCTCCACCACCCCAAGCTCAAATGCTTAAAATGGTGGAGGATCTTATTTCCCTTATCAGGGGTAGTCAGGCCACAACTTCTAAAAGGAAAAGAGAACCTTCTCCTGAAATACTGACATAACAGGATTCTGAGGAGTCTGATTATTCAGATTTTGAAGAGGAACAGCAACCTCTGACAGCTTTTGGGGATTCAGACAGAGTAATCCATTCCTTCTACCTCCTTAGCAGAAGATCTTTCCTTTAGGAAACCCTTCACACCCTCACTGGCAATCCCAGGACTTCCCTCAGTCTAAGAAAAGACTGAGAGGGTTTCTAGACCTGCCCCAGCACAGACCCTTGGCCATCCCCCCTATCTTAGAGGTGGTGGCTGATGTCTTCCATGAATCCAGCTTAGTTCCTGAAGCCCTCCCAGTAAACCTGACCGGTATTACTGAGTACCGGATTCTCACAAATACCTGTACAGAAATCATGCTGCAGACCCAGAGGTCATTACACAGGGACCAAAAGGAGCTAAGGCTTGTTCTGCAAAGAATCATATTCCTTCTTACAAGGCTTCCAGAGCTCTGGACAGATGGGGTAAAAAAGTATACACCTCTGCAACTTTAGCTATCAGAGCACTCAACTGTCAGTTCCACATGTTAAAATATCAACAACACACTTTGGAATTATTAAAGCAAAATATTTCAACCTTTCATGACTGTGCCAATTCAAGAGTTAACAGATTTACTGCACTCTACTTGTCAAGTGGCCAAACACTCCTTGCACTGTAGATATGATGCCCTAGAAGCCTCATGCAGGGCAGCAGTGTCAGGATCTGTCATTAGGAGGCATGCATGGTTGAAGGAACAACCTCTCCCTGATCATGTCAAATCTAAATTAATTTATGCACCCTTCGATAAGGACCTCTTGTTTGGAGTAAAAGCAGATGATGTGCTTAAAAAGATGGAAGACAAAGCAAAATCTATGCAGACCGTTAAAGATTTCTTTCAGCTACAACCCCTTAGGTTCAGCACGAATTTTCCTTCAAAACACTGGTCCTTTCCTGCACCTAGCAGACAGGGGCAAGATAAGCCCGGCAGGGACAGACCCCACCGAGGCCTGTGTCCCCGGAACATCAGAGAGCCAAACAGTGGACCACTCCCGCTCCAAAGGCAGGGAGTTCTAAGCCATCCCTCTGCGGCAAAAACTCAGTGACTCCCTCTTCCCCTTCTGCCCTCCTTTCACTCACCAAAAGCTAAGAGGAAGGCTCTCTATCTGCAAAGAAAATTGGATTTCTGTAACAACAGACCAATGGGTCTTAAAGATTTTTCAGGGATACAAATTCTCCTTCAACGAACTCCCAATTCCAAGAGGGTACCAAGACTTGCCTCCAAATCAGTAGGCAGAGGCATTGAAACAAGTCCAAACTTTCATATTCCAAGGGGCATTGGAACCTGTCCCCTCAGATCAAACAGGCAAAGGTTTTTATTCCGGACTATTCCTTAATCCCAGAAAAAAGGGCACTTGGTGCCCCATCCTGGAACTGTCCATTCTGAACACCTCCCTGCTGGTCCCCAAGTTCAAAATTCTAACTTTGCAGCAGCTGCTACCTATGCTGACAAAAACTGCCTGGTTAGTTACCCTAGATCTAAAAGATGCCTACCTCCACATCCCCATAAGGGAATCCTGCAGGAAATTCCTTCACTTCAGAGCAGGTTCACAATACTTTCAGTTCTCTGCTGTACCCTTTGACTTATCTACTGCTCCCAGGGTATTCAAATCCTTAGCCCCGACCGTAGCCTTTTGCAGACAAAAAAATACACAGATTTACCCTTATCTGGGCGACGGCTTCATTCAGGCAGAGTGCAAAGAAAAGCTACTCAGGGACTTCCTCTTTGTCAAAACCCTCCTAACCTCCTTAGGGTACACCATCAACAAGAGGAAATCAAAGCAAACACACTCCAGGAAGATTGTTTTCTTGGGAGCACTGCTAGACACAGCACCCAAAATGACCTTCCTGTCCCCAGAAAAGCAGAGCTTACTGCCTCTCTCCTTTATCCAGCTGGCTTCCAGAAGTCGCATCACTGCAAGGAAGTTCCTGCAAGCCAAGGGGTACATGGCATTTTGCATCCTTCTAAATTCCTCTGGCCAGGCTTCAAATGAGAAAACTTCAGTGATATCTAAAGAACCTTTGGTGTCAGCACAGTCAACCTCTAGAGACCTCTCTCCCTCTGATCCCCTGTATAAGGGCCGAGTTTCTCTGGTGGGCAGGGGCCTGTGCCAAGAACAAGGGTCTTTCCTTCATCCTCCACTCTACCGGGCAGACCATTACCACCGATGCCTCAGACATTGCTTGGGATGCTCACCTAGAAGGTAGGTGCACCCATGGTCTTTGGGATGCCCAGCAACTTCCCTTACACATCAACCAGAAGGAAATGATGGCAGTACAGAAGGCTCTGACTTCCTTCAGACCCCATCTCAAGCCAGGGGTTCTCCTTATCAAAACAGATAACACCACAGTAATGTGGTACATCAACAAACAGGGAGGGACCCAATCTTACCCTCTGTGCAGGCTAGCTATGAACCTCTGGCTGATGGCCTCTTCCATGGGATTACACCCAATAGCCCAATACCTACCAGGGGTCAACAACACCCTGGCAGACCACTTAAGCAAGAAACGTACTGGACCCCCACGAGTGGCAGCTCCACAGAAAAATATTTTTACAAATCACTCAGGAATGGGGAACTCTGGAGGTGGATCTCTTTGCTTCACATCTCAACCATCAGCTGAAAAAAATTCTGTACCAGGGAGTATCACCACCTAGCATGGAAGGTGGATGCCTTGACCTTCACCTGGAAAGCCCTCTTTGTGTACGCTTTCCCTCCTCTGCCTCTTATTCCCAAGGTACTGATCAAAATAAGGGAGGAGAGACCAAAGGCCATCCTCATTGCTCCAGATTGGCGCAGACAACATTGGCATCCCTTACTGTGCAGCCTGACATTACAGCCTCCCAGGCAGCTTCCCCTGATCTCAGACCTCTTGACTCAGGTGGAGAGGGGGGATGCTGCACCCAGATTTGCAGACTGTCAAACTGTCAGCATGGCTAATACTCTAAAGGCAAACAAGAGGCCCCTGTTAAGCAGACAGGTCCTAGACATTATCACAGAGGCCAGAAGGCCCAGCACCAGAAAATCTTGCACAGTAAATCATGCAGGGCAGCAGTGTCAGGATCCAGTCCAGAGGGAGCAATACCTCACAACCTTCCATCCCTATTATCCTGGACTACCTAGCGGAGCTACTTAATAGTGGCCTCTCCTTCTCTTCTATTAAAATCCACACCTCAGCCATTTCAGCTCATTTTGATACATAGCAGCCCATGTTCTCCCATCCTTTGATTAAACAATTCCTCTGAGGGGCTCCCTATGTCAGACCTCCCAGAAAGCCACCCACACCAGCCCGGGACCTGAATTATGTTTTGGAAAAACTAACCTTACCACCCTTCAAACCTGCTGCTTCAGCAGAACTAAGATACCTCTCCTGGAAGACTACTTTTTTCCTAGCTATCACTTCAGCCAGAAGAATTTCAGAGCTTCAGGCTCTGATGGCCATTGAGTCCTTCATCATTTTCCATGCAGACAGGGTCTCCCTGAGGACTAATCCCTCCTTTATGCCCAAGGTGGTATCTAATCTACCCACCTTCTTTCCTAACCCTCAAAACAAGGGGGAAAGAAATTTGCACTCGCTAGACGTGCACAGACAGCTCAGATGATATGTGGACCTTACTAAACCCTTCAAGAAAACAGACCAACTACTTGTCAGCTTTGCCCCAGGGGCAGAGGTGGAAGCCCATTTCCAAGCAAACCATTTCCAAGTGGATATCACACTGTATTCATTTCTGCTACAGATTACGTAGGAACCCCCCCCCCCATTTCCAAATGGATATCACACTGTATTCATTTCTGCTACAGATTACGTAGGAACCCCCCCCCCCCCAAGTCTATTTGAACCTATTCCACTAGGGCAGCCTCCACTTCCACAGCATTCCCACCAGGTACATTCTGGAAGCTGCCACCTGGACGTTTGTCCATACCTTTACCAGGCATTACCACCTGCCTCTATTTTCTAAGGCTAGGGCAAGGTTTGCCTCTGCACTTCTGCAGGGCATGTTGACCCATGCCTAGGTCTCTAAATAAGCCTAACACCCCTCTCCTCAGCTTTGGGAATCCTCCCACAGGTGATGAGTGCAGCAGTGAAACACGAAGAACATAGTACAGTTAAGTGTACACTTACCATAAATGTAGATGTTTGAGTGTATTCACTGATCACATTTGGGTTATCCCTGCCAAGGTAGCCCTCGGCCGGCCCGAATACCAGAGGCTTAGTATTGCTGTGTTGGTTGCTGTCGCTTCAGGACTGACATCTGGTCATCAGTAGTAGAACGTAAGGCAGGCGACGCCATTACAGCAGTCTTTCTTGCCCACGGAGCCTGAAGCAGAAGCATTTCGCATGAGTGCCAGTCGACTCCTACCTGAGTTTCGTCTTCCGAATTGAAGCTGAAGTCTTCTAAAGCTAAGTACCCCGTTGGTGATCCTTTTTTCTTGCACTAACCGATGTCAGAAAAAGTTAAAAATTGTCTTGCCTGTGGAAAGCAAATACCACACTGAGACTTTCATTCTTACTGCGTCACTTGCTTAGGCCCAGACCACGATGTCCCCCACTGTTGCTTTTGTGTTTTGTTCAATGCCCGAACTGTACGTTGTCGGGCCCTTATTGTAACTAGATATTTTCGATTAAAGTCTCTGAATTTCGATATGGCTTCGGTAAGCCATCCGATAGCAGATCTTCTGAAAAACGTAAGGATAAAGACAAATGGACCGCACAGGTCCAAACCTACCAATGACACTTCGTTAAGCTAGTCGTCAGTTCTCCAGTCCTCAGTGAGGCGCTTTCCCAGCCCCTGATGCCCGCTTTTGTGGATTCGCAGGCCACTACTGAGACCCTTTCGGAGTCTGGTATGCCGCACAAGTCTTCTTCGACTAAGGATCCTGCGGTCCTCTCCCCCTTGGATTGGTCCGGAGCCATTGAGCAGGCACCGGCTTCCGAGGAAGTACTTTGCACTACCGATTCTCGACATAAAATGACAACTTCTTTCATGTCTACCGTTCTTTCTGAAAACTACAGAGTTTCTAAAGCTCAGGGTACAAACCGCACCCAAGAAACTGACAACCCAATCTCTGGCACCTACTTCCTTGCCACAGTCTCAAATGCTTAAAATGGTGGAAGACCTTATCATGCTGATCAGGGGTAGCCAAGCTACCCCTTCCAAACGAAGAGAGATCTGTCCTCAGTAGTTTTGTCTGAACAGCAGTCTGATGACTCTGATGCATCTGAATATGAATACATGCAACCCCTCTCTCCTTATGAGGATTCTGATGCAGAGGACTCCGTTCCTTCAACCTCTTCCCCCGCTTTGGGGAAACCCATCATACCTTAAGGGAGCATTTCCATTGGGAATGTCAGGACTACCCTCAGTCTAAAAAGAGACTCAGGGAATTCTTAGATCTTCCACAGCACAGACCCCTGGCCATTCCCCCAGTCCTGGATGTTATGGACGATGTTTTCCTGGAATCCAGTTTAACTCCTGACACCCAGAAAACCTGACTGTGTTACATGAGTCCCTGACTCTCACAAATTTCTTTTTAGAAATCCTACTGCTGACCCTGAGGTAATTTCTCAAGGTTCTAAAGGAATTCCTGTACACAACAATTAAACTCCAACAAATCAAGCCCAAAGTTCTGAGGAAATCTAGTTATCTAGATGAAAGCGCTAAATCAAGTATTATCTCCGTTGTAACTGTCAGCAATAAAAGAAACGTACTGTGGTCAATCCGATATTCCTGGTATTTTTTCCAGCCTTTGTGGGCTTGATTTGTTGGAGTTTAAAGGTTCTAAAGGAATTAAAGCAACCTCTGTTGAGACTCCCACCCCCTCAGATAGGGATTCCCGAGCACTAGACAGATGGGGTAAAAAAGTATACTCTTCTGCTACTCTTGCTATCAGAGCACTAAATTGTTAGTTCCATATGCTAAATTCTCGGCAACATACCATGGAACTCCTAAAACAAAAAGTGTCTTCCTTTCCTGCTGCAGAATTTAGAGAGTTACAAGAGTTAATGCATTCTGCAAGTGAAGTAACTAGACACACCTTGCACTGTGGTTTTGACATCCTAGAAGCTTCTTGCAGGGCAGCAGCCACCGGTTCTATCCTTACAGGTCCAGCCGCCCAGGTTCAGCAGGTATTGCCCCTCCAAGCACTGGTCCTTCCCTGCTCCTACCAGGTCAGTTCAGCCCAGACCCTGGGGAAGCAGACCCCCCCCCCCCAGACAGCCGCCACAGGGAATGCAGAGATCAAAAAGGTGGAATTCCTTCACTTCAAAAACAGGGAGTTCTAAGCCATCCCCTCATGGTAAGAACTCACAATGACTCTCCTCCCCACCCCTTCCCTCTGCCCACCTTCACTTACCCCTAGGAGGAAAACTCTCCTTTCATGCAAGCACCTGGGCCACCATTGCCAGCAACCACTGGGTCCTCAACATAGTGTCCCATGGATACAGATTTTCTTTCAACCCTCTTCCAACTACAAAAGGATTCCCAGATTTACCCCCAAACCAGTGGGCAGAGGCATGAAAGCAACTCCTTTACCTGCTCTCTATGAGAGGAGTAGAGCACATTCCTGCAGAACAGAAAGGCCAAGGTTTCTACTCCAGACTTTTTCTGTTACCCAGAAAAGTGGGCATCTGGTGCCCCAATCTCGATCTTTCCATTTTAAACACCTTCCTGGTGTTACCAAATTTCAAAATGCTCACCCTCCAGCAACTGCTACCCATGCTCTCCAAGGATGCTTGACTAGCCACCCTAGACCTAAAAGCGGCCTACCTCCACATTCCTGTCAGGGAATCATGCAAGAAATATCTACGTTTCAGGGCAGGCTGTCTGTACTTTCAGTTCTCTGCACTTCCCTTTGGTTTATCTACTGCTCCCAGAGTTTTCACAGAATGGCTCCAGCCATTGCCTTTTGCAGACAAAGGAATATCCAAATTTACCCATACTTAGACGACTGCCTTATTCAAGCAGACAGTCAGGAAAAGCTGCTCAAACACTTGGCCTTTGTAAAGTCCCTTCTGACCTCTCTAGGGTACACAGTCATTGAAAAGAAATCCAAACAAGTACCCACCCAAAGGATTATATTCCTGGGAGTAAGCCTGGACACAGCATCCCAGATGGCATTCCTTACTCCAGAGAAGCAAACTTACTTGACAGCCTACTTTTCTCAACTAGCCACCAGACCCCAGTTATCTGCAAGGAAAATCCTGCAAGCTCTGGGGTTCATGTGGTTTTGATGCCCTAGAAGCATTTTACAGGGCAGAAGTCACTGGTTCTGTCCTTAGAAGGCATGCTTGGCTTAAGGAACAGCCCTTGCCAGACCACGTCAAATCTGAATTATTGGACGCAGCGTTGCACAAAGGCAACTTTTTTGGTACCAAGGCAGAGGAGGTCTTAAAAAAAAAAAAAAAAAAAAAAAAAAAAAAAAAGCTAAATTTATGCAGACAGTTAGACTTCTTGCAGGTCCAGCCACCGAGATTCAGTATACATTGCCCCTCCAAGCACTGGTCCTTTCTTGCCATCCCCAGGTTAGCTCAGCCCAGACCCCGGGGAAGCAGGCCCCCCCAGACAACAGCCCCAAGGAATGCAGAGATCTAAGCAATGGAGTTCATCCTTTTCAAAACCAGGGAGCGCTAAGCCACCCCCCCCCCCATAGTAAGAACTCACAATGGCTTTATACTTCCACCCCCTCCCTCTGCCCACCTGCTCTTGCCCCTAGGAGGAAAACTCTCCTTCCACGCAAGCACCTGGGGCACCATTACCAACAAACGATGGGGTCTCAACATATTGACCCTGGGATACAGATTTTATTTCCACACTCTACCAACCCCAAAAGGGTTTCTAGATCTTCCCCCAAACCACTGGGCAGAGGCCAATAAAGCAAGTCCTTTCCCTGCCCTCTGTGAGGGCAGTAGAGCATGTTCCTGCAGAACAGATAGGCCAAGGTTTCTACTCCAGACTCTTCTTGGTACCCAGAAAAGAGGGCATATGGTGCCTCATCCTCAAGCTATCCATTCTAAACACCTTTCTGTTACCAAAATTCAAAATTCTTACCCTGCAGCAGCTTCTACCTATGCTCTCCAAGGATGCTTGGTTAGCCACCCTAGACCTAAAAGAGGCCTACCTACACATCCCAATCAAGGAATCATGCAGGAAATACCAACGTTTCATGGCAGGATCAATGCACTTTCAGTTCTCAGCGCTTCCCTTTGGCTTATCCACTACTCCCAGAGTTTTCACAAAATTTCTGGCTTCCTCCATTGCTTTTTGCAGACAAAGAAATATTCAAATTTGCCCATACTTAGACGACTGTCTGATTCAGGCAGTCAGGAAAAGCTGCTAAAGCACCTGACCTTTGTAAAGGACCTACTGACCTCCCTGGGGTATACTGTCAGTGAAAAGAAATCCAAACTAGTACCCACACAAAAAATTGTATTCCTGGGAGAAAGCCTGGACACAGCATCCCAGATGGCATACCTTACACCAGAAAAACAAACCTTACCTGACAGCCTACTTTTCTCAACTAGCCACTAGACCCCAGTTATCCGCAAGGAAAATCCTGCAAGCTCTGGGGTTCATGGCTTCTTGCATTCTACACATTCCATATGCCAGACTACATATGAGGAAACTATAATGGTACTTAAAAAGCCTTTGGTGTCAGCACTCCCAAGACCTGGAAATTCTTATACGAATGATACCTTGTTTAAGAAAAGATTTTCTTTGGTGGGCAGCAGCATGCTACCACAACAAGGGACTTCCCTTCTCACAATCCCACACCACCCAGACCCTCACCACAGACGCATCGGACTTTGTCTGGGTGCACACCAGGACGGCAAGTGCATTCATGGCCAATGGAGCCCAAATCACATACATCTGCATATCAACCAAAAAGAGATGCTAGCTGTTCAGCACGCCCTGACATCTTTCAGACACCCTACTTTCCCCGGGGCCTCTACTAATCAAAACAGACACCACCACTGTGACGTGGTATATCAACAAGCAGGGAGGGACTCGCTATTACCCTCTGTGCAGGCTCGCCATGACCCTTTGGCACATGGTCTCAGCCATGCAACTACACCTGTTAACACAATTCCTGCCAGACTCTCTAAACTCTCTGGCAGACAACTTAAGCAGACATCTTCTGGACCCACGAGTGGCAGCTAAACCAAAGAACCTTTACCCTTGTAACCCAGAAATGGGGCACCCTGAAGGTCAACCTCTCTGCTTCCCACTCCAGCCATCAGCTCAGCAAATTCTGCACCAGGGAACCTCACAGCAAGGAGGATTCTGCACTCTCTAGATGTGCACAGACAGCTCAGATACTACCTAGACAGGACTAAATCATTTAAAAAGACTGATCAATTGTTAGTCAGCTTTGTTGCAGGAGCAGAGGGCAAGGCCATATCCAAACAAACCATTTCCAAATGGATAAACCTCCCCCTAAGGGGGTCAGGACACATTCTACCAGAGCAACCTCAGCCTCTGCAGCTTTCCTCAGAGGGGTCCCCACCAGGGACATCCTGGAGGCTGTAACATGGGCATCTCTTCATACCTTCACCAACCATTACCACCTATCTTCTTCAAATCCAGGGCGGCTTTGCCACTGCAATCTTGCAGGGCATCCTAGCCAGCCTCCAGTCTTCTTAACTGCCTCCACCCTTTTCCTCCACTTTGGGAATCAACCCAAATGTGATGACTGCAACAGTGAAACATGAAGAACATAGTTGTTCGAGCATATTCACTGTTGCAGTCCTGGTTTCCCTCCCTCCATCCCCTTTTTCTCTCTTTCTTTCTCCTTACAAGGGGACATTTTGGTATTTACTTTCTACTGGTGGGGTTCTCCCACCAGAACCTGGCTCCCACTTGGGGCCTTCTGACAGGGCAAGAAAAAGTGATGTAATGGTGTCGGCTGCCTTACTTTATAGCACTGATGACCTGATGTTAGTCAACAAGCGACAGCAGCTGAAGCAGAGAAACATTGACTCTGGTATTTGGGCCGGCCGAGGGCTAACACAGCAGGGTTAACCCCACAGTTGATGACTGCAACAGTGAATACACTAGAACATCTACATTTATGTTAAGTGTACACAACTGTACTTTGCCTGACCAGGTAAAGTCCAAACTGTTAGACGTCCCTCTGGACAAGGACCAGATATTTGGACCCAAGGCTGAGGAGGTTAAGAAAATGGAAGACAAGGTGAAGTCTATGCAGAGACTGAAATATTTTCTGCAGATACAGCCTCCCAGGTTCAGTAGGAACTTTCCCACAAAGCATTGGTCCTTTCCTACCCAAGCAAAACCTGCCCAGAGGAAGAGGTGCAGTGACAGGCCTTCCAGGCTCCAGTCCCAAACCCAGCAGAGATCAGACAATGGACCATTTCAAAGCCTAAGCAAGGAAGATCTAAGCCCACTCCCCCCAAAGAGACTAAGAGAAAGACTTTCCCCTCTTCCTACAGAATTGGCAGGCCATCACCTCAGATCTCTGGGTCCTAACAATTATTACCAGCAGGTACAGATTCTCTTTCAAAGAAAACCCCAGATATTCAGGTTTCCCAGATTTCCCAGCAAATTAGAGAGCAGAAGCAATCTGCCAGATCCAAAAGCTTTATGCCCAAGGTGCCGTGCAACCTGTACCAAAGGAGCCAGCCGTAAAAGGGTTTTATTCCAGACTGTGCCAGGTACGCAGAAAGGAGGGCACCTGGTGCCCTGTTCACAACCTATCCACTCTGAATCTGGCCATCCTGGTTCCAAAATTCAAAATGCTGACCCTACAAAATCTTTTGCCAGTGCTGATGCCTCATGCTTGGCTTGTAACCCTAGATCTGAAGGATGCCTACCTCGATATCCCCATAAGGAAGTCCTGCAGGAGTTTCCTGCGCTTCAGAGTAAGTAGGATCACTACACTTTCAGTTCTCTGCTCTGCCCTTTGGTTTATCTACTGCTCCCATAGTCTTTACTAAGCGCCTGTCTCCTGTCATTGCCTACTCAGACAGAAGGACATTCAGATTTACCCCTACCTGGATGACTGCCTTATCCAGGCAGACACCAAGGAGAGACTCCTGCAGAATCTCACCTTTCTGTTCAACCTCCCTGGGATTCACTGTCAGCTGGGAGAAGTCCCAATTTCGCCCCACAAGAAGACTAACCTTCCTGGGAACTCTGCTGGACACAGCAGCACAAACAGCCTCCCTCCCTCCAGCAAAGCAGACCTTCCTTAACTCTTACTTTTCCAAGCTGGGCCGCAGGATCCACCTCACAGCAAGGAAATTACTGCAAACACTGGGATACTTGGCCTCCTGCATCCTGCTGATTCCCCTAGCCAGACTGCACTTGAGGAAACTACAGTGGTACCTCAGGAACCTTTGGTGCCAAAACTCTGTCACCGGAGTACCAATTGCCCCAGATTTCCTGCTTAAATAAGGAATGCTTATGGTGGGCAGAGGCCTGTACCCCGAACAAGGGTTTACCCTTTATCACTCTCCCACAGAGCCAAACAATCACCACAGTTGTTTCAGACACAGACTGGGGAACACACCAAGGAATTATGTGCACCCCAGGTCATTTGGGAACAGGAGGATGTTCTTCGTGTTTCACTGTTGCAGTCATCACACTTGGGATGTCTGCCTGCAGGTAGCCCTCAGTTGGCCCCCGAATACCAGAGTCTTGTGATTTCTGCGTCGGATGCTGTCACCTCTTCCATGATGTCAGGTCGTCAGGGGTATAAAACCTGCAGCCGATGCCATTACATCAGCTTTTCTTGCCGTGCGGAAGCCCGAAGCAGAAGCAGTTTGCAAGTGCCAGCCACTACCTGAAATTTTCGTTGTTCGAGTTTCAAACCCGAAGTCTTCTAAAGCTTAGTATGCCGTTGGGGATCCTTTTTTCTTGCTCTAACTGATGTCAGAAAAAGTTATCAATTGTCTTGCCTGTTTAAAGCAAATACTTCAGAGATTTTCATTCTTACTGCTTCACCTGTTTATGCCCAGACCACGACGTTCATCACTGTCAGTTTTGTGCCTTGTTTAATGCCCGAACTATTCATTGTCTGGCTATCTTTGTTGCTAAATTCTTTCGCTGTTGTTCTCCGTATTCCAAAATGGCTTTGATAAGCCATCCGACTACCGATCTTCTGAAAAAATGTAAGGATAAAGACAGAGACAGACTGCATAGCTCCAAAACTGCCGACAATGCTTCCATTAACCTAGTCGCCAGTCCGCCGGTAGTCAGGCGCTTTCGCAGCCCCTGATACCCACTTCTACAGATTCGTAGGCCTCTGCTGAGACCCATTCGGAGTCTGGTATGCCACAAGATGCTGCTTCAACTGTGAAACCTGCGGATGTCTCTACCTTGGATGCGTCCGGAGCTGCTGTGCAGGCACTGGCTTCTGAGCGTGTGTTCCGACCTTCCAATGTTCGTATTAAACAGTCTGTCATTTCTGACTAAAACTGCCAAGTTTCTCAGGCCCCAGAGTTAGCACTACGCCTAGAAAACCGACGACCAAAGCGCATGCTCAAGCTCCCATGCCCTACTCCTAGAAAACCAATGACCAAAGCACATGCTCAAGCTCCCATGTCACAGAAACAATTGCTTAGAATGGCTAAAGACTTTATAACATTAATTAGGGGAAGCCAGCCTCCCCCCTCTAAAAGACAAAGGATTGATTTTCCTTCTGATTCTACAGACCATGTGTCCGATGACTGTGATCCCTCTGATTACCAGGACATTCCCTTATCTACCTATGAGGATTCAGATGCAGAGGATTCCATTCCCTCTGTCTCCCCTCCAGAGGACTTTTCTTTTGATTAAACCTTGTATACCTTGAGAGCATTTCCGCTGGGAATGCCAGGACTACCCACAGCCCAAAAAGAGACTCAGAGAATTTTTAGACTTTCCTCAGCACAGGCCTCTAGCTGTACCCCCTGTCCTGGAATATTGTAGATGATGTCGTCATGGAATCCAGTCTTAGTCCTGATACTTTACCACCAGCACCTAGAAAGCCTGACGGGTACTACAGAGTACCTGACTCGCACAAATTTCTCTTTAAGAATTTCACTGCGGATCCAGAGACCATTTCCTTGGGACCTAAAGGTATTAAGGCTACTACAGCCAAAAACCCTACCCCTTCGGACAGGGATTCTAGAGCTTTAGACAGATGGGGTAAGAATGTATATACCTCTGCAACTCTTGCCATAAGGGCTTTAAATTGCCAGTTTCACATGTTGAAGTACCAGCAGCATATTATGGAATTAATTCAACAGAAAATGTTGTTGCTTCTAGATTGTGCAGAAAAGATTTACAAGAGTTGATGCATTCTGCAAACCAAGTCAGTAAACATACTTTGCAATGTGTGGTTTTGATGCCTTAGAAGCATCTTGCAGGGCTGCTGTCACTGGGTCTGTACTGAGAAGGCATGCTTGGCTGAAGGAACAAATCTTGCCAGACCATGTCAAAGCAAAATTACTAAATGCTCCATTAAACCAGGAGCGTTTGTTTGGAACAAAAGCAGTAGTAGTTCTTAAAAAGATGGAGGAAAAGGCTATAACTCTATACAAACTGTTAAAGATTTCTTACAGGTATAGCCACCTAGATTCGGTAGGCATTGGCCTTCTAAAAACTGGTCCTTTCCAGTCCCTCCCAGGCCTTCTCAGTCCAAACCTAGGGGTAGCAGACCACCAAGAGTACAGTCTCGGACTATGCAGAGATCTAAGCAACGGAGTGCTCCCACCACAAAAACAAGGAGTGGCAAGCCACCCCCTTATGGAAAAAGTTCACAATGACTTGTCTATCATCCTTCCCAGCCATGCCCAAGTACTTGCACCCCTAGGAGGAAAACTCACCATGCATGCAAAAAACTGGATGTCCATTACCCAGGACCAATGGGTCCTAAACATTGTATCCCAGGGATACAGATGCTACTTCCACTCACTGCCAACCCCATCGGATTGCCAGACCTTCCTCCGAATCAGTGGGCAGAGGCTCAAAAGCAAGTACTTTCTCTTCTCAGTGTCAGGGCTATTCAACCTGTTCCAATAGAGCAAATGGGACAGGGTTTCTACACCAGACTGTAACTGGTGCCCAGAAAAGAGAGCTCATGGCACCCTATCCTGGATCTGTTCATTCTGAACACCTTTCTGGTGGTCCCAAAATTCAAAATGCTTGCACTACAGCTGCTTCCTATGCTAGCCAAGGACTCCTGGCTAGTCACCCTAGACTTAAAAGAAGCTTACCAACCCATAAGGGAATCTTGCAGGAAATATCTACGTTTCAGGGCAGGCTCTATGCACTATCAGTTTTCTGCACTTCCCTTTGGCTTATCTACTGCACCCAGGGTATTCACAAAGTGCCTGGCTCCAGCCATTGCATACTGCAGGCAGAGAAATATTCAAATTTACCCATACTTGGATGATTGCCTGTTTCAGGCAGACGGTCAGGAATTGCTACTTCAGCACCTGGCATTTGTAAAGAGACTTCTAACTTCTCTGGGGTACACCATCAACGAAAACATCTGGTGCCCAGCCAAACGATTGTATTCCTGGAAGCAAGCTTGAACACAACTTCCCAGATGGTATTCTTCACTCCAGAAAAGCAGGCTCATTTGACAAACTACTTTAAACTATTGGCCACCAAAACCCAGCTATCTGCAAGAAAAATACTGCAAGCCCTAGGGCTCATGGCCACATGCATTCTGCTAATTCCATATGCAAGACTACATATGAGGAAACTTCAATGGTACTTAAAAGGTCTCTGGTGTCAACATTCTGGGGACTTGGAAACACTGATTCCTATCATTCCTTGTCTAAGGGAGAGTTCCTTTGGTGGGCAGAGGCTTGCAACCACAAGGGACTTCCTTTCACTCAGCCCCTCGCTGCCCAAACCCTGACAATAGACGCATCAGATTATGCATGGGGGCTCACATGGCAGGCAAATGCATTCAAGTTAAATGGAGCCCAGGACAAATTCACCTGCATATCAATCAAAAAGAAATGTTAGCTGTACAGAATGCTCTGACAGCCTTCAAATATCTTCTCCTTCCAGGACATCTCCTGATAAAGACAGACAACACCACAGTTATGTGGTACATAAACAAGCAGGGGGGGGGGCTCATTCCTACCCACTCTACAGGTTAGCCATGGCCCTGTGGAACACAGCCTTGAGCAACCAAGTGCACCTGCAAGGTCAATTCCTGCCAGGCAAAAAAAATTCACTGCAGACGACTTAAGCAGAAATCTACTGGACCCACACGAGTGGAAACTGGAACCAAACTCATTCAAACTTCTAATCAACAGGTGGGGGACACCAGAGGTGGACCTCTTTGCCTCCCCCCAAAACCATCAGTTGAGCAAGTTTTGCACCAGAAATCCCCACAGCCAAGCATGGCGAGTGGATGCCCTATCCTTTACATGGGAAAACCTCTCAATTTATGCCTTTCCCCTCTGCCCCACGTCTCAAAAGTAATACTCTAGATCAAGCAGGACAGACCAAGGACAATCCTTATTGCACCAGACTGGCCACGCCAGCACTGGTACCCACTCCTACGCAGTCTGACAGCAGTGCCACTCTGGCACCTACATTAGACCCCCTCCCTGCTGTCCCAGCAGGAGGGACAGATTTTGCATCCTCAGCTGTAAACACTGAACCTTGTAGCCTGGTTTATTCCGTGAACACACCACCAGCAACCCTCAGCAAGCAGGTGCTGGATGTCATCCTGGAGGCCAGAAGGCCTAATACTAAGAGTTTACCTTCTAAGAGGCCTAGGGCTGAGCTTGACTATGCATCTTCTGATCAGGACTCTGTTTCTTCCGACTCTTCTAATGACCTGGATTTGTCCATGCCTACTTATGAGGATTCTGATGCAGAGGTATCCATTCCCTCTGCTCCCCCCGAGGACTTTTCTTTTGGGGAAACTTTACATACCTTAAGGGAGCATTTCCACTAGGAAAGTCAGGAATTTTCTGATTCAAAAAAGAGGCTTAGGGATTTCCTTCTGCCTCAGTTTAGGCCTTTGGCTATACCTCTCTGTACTAGACATTTTTGATGATGTGTTTTTGGAATCCAGTATGGCCTCTGATTCTCCGGCTCCTAGTAAACCTGACAGATACTACAGGGTTCCTGAGTCCCACAAGTTCCTTCTCAAAAATCCTGTTGCAGATCCAGAAACCATTTCTCGGGGGCCCAAGGGCATTAAGGCTTCTACTGCTAAAACTCATACCCCTTCTGATAGAGACTCTAGGGCTCTGGATAGATGGGGTAAAAAGGTTTATACTTCTGCAACCTTGGCAATCAGGGCTTTAAACTGCCAATTTCATATGTTAAGATATCAACCGCATATTATTGGACTGCTTAAACAGAAAATTGTTTATTTCTGACTGTGTAGAAAAATACAGATTTACAGGATTTATTGCAATCTGCTGAACAAGTTGGAAAACATACTTTGCAATGTGGTTTTGATTTTTTAGAGGCCTCTTGCAGGGCTGCTGTTACTGGGTCTCTGCTTAGAAGGCATGCTTGGCATAAGGAGCAATCTCTGCCTGATCATGTTAAAGCAAAATTGTTGGATGCTCCTTTAAATCAGGACCACCTGTTTGGTAATGAGGCTGAAGAAGTTCTAAAAAAAGATGGAATATAAAGCTAAATCTATGCAAACTGTAAAAGATTTCTTACAAGTGCAACCTCCAAGATTTAGTAGGCACTGGCCTACTAAGAATTGGTCCTTTCCAGCTCCTTCCACATTCTCTCAAGCCAAACCCAGACGCACCAAAAGCACCAGGTCTCAGTCCCAGGGGACTCTCAGAACTAAGCAATGGGGGCCTCCACTTCCAAATCTGGAAATAAGACATCCCCCTATGGTAAACAGTATCAATGACTTTCCTTTAAAATTACCAAGCACTTACCTTTTAGCCGCCCCTTTGGGGGGGGGGGGGGGGGGAGATTGCTCTTCATGCAAAAAACTGGGAACTCATAACCCAGGACAAATGGGTTTTAAATGTAGTGTCCCAGGGATATAGATTTCATTTCCACACGTTGCCAACACCAAACGGGTGGCCAGACCTGTCCCCAAATCAGTGGGCAGAGGCTCAAAAACAAGTACTTTCCCGCTTAAACATGGGGGCTATTCAACCGGTACCAGAAGAGGAAAAGGGACAAAGTTTCTGTTCCAGGCTTTTCCTGGTACCCAGAAAAGACAAAATTCTGGACCTGTCTACTCTAAACACCTTTCTGGACATTCCAAAATTCAAGATGCTGACTCTTCAGTTACTTCCTATGCTAGGCAAAGATGCCTGGTTGGCAACTCTAGATTTAAAAGAAGCATACCTGCACATCCCAATCAGGGAATCTTGCAGAAGATACCTACGCTTCAAAGCAGGCTACTTGCATTATCAGATGTTCATCGTGTTTCACTGTTGCAGTCATTACAGTTGGGTTATCCTCCTGGCAGGCTACCCGCAGTCCGCCTGAATTCCTAAGTCTAGGTCTGGCGTTGGTTGCTGTCGCCTCCTCCCTGACGTCAGTGCAACAGCGGTATAAAAGATGCAGCTGACGCCATTTTCTTCAGTCTTTCTTGCCGCGCGGTGCCCGAAGCAAAAGCAGTTGGCAAGTGCCAGTCGGCCGGCTCCTGAGATTTTCAAGTTCAAATTTCAGATCCGAAGTCTTTATTAAAAGCAAAGTACCCCGTTGGGGAAACTTTTTTCTTGCTCTAGACCGATGTCAGAAAAACTCAATTGTATTTCTTGTGGGAAGCAAATACCTCGTAAGGATTTTCATTCTTACTGTATTCCTTGCCTAGGCCCTGACCACGACTTTGCTAGTTGTCGGTTTTGTGCTAGATTTAACCAACGCACTGTTAAGCGTCGGTTCGACTTTGCATTTCATTACTTTGGCAGACGATTTAATTATATAATGCCGTTGGAACAGCCGACTACCGGAGTTTACAAAAAACGCAAAGAAAAAGAAAAGGACAGGCATCCAAAGTCCTAACCCGGCGATGAAGCGACCCTCTCAGTGAGGCGCTTTCGCAGCCCCTGACGACCGCTACTTTAGAGCCACAATCCGATACCGATTCCCACGTGGAGTCAACCAAGCCTACACAAACTCATGGTATTGGACCTTCGGAAACCATTCCCTCAGATGGGTCTGTAGCCGCTGAGCAGGCATCGGCCTCTGAGGACATTTTCAGACCTACACAATTATATGTTAAAACGACTTCAGCTTCAAAGGCAAAAAGTAAAGCAGCTAAAGACAAGGAAACGAGTACAACAGCCCCACAGACAGGCTTCCATGCCTAAACAACAAATGCTCAAAATGGCCGAAGACCTGATTACTTTGATCAGGGGTTCTCATCCTCCTCCTGACAAGAGGCCTAGGCAAGAGATAGAATATGAATCTTCAGATCAGGTTTCCATTTCATCTGATTCCTCTTCTGATCAGCAGTACTCTATTCCTCCTTATGAGGATTCTGATGCTGAAGAATCTATCCCATCAGCTTCTCCTCCGGAGGATTATTCTTTTGGGGAAACACTGCACACCATGAGGGAGCATTTCCACTGGGAGAGCCAAGATTATTCAGAATCTAAAAAAAGGCTCAGAGACTTTCTTTTACTGCCTCAGCACAGGCCCCTTGCTATCCCACCTGTGCTAGACATTGTAAATGATGTATTTTTGGAGTCCAGACTCCTTACCTCCATCTCCTGTTAAGCCAGACAGATACTACAGGGTTCCAGACTCCCACAAATTTATTTTTAAAAACCCTGCTGCTGACCCAGAAACTATCTCTCAGGGTCCCATGGGTGTCTAGGCTTCCACTGCAAAAAACCCTACCCCCTCTGACAGAGATTCCAGGGCACTGAACAGATGGGGTAAAAAGATTTACAATTCTGCTACCTTGGCTGTAAGGGCTTTAAATTGTCAGTTTCATATGCTTAAATATCAGCAATACATAATGTCACTGCTTAAACAGAAAATGTCGACAAATTCTGAATGTGCAAAAAATAAAGAAATGCAGGATTTATTGCATGCAGCTGAACAAGTTGGAAAGCATAGTTTACAATGTGGTTTTGATTCTTTGGAGGCCTCCTGCAGAGCCGCTGTTAGGGTTCTGTCATTAGGAGGCATGCTTGGTTAAAGGAACAGAATCTGCCTGATCATGTTAAAGCAAAATTACTAGATGCTCCATTACAGCATGATACCTTGTTTGGTGTTAAAGCAGAAGAAGTGTTGAAGAAAATGGAGGACAAAGCCATATCTATGCAGACAGTCAAGGATTTCTTACAGGTACAGCCTCCAAGATTTAGCAGACACTGGCCTACAAAGAATCGGTCCTTTCCAGTGTCAGACAGGCCACAGAGGCAGATACAGATGTCCTAGAGGCAGATCCCAGCTCCAAGGCTCATACAGGTCTAAACAATGGGGTGCTTCTACCTCCAAAAACGGAGAAGACAAGTCACAGCCATACAGGAAGCAGTCCCAATGACTTCCCCCTGTCAGCGCCAAGCACGTACCTACTGGCAGCTCTTTTAGGGGGAAAAGTAGCACTTTTTTTCTCAACTGGCACCTAATCACCCAGGACAAATGGGTCTTGAACATAGTGTCACAAGGTTACAGGTTCCACTTTCACACCCTGCCAAGGCCAAACGGTATGCCAGACCTGCCAAAAAATCAATGGGCAGAGGCACAAAAACAAGTTACATCCCTCATGGACATGGGGGTTATTCAGCAAGTACCACAGCAAGAGCAGGGACAAGGATTTTACTCAAGACTTTTCTTGGTGCCCAGAAAGGACAAAACTTGGAGGCCAATACTGGACCTGTCTATTCTAAACACATACCTGGATATTCCAAAATTCAAAATGTTGACTTTGCAGCAGCTTCTGCCCATGCTGGGCAAGAAGGCTTGGCTTGTAACTCTAGACCTAAAAGAGGTTTACCTGCATGTCCCAATTGGACAATCATGCAGAAGATACCTCAGATTCATAGCTGGCTCAATGCACTACCAATTCTCTGCACTGCCCTTTGGCTAATCTACTGCGCCCAGAGTCTTCACAAAATGCCTGGCACCAATAATTGCGTTTAGCAGACAAAGAGGAATGCAATATCCTTACTTGGGCGACTGCCTTATTCAAGCAGAGAACAAGGACATACTACAACAGCATCTGGCATTTGTAAAAAGATTATTAACATACCTAGGGTACACAGTAAACGAAAAGAAATCAAAACGTGTACCCTCTCGAGATAATATTCCTGGGTGCAAGCTTAAATATAACTGCCCAGATGGCCTATCTCACGCCAGACAAAGGCAACTGACTACTTATTTCAAAAGGTTGGCAACAAACACCCAGTTAACTGCAAGAAAAATTCTGCAGGCTTTGAGCTTCATGGCATCCTGCATTCTGCTAATTCCATATGCAAGACTGCATATGAGGAAACTACAATGGTATCTAAAAAGTGTTTGGACTCAACATTGCCACAGCCTGGAAACAATAATTACACTCATTCCCTGCCGACAACAGGAGTTTCGATGGTGGGCAAAGGCCTGTCACCACAACAAGGGGCAGCCATTCACCGTACCCCCAGCCAGGCAAACATTGACAACAGATGCATCAGATTACGCCTGGGGAGCCCACATGGCAGGAAGATGCGTTCAAGGCTCATGGTCCGCAATCCAAATGCATCTACATATCAATCAAAGAGAGATGCTAGCTGTTCAAAATGCCCTGACAGCCTTCAAGGATCTACTGCATCCAGGACAATTACTGATAAAGACGGACAATACTACAGTCATGTGATACATAAACAAGCAGGGAGGCACACATTCCTACCCCCTTTGCAGACTAGCCATGACTTTGTGGGACACAGCATTGACTTGCCAAGTACATCTGCAAGCACAATTCCTGCCAGGAAAGATAAATACTCTGGCAGACGAACTAAGCAGAAACCTCATGGATCCCCACAAGTGGAAATTGGATCCACAAGTCTTCAACATGATAACAAGGAATTGGGGATGCCCGGACATAGATCTATTTGCCTCCCTCACAACTGCCAACTACAGAGATTCTGCACAAGGACTTATCACAAGCAAGCATGGAAAGTGGTTGCTCTATATTTCAGCTGGAAAAACTTAACAGTATACGCCTTTCCCCCACTGCCTCTCCTTCCCAAGGTGTACTCCTAAAAGGTCAGACAAGAGAAGCCAAAGATGATACTGATTGCCCCAGACTGGCCCCGCCAGACTAAGGAGCTTGATTCAATGCCCAACTTGGGCATTACCTCAACTTCCTCACTTACTGACCCAAAAAAACAATCCGATACTGCACAGCCAACTCAGGACCTTAAATCTGGCAGCATGGTGGATAATGTAATTTTTCAAAACACACACAGCGGTTATGAACATTCTCTTGGAAGCCAGAAGGCCCAGTACCAGAAAATCTTATGCAGAAAAATGGGAGAGATTCTGTGCTTGGAACCAGACACAAGGAATTGGCATGATTGTACCAAATATCCCTCAGATTTTGCAATACTTAACTGAGATGCTGGACAAAGGCCTGTCCTTTTCATCAATTAAGATTCATGCTTCTGCCATATCAGCTCATTACAATACAGAGCCACCTCTTTTTTTCTCATCCTTTATTAAGGCAGTACCTCAGAGGAGCCAAAAACTTACGGCCTCCAAGGAGATCACCAGTGCCTTCATTGGGACCTCAATTATGTCTTGGAAAAACTCACTCTGCTTCCTTTTGAGCCAGCTGCTACAGCCGATATAAAAATTTTATCATGGAAAACAACTCTGCTCCTAGCAATAACCTCTGCAAGACGAGTCTCAGAGCTACAGGCACTCATGGCTGTGGAACCTTTTATCTTTTTCCATCCAGATAGGGTTTCTCTAAGGACAGACTCCACTTTTTATGCCTAAGGTGTAGTGTCCAGTGTGGCCCTCAACCAGACTATTCATTTGCCTACTTTTTATCCAAACCCACACAGTAAAGATGAGAAACTTCTGCATTCTTTGGACATACACAGACAGCTGCGCTTCTACTTGGACAGAACCAAAGCTTTCAGAAAGACTGAGCAATTACTGGTAGCATATGCTGCAGGATTACAAGGCAATGCTATCTCAAAGCAGACTATTTTAAAGTGTATAGGTCACTGCATTCGTCTATGCCAGGAGTGTCCAGCCCGCGGGCCGCATGCGGCCCTCAGAGCTCTTCCATGCGGCCCGCGACCCTTAAATTTAAATTTAATTTTAATTTAACTTTTTTTCCGTGTGTTTACACGTCCGCGTACTTTTTCTGTTCTGCGTATGCGCCAACTTTCTTTTTTCACGTTTTTTTCATACCAGCGTCTTTTCGCTGGTATGTGCATGCGCGAAAACACCGTTCTGTCGTTTTTTATATTTCTGGTAAAGCTGAAGGAAGGAGCGAGATCGTGGAGAGAGGATTTTATTTCGGAGTACACACCGACTACACTACAACATAGCAAAAGGTAAGCTAAGTATTTTTTTGACACTGTGAATGCTCCCTAAACTAGGTTAGTGTTAGGTCACTTAAGTTTTTTTAAAGTGTATTGAGGTAGCTTTGTTGAGCAGAAATCAATGGAATGTGCAATGGCAAGCAGTGACTAATGTTACTTGTGGTGTTTTTCTACAGTGCGGGTTTATGGCTAAGAATTTGGGACTTTGGTCATCAGTGGAGATGTTTATCCTAGTAAAGATACTTGAATGTTTGTATATAAAGTTAGTGAACCGTAACCAGTTTCTCTTTGTGGTCTAGGCGTGTGGAGGTAGGAGTGGTTAGGAAGATGGTGTTTGGACAGTTTTACCCATGAGTGTAATACACTATACATCTGTACCTGTTATGTAAAGGAAATCTTGGATCTGTTTGAGTTTGTTCTGTAGGCTGTCTGCATTTAGTAGTACAATATTAAGCTTTGTTTGATCATGGGCTGTTGATTTTGTTGAAAGAGCAAATTGTTATGTGGTCTGGTTTAGGGTTCAATAGAACTCCTTAAGGAGCCGTGATAGTGGAGTTAGGGTTATACAAAATATGAGAAATGTTAGTTTTAGATTAGAGGCAGACAGACAGGTGAGCCTTGTGCATTGCTGAAGATAGATGGGTTCAGTTGTGGTTGTAATTACTTTAGTATCTGTTTAAGAAAGGGTAGGAGGATTACTGGAGTGGGTGACATGAAGGTGGGAGACATGGTATGTAGAATTACCATTCAATGTACGAGAGTAAGTGGGCAGCTACACTGGTGGACTGAAATGTGGCAGGGAGAAAGGATGGACCAGGAGAAGGGAAGAGCTCACTATGATTGTTTTAGGATTAGTGAGGGACAGGCCCGGGTGATTATGTTATTATACTGAGTAAGGCTGTGTGGAATGAATGGTTGATATTAATGTGCCTGTAATGTATGCAAAATAGTAGAATAAGTATTGATAGCAGGTAAGCACAGGAGGGTGATATTGAGTTGTGTAAATGTACAGTTGTGTACAGTCTGTGCATAAGGCAGTAGTTAATTACAACATTGCTTTCAAGCCTCCGCCTGGCTATTTCCCGAAGGATGAAACCCCTATGGCACAGTTATCCACCTAGGCATGAGGATCAAAAGCACTGAGCAGTCATCCATCCATACAAGTAATTAGTGTCTTTGCTTTTAGTCCTAATGTTTTCCTGCACATGCCAAGTGATGTACTCTGGGTTGGGTAAACAATGAGCATAGGATAACACTGCAAGTTACATCTGTGTTATGCAACCCGAACCCCAGCCTGACAAATGTCTCCTTTGTTTCTCCAGTCTCTACCAGGGATCTTAAGCAGAAAACACATTTTCAGGTACACACCCCTCTCACCCTGAAAGAAGTGATCAGGATGATCTGCAGCAATAGGACTGCTAATTGATCTCCCACATTTGTGGCATAGTTCATCTTCACCATGGAGCTGACATACAATTACAATATTTGTGAATACTGGTTATCTGTTATGCCAAAATCAAATTTAAATCAATAACTTTTGGCACTGTAGACTGTATTTAGTGAAACTATGCCATGGAACTTTTATTTATGGGGTACACGTCTTAAAAGTTACTAGATCGTGATGTAGTATGGTTTGTGTTTTACATAAGAAATAAAATTTTATACAATTTTTGTTTAAAGTAAGTATTAAACTACAATATTGGTAATACAATTTTTATTTCTCCATTTGGTACTCTCTCTTTCTCTATATACATTTTATATATATATTATATATATAAAATGTTTTAACTTGTATTTTTGACTAGTCAGAGGTCTTTTGAAATCCAGTGAACACTTTCTCAAAAAAAGTTTGTGCACACATAATCTAGAGATGAACCAGATTTTCACACTGCTGTGCTATATGGATCCTGTCTAATTGTCTGTCTGTCTGTAGTCATACTGAAATATTGCTTGTGAGTCTGCTAAGTGTTATGGTATACTGTTACAGCAAACTTCCCAAAGAGAAGGAAGTACAGCTGTTTTCACACACACACACACACACACACACACACACACACACACACACACACACACACACACACACACACACACACACACACACACACAGAAGCAATATTAACATAAATGGATTAGGAACTTTCTAGCCAGGCATATTGCACAGCCATAGCTAAGTCATTTGGCACCCTGGGAATTTCCCAGACTGGCCACCTCCTTAGGCCAAAGGGAAAAAAGAAGAGTATTACCAATGTTCTGAGTTTTAGCAAGCAGCTTATATCAGCCATGGCTGCTGAAAATGATTTCAGGACTTTGCTCACACCCAAGTGTTAACTCTTCTGCAATGCTGATCACGCATCCAAGTAATTTGGATCTGGGGCCAGACTGTCCCTTCACCCACTCTAATTATGGCACAGATAGAAATGTTGACCAAGCAGAAAAAGAATTTAGGGCAGCTAAGCCATATACAAAGGGTGTTGCTCATCAGAAAAGGCAGTGCTAGTTGAATATCTGTACTGTGATATCTCAAAGGATTTTCAGCAAGTAATATGGATTATTTTTTTATTGCTGGAGGTTAGTGAATTTAGAATGAGATGTTATACTACCAGAATGCACCAAACTACAAGGTTATGCAGCTTGGCAGACTGAATCCAGACAAACAAACCTATTTGGCCGGCTAAACCTCTGCAGAAAGAGAAGAAATATGGGCTAGTCGCTAGTATATTGTTTGCTTTGTTTGTAAATAGTTTGTGTTTATGTTAGGTTTATTCCTTAATTTGAATTGCTTCCGTGTTGTTTTGTCTGATCGAGGAATTGTGTTTTCTTCAAAATAAAGTAAAAAGAAAGATTTCTTTCCCTGATTTGTCTTGGGAGGAGAAACATTTTATGTAATGTTCATACATTCTGTTACTCTTTAGGATTCTGATAAGGATAATGTTTCCTCTTAGTTTTCTCAAGGTTTCATTATGTGTTTCTTTTATAAATGCTTCAAATTTTATGGCAGAATTTTTAATTTGGCCTGTGGCACCTCTCTTCTGCTGGCAAGTGGTGTCGACAGGGGATGAAACTGAAGGATCGGTCCAAAGTCAGCAGTATGTGCACTTCACTGTATTTCTCAAAGCATTTTAAAATGGAATAGTCTGTGTCCAGTTTCACAGGCTCCAGGTCCTTAAAAGGCTGACAAGTTGTGTCCTTTTTTAGATGCACATAATTTTTACAGTTTGCAAAAGGTATCAGCACCTAACCATAATGGGAAGGCTGTCTGTCTTGCATATTTTTCTTTTGCCAAGTATTCCAAGTTACTGGATAAATAACGCATGTAGACTACCTTCGCTGTGCAAGTTATTTAGCTCACTTTTAACTTTCATGGTTTCAAATCACAGTTCCATTTTGCAGCAGATGCAGAAAAATTAGTCTATTTCTAGACTCAGTAGAAACACACTGGATGAAATAGTAGTGCATTTACTGAAATCTGTGTTTTGTGTTTTTGATGTTAGATTTAACTGTTTTTTAAATAATTAGAATGAGATATTGAATTTTAGGGCAAATATTATGCAATTATTAATTTATTTATTGTTCAAATTCACTTAGGTCTTTGGTTTTTTTTTTTTTTTTTTTTTTTTGCTCTTCAGTTTATGTGAGATACCTTTTTTTTTTAGTCCTCACTTTCCGTTTGCCCCCAGACCATTTCTGTTGACTCAATGCGGCCCTTGCAACTGAAAAGGTTGGACACCCCTGGTCTATGCTGTTCTCAACATGGCAAGTCTGTACCTAAGGGCATTAGGCTACATTCAACCAGAGCAGCAGCCACTTCAGCAGCCTTCCTCTGAGGAGTACCAACCAAAGACATTTTAGAGGTTGCAACCTGGAGTTCAGTGCATACTTTTACAAAGCACTACCACTTACCTCTCTACTCCAAATCCAGGGCAGGCTTTGCCACTGCAGTTCTGCAGGGCCTCGTAGCCGCTTCTAATTCTATTTAGTTCCAGCCACCCAACCTAAGCTTTGGGATTCAACCCAGTTGTAATGACTGCAACAGTGAAACATGATGAACATAGTACAGTTGTGTGCCTACCATAAATGTAGATGTTCGAGTGTATTCACTGTTGCAGTCCAGGTTACCCTCCCACCATCCCCCTTGTCTTTGGTGGCCCTTATCTGTACTTCTCTATTTCTATACAATCTATGTGGTGTATTTGCTTGTAGATGAAGGAAACTTGTTACTTAGTGCATGTATGCGTATTGCCATATTTTTAGCCTAACCTTTTGGGGGCACCTGACATCTGGGGCAAGAAAAACTGAAGAAAATTGTGTCTGCTGCATCTTTTATACCCCTGTCGCACTGATGTCAGGGAGGAGGCGACAGCAACCAACGTTGGACCTAGACTTTGGAATTCAGGCCGACTGCAGGTAGCCTGCCAGCAGGATAACCCAATTGTAATGACTGCAACAGTGAATACACTCGAATATCTGCATTTATGGTAGGTATACAACTGTACTTTCTCTGCACTGCCCTTTGGCTTATCTACTGCACCCAGAGTATTCACAAAGTACCCAGTAACTGCATTTTGCAGGCAAAGAAATATTCAGATATATCCATACCTGGACGATTGTCTAATTCAGGCAGAAAACCAGGGCATACTTCTAAATCATCTGGGGTTTGTAAAAAAAAAAAAAAAAAAAAATCACAACTGGTACACTCTCAACAGATTACATTCCTGGGTGCAAGCTTGAATACAACTGCCCAGATGGCTTTCCTCACGCCAGAGAAGCAAATGTATTTGGTAACTTACTTCAAACAAGTGGCCACAAAAATCCTGCTGTCTGCAAGACCAATACTGCAAGCCTTGGGGTTCATGGCCTCCTGCATTCTTCTAATTCCATATGCAAGACTGCATATGACGAAACTACAGTGGTACTTAAAAAGTCTATGGAATCAACATTGTCACAGCCTGGAAACAATGATTCTCATCATACCTTGCCTATGTCTGGAGCTCCTATGGTGGGCAGAGGCCTGCCACCAAAACAAGGGACTGCCATTCACACTATCCCCTGCCGCTCAAACCCTAACTGCAGATGCATCAGTCTATACATGGGGAGCTCACCTGGCAGGGAAGTGCATTCAGGGCAAATGGAACCCAAATCAAATGCACCTACATATCAATCAAAAAGAAATGTTAGCTGTACAGAATGCTCTGACAGCCTTCAAGGACTACATTCTTCCAGGACAACTAATGGTAAAGACGGACAACACCACTGTTATGTGGTACATAAACAAGCAGGGGGGGGTACACATTCCTACCCCCTCTGCAGACTAGCCATGCCATTGTGGAACATGGCCTTAAGCTACCAAGTGCACCTACAAGCTCAGTTCCTGCCAGGAAAATTGAATACACTGGCAGACGGACTAAGCAGAAATCTCATCGACCCACATGAGTGGAAACTGGAACCACGGATTTTCAACATGTTGACAAGGAAATGGGGAGCCCAGACATAGATCTATTTGTCTCTCCCCAGAACTACCAGTTGGACAAATTTTGCACAAGGACACCCCACAAAAAAGCCTGGAAAGTGGATGCTCTGTCCTTCAGCTGGGAAAACCTATCAGTCTATGCCATTCCCCCTCTGCCTCTGCTCTGCAAAGTTCTGCTTAAAGTCAAACAGGACAAACCAAGAAGGATTTTGATTGCCCCAGACTGGCCACGCCAACACTGGTACCCACTCCTACGCAGTGTGTCACAAATATCGCCATGGCACCTGCCTCGGACACCTTCCTTGCTGTCTCAGCAGGAGAACCAAATTCTGCACCCTCCGCTTTCGACATTGAACCTTGCAGCCTGGCTAATGACTTTAATTCTCCCTTAGCATCCCTCAGCAAACCTGTCATGGATGTCATCTTGGAGGCGAGAAGACTGAGTACTAGAAAATCTTATGCTGACAAATGGAAAAGATTCTGTGCCTGGAAGCAATCTTTAGGGATTAGCACAGCAGCACCCAATTTACCTCAGATTTTGCAGTACTTAACTGATATGCTTCACAAGGGCCTGTCTTTTTTTCTGTATTAAAATCCACGCTTCAGCTATTTCAGCTCACTATAACACAGAACCACCCCTCTTTTCTCATCCCCTGCTCAAGCAGTATCTCAGAGGAGCAAAGAACTTGACCACCCAGGAGAGCTCCTACCCCTGCTTGGGACCTTAACTTTGTTTTATAGAAGCTCACTCTACCTCCTTTCGAGCCAGCTGCTACTGCAGACTTAAAAATTATTTCATGGAAAACAGCCTTGCTTTTAGCAATCACTTCAACTAGAAGGATATCTGAATTACAGGCCCTTATGGCAGTGGAGCCAGTTAATCATCTTTCATGAGGACAGGGTATCTCTGAGGACCAATCCATCCTTCATGCCCAGGGTGGTTTCCAGTGTGGCTCTTAATCAGTCCATTCATTTGCCAACCTTCTTTTCCAATCCACAGAACAAAAGGGAACGGATTCTGCATTCTTTGGACGTGCACAGACAACTTAGATTCTACTTGGACAGAACTAAATTTCAAAGAAAATCTGAACAATTGCTAGTAGCATTTGCTGCTGAGGCAAAGGGGAAGGTTATTTCAAAACAAACCATTTCTAAATAGATAAGCCTTTGCATTCATTTCTGCTATAAACACCATGGAAAACCTATCCCCCAGGGGATCAGATCTCACTCCACCAGTGCTGCATCTACTTCTGCAGCCTTTCTCAGAGGCATCCCTACCAGTGATATTCTAGAAGCTGCTACCTGGAGTTCTGTACATACTTTCACCAAGCATTATCATTTACCAATTTTCTCTAAATCCAGAACTGGCTTTGCTACTGCTGTCTTACAGGGCCTTATAGCTGTTCCTAATGCTGTATAAATTCCTTCTCCCAACCATAGTTTTGGGAATCTACCCAAATGTAATGACTGCAACAGTGAAAAACGAAGAACATAGTACAGTTGTGTACCCTTAATGTAGATGTTCGAGTGTATTCACTGTTGCAGTCCTCTTTACCCTCCCTCCAGTCCCCTATTTTTCTCTGACTATACCTCTACTTTCTTTTGCTATGCTTAAAAGCCTTTTTGGTGTATTTGCTTTTGGTTGGAGGTATATTTTTGTGTTTTTAATTTTATTCGCTCCCCATTTGGGGGGCACCTGACATCTGGGGCAAGACAAACTGATGTAATGGCATCGGCTGCATGTTTTATACCCCTGACGACCTGACGTCATGGAAGAAGGGGCGGCAACTGACGCAGGACCCAAGACTTTGTTAATAGGCTGACTGAGGGCAACCTGCCAGCAGATTACCCAAATGTAATGACTGCAACAGTGAATACGCTTGAACATCTACATTTCTGGTAAGTGTACACAACTGTACTTTCCATATGCTGAAATTTCAGCAACATACCTTGGAACTCCTTAAACAAAAAATGTCTTCCTTTCCTGCTTGGGCAGAATCTAAAGATTTACAAGAGTTAATGCATTCTTCAAGTCAAGTAACTAAACACACCTTGCACAATGGTTTTGATGCCCTAGAAGCTTCTTGCAGGGCAGCAGTCACTGGATCTGTTATTAGAAGGCATGCATGGCTTAAGGAATAGCCCCTGCCAGACCATGTCAAATCTAAATTGTTGGATACTCCCTTGCACAAAGATAACTTATTTGGCACTAAGGCAGAAGAGGTCTTAAAAAAGATGGAAGAAAAAGCAAAATCTATGCAAGCAGTTAAAGGTTTCTTGCTTGTCCAGCTCCCTAGGTTCAGCAGGCATTGACCCTCCAAACACTGGTCTTTTCCTGCTGCCAGTAAACTGACCCAGCCTAGGCCCTGTGGAAACAGACCCCCCCCCCCCAAGACAGCATCCACAGGGTATACAGAGATCTAAGCACTGGGCTACCTCCACTTCAAAACCAGGGAGTTCTAAGCCACCCCCTTATGGTAAGAATTCACAATGACTCACCTCCTCCACCCCCTCCCTCTGCCCACCTTCACTTACCCCTAGGAGGAAAACTCTCCTTTCACTCAAGCACCTATGCCACTATTACCAAGGACCACTGGGTTTTGAACATTGTGTCTCAGGGATACAAAATTTCCTTCTACAACCATCCACCCCCAAAAGGGTTCCCATATCTACCTCCAAATCGGGTCTATATTATATCATCGAATGCTTAAAAAAGCGAACGCTGATTGATCGACCCAATTTAAGTGAAAGCTTACAATCTCGAACTGTCAGATCAGTGATTTTTTTTTTCCCAGTTAAAGAAATCGCTGATCCAAAACACATACACAGAACACAAGCACACCAAACAAACAGAAATCCACACACATACACCTAAAATCTGATACCTAACCCTACACTAAACTATGCACACACCACTAACTACCCACTTACCTTAACCCAAACCCTAACGTCCGTCACTATCGCACACTCACCTCACCCGCTCCCTAACCCTAAGTCACTTAAATCTGCCCTAACCCTCATGTCCACTCAATCGCACACACACCTGACCTGAGCCCTAACCCTAACTCACCTAAATCACCCTAACACTCACATCCACACAATCGCACACTTACCTGAATCCGACTGGTGACTTTCCACCATAACACTGAAAATACCGAAGCAACAGAAACGGACAACCGAATTCTTTCCCTAGGAAAAAATTTGAGTTTCTGCTGCTTCGATATTTTGCAGTTTCGCAAAAATAAGTTCGATCAATCATCTTTTGCTTTTTTAAGCGTTCGAGGATATAATATAGACCCTCCAAGTCAGTGGGCAGAGGCTCAAAAGCAAATCCCTCTCTATGAGGGCAGTAGAGCGCATTCCTGCAGAACAGATAGGCCAAGTTTTCTACTCCAGACTATTTCTGGTACCCAGAAAAGAGGGCAGCTGACCACCCATCCTTGATCTAGCCATTCTAAACGCCTTCCTGATAATCCCAAAATTCAAAATGATCACCCTCCAGCAGCTGCTGCCCTTGCTCTCCAAGGATGCTTGGCTAGCCACCCTAGATCTAAAAGAGGCTTACCTCCACATTCCTGTCAGGGAATCATGCAGGAAATATCTCTACTTCAGGGCAGGATGTCAACACTTTCAGTTCTCTGCGCTTCCCATTGGCTTATCTACTGCTCCCAGAGTTTTTCATAAAATGTCTGGCTCCAGCCATTGCCTTTTGCAGACAAAGAAATATTCAGCTTTACCCATACTTAGACAACTGCCTTATTCAGGCAGACAGCCAGGAAAAGCTGCTCAAGCACCTGGCTTTTGTAAAGACCCTCCTAACCTCTGTAGGGTACACAATCAAAGAAAAGAAATTCAAGCAGGTGCTTACCCAAAGGATAATCTTCCTGGGAGCAAGTCTCGACACAGCATCCAAGATGGCATACCTTACACCAGAGAAACAAATTTTCCTGACAACCTACTTCTCTCAACTAGCCACCAGGCCCCAGCTAACTGCAAGGAAGATCCTGCAAGCTCTGGGGTTCATGGCATCTTGCATAGTACTCATTCCAGATGCCAGACTGCATATGAGGAAACTTTAATGGTACCTAAAGAGTCTTTGGTGTCAACACTCTCAAGACCTGGAAACTGTTCTACCTGTAATTCCTTGCCTCAGAAAAGATTTTCTTTGGTGGGCAACAGCATGCTTCCTCAACAAGGGACTGCCTTTCTCCCCATCTCCCGCCACTCAGACCCTCACCACAGACGCATCAGGCTATGCTTGGGGTGCACACCTGGACAGCAGGTGCATACAGGGCCAATGGAGCCCACAGCAAATCCCTCTGCACATCAGTTAAAAAGAGATGATGGCTGTGCAGCACGCCTTGATAGCTTTCAAGCCCCTTCTCTCTCCAGGGACTCTCCTGATCAGAACAGACACCACCACTGTGATGTGGTACATCAACAAGCAGGGAGGGAATCACTCCTGCACTCTATGCAGGCTGGCCATGATCCTTTGGCACACAGCCTCTGCCATGCAACTCCACCTGTTAGCACAATTCCTACCAGGCTCTCTCAACTCCCTGGGAGGCCAATTTAGCAGAAACCTTCTGGACCTACATGAGTGGCAACTCAACAGAAGTGCCTTCACCCTAATAACTCAGAAATGGGGAACCCCGAAGGTCGACCTCTTTGCCTCCCACACCAACCATCAGCTCAGCAAATTCTGCACCAGGGAGCATCACTGCATGGCTTGGAAAGTGGATGCCCTGTCCTTCCCCTGGGTCAATCTATCAGTCTGTGCGTTTCCTCCCCTGCCTCTCATCCCAAGGGTTCTGCTCAAAATAAGGGAGGAAAAACCAAGGACCATTCTTATAGCTCCAGACTGGCCCCGCCAACACTGGTACCCCTTGCTGCGCAGCCTGACCCCGCTGCCTCCATGGCATCTTCCTCAGATTCCATACCTTTTGACCCAGAGGGAAGGGGAATTCATGCAGCCCCAGTTGCAGACACTCAGTTTGGCAGCTTATCTTATTCTTTAACCCTGAACCAATCTGCCAACCTCAGTTAAAAGGTTCTAGATGTTATCCGTGAGGCCAGATGCCCTAGTACCAGAAAGTCTTATGCGGATAAATAGAAAAGGTTCTGCACCTGGATCCAGGCTAGGGGAGCCAATACAGCACAGCCCTCCCTTCCTGTCATCCTGGAATACTTAGCTGACCTACTACACAATGGCCTCTATTTCTCCTCTATAGAAATTCATGCTTCTGCTATTTCTGCTCATTTTCACACTGAGCAGCCCCTTCCTTTTCTCACACCCTTTGGTCAAACAGTCCCTAAGAGGGGCCAGCAACCTGAGGCCACTCAGAAGGGCACCAACACCAGCTTGGGACTTTAACTTTGTATTGGAGAAGCTCACCCTGCCCCCTTTCGAACCAGCTTCTTCTGCAGAGCTAAAATTTCTCTCCTGGAAGACAGCATTCCTTCTGGCCATCACTTCAGCCAGAAGAGTCTCTGAGCTGCAAGCACTCATGGCTGTAGAACCCTTCATCATCTTCCAAGCAGACAGGGCATGCCTCAGAACTAACCCATCCTTCATGCCCAAGGTGGTCTCCAGTGTGGCTCTCAACCAATCTATTCATTTGCCCACCTTTTGTCCTAATCCCCAGAACAAGGGGGAAAGGATTCTTCACACTCTAGATCTGCACAGACAGCTCAGATTCTACCTAGACAGGACTAAATCCTTCAGAAAGTCTGGTCAATTGCTGGTTAGCTTTGCTACAGGGGCAAAAGGCAAAGCCATCATTAAAGCAAACCATTTCCAAACGGATAGCACACTGCATCCATTTCTGCTACAAACAGCATGGAAAGCCTCCCACCAGGGGGTCAGGACACACTCCACCAGAGCAGCCTCCAGCTCTGCGACTTTCTTCAGAGGACTCCCCACCAGGGACATCCTGGAGGCTGCCACCTGGACATCCGTTCACACTTTTACCAAGCATTACCACCTGCCTCTCTTCTCCAAATCCAGGGCAGGGTTTGCCTCTGCAGTCTTGCAGGACAATCCTAGCCAGCCCCTAGTTTTCTTGACTGCCTCCACCCATTTCCTCAGCTTTGGGAATCAACCCAAAAGTGATGACTGCAACAGTGAAACACAAAGAACATAGTACAGTTGTGTACACTTACCATAAATTGTAGATGTTCGAGTGTATTCACTGTTGCAGTCCTGGTTTCCTCCCTTCATCCCCCTTTCTTCTCTTTCTCCTTTTATTACCATTCTTCCTTATTGTTCTCCTTTCCTTACAAGGGACATATTGGTATTTATTTTCCACTGGTGGGATTCTTCCACCAGAGCCTGGCTTCCTACTTGGGGGCTCCTGATAGTTTAAGGCAAGAAAATCTGATGTAATGGCGTCGGCTGCCTTACTTTATACTACTGACAACCTGACATCAGTCCTCAAGCTACAGCATCTGAAGCAGAAATACTAAGTCTCTGGTATTCGGGCCGGCCGAGGGCTACTCTGGCAAGGATGACCCAAATGTGATGACTGCAACAGTGAATACACACTAACATCTACATTTGTGGTAAGTGTACACAACTGTACTTTCTCTGCGCTACCCTTTGGCTTATCTACTCCTCCCAGGGTATTCACCAAATAATTAGCCCCAGCCATAGCATTTTGCAGACAGAGAAATATACAGATTTACCCTTATCTGGACAACTGCTTCATTCAGGCAGAAGCAAGGAAAAGCAGCTCTAGGACCTCCTCTTTGTCACAACCCTCCTAACCTCCTTAGGGTTCACCATCAACGAGAAGAAGTCAAACCAAACACCCTCCAGGAAGATCATTTTCTAGGGAGCACTGCTGGGCACAGCATCTCAAATGGCCTTTCTATCCCTAGAAAAGCAGAGCTTCCTGCCTTTCTACTTTACCCAGCTGGTTTCCAGAAGTCACCTCACTGCGAGGAAGTTCCTGCAAGCCTTGGGGTACATGGCATCTTGCCTCCTAATTCCTCTGGCCAGGCTTCACATGAGAAAACTTCAGTGGTATCTAAAGAACCTTTGGTGTCAGCACTCTCGGCCTCTAGACACCTCGCTCCCTCTGATCCCCTGTATAAGTACTGAGTTTTTCTGGTGGGCAGGGGTCTGTGCCAAGAACAAGGATCTTACCTTCATCCTCCGCCCATCTGGGCAGACCATCACCACCAGCGCCTTAGACATTGCTTGGGGTGCTCATCTAGCGGGCAGGTGCACCCAAGGTCTTTGGGATGACCAGCACCCTCCCTTACACAGCAATCAGAAGAAAGTGATGGCAGTACAAAAGGCTCTGACATCCTTCAAACCCCATCTCAGGCCCAGGGGTTCTCCTTATCAAAACAGACACCACCACAGTAATGTGGTACATCAAAAACAGGAAGGGACCCAATCTTACCCTCTGTGCAGACTAGCCATGAACGTCTGGCTTGACAGCCTCCTCCTTGGGATTACATCTAATAGGCTAATACCTACCAAGGATCAACAACATCCTGGCAGGCCACTTAAGCAGAAACTTACTGGACCCCCACGGATGGCAGCTCCACAGAAAAATCCTTTTGCAAGTTACTCGGGGCGTGGGGAACTCCAGAGGTGGATCTCTTTGCTTTGCACCTCAACCACCAGCTGAAAAAAATCTGTACTAGGGAGTATCACCACCTAGCGTTGAAGGTGGATGCCTTGACCTTCCCCTGGAACTCCCTGTTTGTGTACGCTTTCCCTCCTTTGTCTCTTATTCCCAAGGTACTGATCGAGATAAGGGAGGAGAGACCAAAGGCCATGCTCATTGCTCTAGATTGGCCCAGACAGCATTGGTACCCCTTACTGCATAGCCTGACATTGCAGCCTCCTAGGCAGCTTCCCCTGTTCTCAGACCTTTTGACTGAGGTGGGGGGGGGGCAGCGCCCAGACTTAGACTCCCAAACTGTCAGCATGGCTTATTAAAGACAAACAGGGGGCCCCTGTTAAGCAAACCGATCTTAGACATTATCAGAGGCCAGAAGGCCCAGCATCAGAAAATCTTACGCAGGGAAATGGAAAAGATTCTGCTCTTGGAACCAGTCCAGAGGGGGCAGTTCCTCACAACCTTCCATCCCTCTTATCCTGTACTACCTAGCAGAGTCGCTGAATAGTGGCCTTTCCTTCTCTTCCATTAAAGTCCACACCAGCTCATTTCGATACAGATCAGCCCCTGATGTTCTTTGTGTTTCACTGTTGCAGTCATTACATTTGGGTAGTCTGCTGGCAGGTTGCCCTCAGTCTTGGATGGGTTCGGAGCCGCTGAGCAGGCACCGGCTTCTGAGGGTGTTTTCAGGCCTCAACATTTTTACATAAAACCAACGCCACCTTCAAAAACAAGATCAAAAACAGTTTCTAAGTCTAAAAAACTGACGCATGAGCCATGTGCTCAGGCCCCTATGCCTAAAAAATGTGATCAACATGGCTGAGGACTTAATTACCTTGATCAGGGGTTCCTAACCCCCCCTCCTCCCCGCTAAGAGGCCTAGGCAAGACACTGATTATGAATCTTCAGATCAGGTTTCCATTTCTTCTGATCAGGAATTTTCTATTCCTCCCAATGAGGATTCAGATGCAGAAGAATACATCCCATCTGCATCTCCTCCTGAGAATTATTCTTTTGGTGAAACCTTGCATACTTTAAGGAAACATTTTCATTGGGAGAGTCAGTATTCTCTGAATCAAAAAAGAGACTTAGGGATTTCCTTCTCCTTCCTCAGCATAGGCCTTTGGCTATACCTCCTGTATTAGGCATTGTTGATGATGTATTTAAGGAATCAAGCATGGCTCCTGATTCCCTATCTCTGGCTATTAGTAAGCCAGACAGATATTACAGGATGTTCATCGTGCATACAGCTGCAGTCATAACAGATGGGTTCTCCTGCCATCAGACGGGTCCTCGGTCGGCCGAATTCCAAAGTCTAGGTCCGGCGTCGGTTGTTGTCGCTTTCTTTCCTGACGTCAGTGCGACAGGGGTATGTAAGACGCAGCCGACGCCATTTTCTTCAGTCTTTTTTGCCGTGCGGTGCCCGAAGCAGAAGCATTTCGCAAGTGCCGGTCGGCCAGCTCCTGAAATTACGAAAATTTGGAAACCGAAGTCTTCTTTAAAGCTAAGTACCCCGTTGGGGAAACTTTTCTTGCCTCAGACCGATGTCAGACAAAGTTAACAATTGTATTTCTTGTGGGAAGCAAATACCGCATAAGGATTTCCATTCCCTCTGTATACCTTGTTTAGGCCCAGACCACGGCCTCGGGCTGTCGCTTTGTGCTACTTTCAATAAACGCACTATTAAGCGTCGGGCGGAGTTCGCCCAGCACTTTTGGTAAAGCTTTTAATTATAAAATGTCGTCGGAGACTCCGACTACTGTTTTGTCCAAAAAAACGCAAGGACAAAGACCGACACGCGAGGTCCGCGGTCTCCACCGACACCACGCCAAAAACGGCTACACGTGCTCCGGTTCTCAACGAGGCGCCTACGCAGCCCCTGACTACCGACGACACTTCTCTGGCGGTGTCTTCTGTAACCGAGACTGCAGGTTCCTTGGCCCATACCCTGACTACAGCTACCGAAGCCACTGTGAGTGTTGAGCCTCTTAATGTGGACAGGTCCACTTCCACCCATGGTGTATTCAGACCTTCGTCTTCCTTTTCCATAAAGGCCTTTACTAAGTCTAAATCAGCCATGCATTCCAAGAGGCCTGTTGCACAGGGCCCATCTCCAGGCCCCATGCCTAAAAAGCAGATGCTCAAAATGGCTGAGGATTTAATTACTCTTATCAGGGGTTCCCAACCCCCACCGGACAAGAGACCCAGAGTGGAGGAAGATTCTCCCTCTTCTGACCAGGGCTCCATTATTTCAGAACATTCTGATGAAGAGGAACATTACTCCTTTTGAAGATTCTGATGCAGAGCAGTCCATCCCTTCTGTATCCCAGAGGACTTTTCTTTCGGGGAAACCTTGCATACCTTGAGGGAACACTTCCATTGGGAAGGCCAAGATTTTTCAGATTCCAAGAAAAGGCTTAGGGAATTTTTTTTGCTACCTCAGCACAGACCTCTGGCGATACCTCCTGTCTTGGACATTCTTGATGATATTTACTCGGAGGCTTGCCTTAATCCGGATTCCCTGCCTCCTGCCCCAGTCAAGCCTGATAGGTACTACAGAGTTCCTAACTCACACCAATTTCTTTACAAAAGCCATAATGCTGACCCAGAAACCATTTCTCAAGGCCCCAAGGGAATGAAGGCCTCTACTGCTAAGAATCCATTACCTTCCGAGAGAGAGTCTAGATCCTATACCTCCTGTATTAGGCATTGTTGATGATGTATTTAAGGAATCAAGCATGGCTCCTGATTCCCTACCTCTGGCTATTAGTAAGCCAGACAGATATTACAGGGTTCCTGACTCTCACAAATTTCTATTCAAAAATCCTGCTGCTGATCCTGAGACTATATCACAGGGTCCCAAAGGTGTAAAGGCCTCTACAGCCAAAAAGTCCTACCCCCTCTGATAGAGATCCCAGGGCGCTGGTTAGATGAGGAAAGAAGGTTTATACGTCTGCAACCTTGGCAATTAGGGCCTTAAACTGCCAGTTTCATATGCTTAAGTATCAACAGCATGTTATGGGCTTATTGAAACAGAAAATGATGTTGATTTCTGATTGTGTGGAAAATAAAGAATTACAAGAATTATTGCATGCAGCAGAATAGGTTGGAAAGCATACTTTGCAATGTGGTTTTGATTCTTTGGAGGCCTTTTGCATGGCCACATTTACTAGATCTGTGATTAGAAGGCATGCCTGGCTCAAGGAGCAAAATCTGCCTGATCATGTTAAAGCTAAATTGTTGGATGCCCCTTTACAGCATGATACTCTGGTAATAAGGCAGAAGAGATTTTAAAGAAAATGGAAGACAAAGCTAAATCTATGCAAACTGTAAAAGATTTCTTACAAGTACAGCCACCCAGGTTCAGTAGGCACTGGCCTACTAAAAATTGGTCCTTTCCTGTGTCCAACAGAGCCTCTCAAGGCAAATCCAGGTGCTCAAAAGGCTATAGATACCAATCACAGGGTTCTTACAGGTCAAAGCAATGGGGTGCCTTCACCTCCAAATCTGGAGGAAATAAAGCACAACCCAACAGTAAGCAGTCTCAATGACTTCCCTCTGCCTTCACCAAGCACTTATCTCTTGGCAGCCCCCTTGGGGGTAAAATTAGCACTTCATGCTCAAAATTGGCAGTTAATTACCGAGGACAAGTGGGTATTAAACATAGTGTCCCAGGGGTACAGATTTCATTTCCATACTTTGCCAGTTCCAAACGGTTGGCCAGATCTGCCACAAAATCAATGGGCAGAGGCTCAGAAACAAGTTACGTCTGTTATGGAGATTGGGACTATTCAGCCAGAACAGGAAAAAGGACAAGGTTTTTATTCAAGGTTGTTCCTGGTACCCAGAAAAGACAATGCATGGCGTCCAATACTGGACTTATCAATTCTGAACACGTACCTAGACGTTCCAAAATTCAGAATACTGACTTTACAACAGCTACTGCCTATGCTGGGCAGGAACTCTTGGTTAGTGACTCTAGACTTGAGGCATACCTGCATATCCCAATAAGGGAATCGTACAGAAGATACCTCCGCTTCAAGGCAGGTTTTTTGCATTACCAATTCTCTGCACTGCCCTTTGGCTTATCTACTGTGCCCAGGGTCTTTACAAAGTGCCTGGCACCAGTAATTGCATTTTGTAGACAAAGAAATATACAAATTTTTCCTTAACTGGACGACTGTCTCATTCAAGCAGAGAACAAGGACATTCTTCAACATCTGGCATTTGTAAAAAGGCATCTAACATGCCTAGGGTACACAATAAACGAAAAGAAATCACAACTGGTACCCTCTCAAATAATTACATTCCTGGGTGCAAGCTTGAATACAACTGCCCAGATGGCTTACCTTACGCCAGACAAACAAAGGCAACTGACAACATTCTTCAAACAGATGGCAACAAAAACCCAGTTATCTGCAAGACAAATTCTGCAGGCTTTGGGGTTCATGGCATCTTGCATTCTGCTAATTCCATGTGCAAGACTGCATATGAGGAAACTTCAATGGTACCTAAAAAGTTTATGGAGTCAACATTGTCACAGTCTGGGAACAATGATTCCTCTCATTCCCTGCCTACAACAGGAGTTACTTTGGTGGGCAGAGACATGTCACCAGAACAAGGGACTGTCATTCACTCTATCCCCTGCCACCCAAACCCTAACTACAGATGCATCAGACTATGCTTGGGGGGGCCCACCTGGCGGGGGGGAGATGCTTTCAGGGCATATGGAGCCCAAAACAAATGCATCTGCATATCAACCAGAAAGAGATGCTAGTGGTTCAGAATGCTCTGACAGCCTTCAAGGACTTACTTCATCCAGGGCAACTACTGATAAAGACGGACAACACCACGGTTATGTGGTACATACACAAGCAGAGGGGTACACATTCCTACCCCCTTTGCAGACTAGCCATGTCATTGTGGAACACAGCCTTGACTTACCAAGTATATCTTCAAGTTCAATTCCTGCCAGGAAAACACAATACTCTGGCAGACGACCTGAGCAGAAATCTTATGGACCCGCAAATCTTCAGCATGGTAACACAGACATGGGGGAGCCCAGACATAGATCATTTTGCCTCTCCCCAAAATTATCAACTTTACAAATTCTGCACAAGGAGTTTTCACAGACAAGCATGGAAAGTGGATGCCCTATCCTTCAAAACCTATCAGTCTATGCCTTTCCCCCTCTGCCTCTTTTCTCCAAGGTCTTACTAAAGGTCAGACAGGAAAAAACAACAATGATCCTAATTGCTCCGGACTGGCCTCGCCAGCACTGGAACCCAATCCTAAGGAATATATCTCAACTCCCTCCTTGGTACTTGCCTCACATACCTAATCTACTGCCTCAGCAGAACAGTCAAATTCTGCATACCCAGCTCCAAACCCTGAACCTTGCAGCATGGCTGAGCATTTAATTATTCAAACAGCACCTCTCAGTAAATCTGTGATGGATGTCATTTTGGAAGCTAGAAGGTCTAGTACTAGAAAATCTTATGCTGATAAATAGAAGAGATTCTGTGCTTGGAACCAAGCACAAGGAACAGACACAGCAAAACCAAATATTCCTCAAATTTTACAATACATGACTGAATTGCTTGACAAGGGCCTATCTTTTTCTTCAATAAAAATACATGCCTCTGCCATCTCGGCTCATTACAACACAGAGCCTCTCATCTTTTCTCATCCTCTGCTAAAACAGTGTCTTAGAGGGGCCAAAAATTTAAGGCCTCCCAGAAGATCACCAACTCCTGCATGGGACCTCAATTTTGTGCTGGAAAAACTCACCCTGCCTCCTTTTAAACCAGCAGCTACTGCGGATATAAAATTTTTATCTTGGAAAACAGCTTTCCTTTTGGCAATCACTTCAGCAAGAAGGGTTTCAGAACTACAGGCTCTCGTGACTGTGGAGCCTTTTATTACATTTTACCCAGACAGGGTGTCCCTCAGGACCAATCCTTCCTTTATGCAAGGTGTGGTATCCAGTGTGGCTCTTAACCAAATTATTCATCTGCCAACATTTTACCTAAATCCGCAGAATAAGGGGGAGCGGATTCTGCATTCATTGGACGTGCACAGACTACTAAGATTCTACTTAAACAGGGCCAAATCTCTAAGAAAGTCTGAGCAACTACTGGTGGCATTTGCTTCAGGATCATAGGGGAAGGCTATATCAAAGCAGACTGTTTCTAAGTGGTAAGCCACTGCATTCGTTTCTGCTACTTGCACCATGATAAACCTGTGCCCAAGGGAATTAGGTCACATTCCACCTGGGCTGCCTCTACCTCGGCAGCCTTTCTCAGAGGAGTTCCAACCAAAGACATTCTAGAAGCTGCTACTTGGAGCTCTGTGCATTCCTTCACAAAGCATTATCATTTGCCTCTCTTCTCCAAATCCAGGGCAGGCTTTGCCACTGCAGTTCTGCAGGGCCTTATAGCCGCCCATTATGCTATTTGTTTCCATACTCCCAGCCATAGCTTTGGGATTCTACCCAAATGTAATGACTGCAACAGTGAAACACGAAGAACATAGTACAGGTGTGTACACTTACCATAAATGTAGATGTTCGAGTGTATTCACTGTTGCAGTCCGGGTTACCCACCCGCCATCCCCCTTTTCTATAACTCCTCTTTCCTTCACTATATACTAAAGCCTTTGTGGTGTATTTGCTTTTAGAGGAAGGTAACGTTTATGTTGATAATTGGGCACCTGACATCTGTGGCAAGAAAAACTGAATAAAATGGTGTCAGCTGCATGTTTTATACCCCTGAAGACCTGACGTCATGAAAGAGGAGACAGCAACTGACGCAGGCCCCAAGACTTTGTTATTCAGGCCGACTGAGGGCAACCTGCCAGCAGATTACCCAAACGTAATGACTGCAACAGTGAATACACTCGAACATCTACATTTATGATAAGTGTACACAACTGTACTTTCTCACATCCTTTGATTAAACAATTCCTCAGAGGAGCTTCTAATTTCAGACCTCGCAGAAGGCCACCCATGCCAGCCTGAGACCTGAATTATGTTTTGGAAAAACTAACCATACCACCCTTCGAGCCTGCTGCTTCAGTAGAACTGAGATACTACTCCTGGAAGACTGCTTTCCTACTAGCTATCACCTCAGCCAGAAGGATTTCAGAACTTCAGGCACTGATGGCCATTGAGCCCTTCATCATTTTCCATGCAGACAGAGGGTCTCCCTGAGGACTAACCCCTCCTTTATGCCCAAGGTGGTAACTAATGTGACTCTCAACCAGGCCATACATCTAACCACATTCTTTCCTAACCCACAAAACAGGGGGGAAAGAATTCTGCACTAACTAGACATGCACAGATAGCTCAGATACTACCTAGGCCGTACTAAACCCTTAAGGAAAATGGACCAACTTCTTTGTCAGCTTTGCCTCAGGGGCAGAGGGGAAGCCCATTTCCAAATGGATATCACACTGTATGGTACAGATTACATGGGAAACCAAACCCTAAGTCTCTTCGTACCCATTCCACTAGGGCAGCCTCCACTTCCACAGCATTCCTCAGAGGAGTTCCCACCAGGGACATCTTGGAAACTGCCACCTGGACTTCTGTCCATTCCTTTACAAAGCATTATCGCCTACCTCTTTTCTCTTAAGGCTAGGGCAGGTTTTGCCTCTGCAATTCTGCAGTGCATGATGACCCATGCCTAGGTCTCTTATTAATCCTACCACCACCCTCCTCAGCATTGGGAGTCCTCCCACAGATGATGACTGCAACAGTGAAACATGAAGAACATAGTACAGATGTTCATCGTGCATACAGCTGCAGTCATAACAGATGGGTTTTCTGCCGTCAGGCGGGTCCTCGGTCGGCCGAATTCCAAAGTCTAGGTCCGGCGTTTGATGTCGTCGCTTCTTCCCTGACGTCAGTGCGACAGGGGTATAAAAGAACCAGCCGACGCCATTTTCTCCAGTCTTTCTTGCCGCGCGGTGCCCGAAGCAGAAGCAGTTCGCAAGTGCCGGTCGGACAGCTCCTGAGATTACGAATATTTTTCAACCGAAGACTTCTTGAAAGCTAAGTACCCTGTTGGGGAAACTTTTCTTGCCTCAGACCGATGTCAGACAAAGTTAATAATTGCATTTCATGTGGGAAGCAAATACTGCATAAGGATTTCCATTCCCTCTGTATTCCTTGCTTAGGCCCAGACCACGACGTCTCGGCCTGTCGTTTTTGTGCTACATTCAACAGACGCACTATTAAGCATCGGGCGGAGTTCGCTCAACACTATTTTGGCAAAAAGTTTAATTACAACATGTCGTCGGATACTCCGACCCCAGTTTTGAGTAAACGACGCAAAGATAAGGACCGACATATGAGGTCCGCGACTTCTACCGACACCATGCTAAAGCTGACTACAGGTGCTCCGGTTCTCAGCGAGGCACCTATGCAGCCCCTGACTACTGATGACACTTCATTAGCAGTGTCTTCTGTGCCCGAGGTCGCAGGCTCTTCGGCCCACACCCCGACTACAGATACCGAAGCCACTCTTGGCGGGGAAACTCAGAGTTCAGACAGGCCTGCCACCTCTCAAGGTGTCTTCAGGCCTTCTTCTTCTTTTTCCATTAAAGCTTACACTAAATCTAAAGCAGCCATGCATTCTAAAAGACAAGCTCCACAGGGTCCCTCTCAAGGCCCCATGCCTAAAAAGCAGATGCTCAAAATGGCAGAGGATTTGATTACTCTTATCAGGGGTTCTCAACCCCCCTCGGACAAAAGGCCCAGAGTGGAGGAAGATTACCCTTCCGCGGACCAGGCCTCCATTACTTCAGAACATTCTGAGGACCAGGAACATTCTTACTCCCCTTTCGAAGATTCTGATGAAGAGGAGTCCATTCCCTCTGCCCCCCCCCCCCCCGAGGATTACTCTTTTGGGGAAACCTTGCATACCTTGAGGGAACACTTCCACTGGGAAGGCCAAGAGTACTCAGATTCCAAGAAAAGGCTCAGGGATTTCCTCTTGCTCCCTCAGCACAGGCCTCTGGCTATACCTCCTGTCTTAGACATACTAGATGATGTGTATTCAGAGGCCAGCCTTAACCCAGATTCTTTACCTCCAGCTCCAGTCAAGCCTGACAGGTATTACCGGGTTCCTGATTCACACCAATTCCTATACAAAAGTCATGCAGCTGACCCAGAAACCATTTCACAAGGCCTCCACTGCCAAAAATCCTTTACCTTCAGAGAGAGATTCCAGATCTTTAGAAAGGTGGGGGAAAAAGGTATACACCTCGGCCACCTTAACCATGAGGGCATTAAACTGTCAGTTCCATATGTTAAAGTATCAACAGTTTTTGTTATCTCAGTTGAAAAGTAAAATGTCACAACCTGAACAACCAGACTTGAAGGAGTTGCAGGATTTGTTGCGTAGTGCAGAGCAAGTGGGTAAACATACCTTGCAATGTGGTTTTGATGCTTTAGAGGCCTCATGTAGAGCTGCTGTTACAGGATCAGTCATACGTAGACATGCTTGGCTCAAAGAGCAAACCTTACCAGATCATGTCAAAGCTAAATTACTAGATGCACCTCTTCAAAAAGATGTATTGTTTGGTGTTAAAGCTGAGGAGGTATTAAAGAAAATGGAGGAAAAGGCAAAATCAATGCAAAGAGTGGAAGATTTCCAACAGGTACAGCCCCCACGCTTCAGTAGAAATTGGCCTTCAAAAAATTGGTCCTTTCCAGCCACGGACAGACCTCAAAGAGGTAGATACAGGCGCCCGAGGGGTAGAGGGCAATCTCAAGGATCATTTAGAGGCAGACAATGGCAAACACCTACACCTAGAGGGGGTGAGGATAGTTCACAGCCATTCAGAAAGCAGACCCAATGACTTTCCCCTTTGCATGCCAAGCAAGGCTCAAATGGCAGCACCTTTAGGCAGAAAACTGGCATTATTTTTGAAAAATTGGCATATTGTCACAAAATACAAATGGATCCTGGACATTATAGACAGAGGCTACAGATTTCACTTTCACACCCTTCCAAAAATGAGAGGCATGCCAAACCTGCCACACAATCAAAGGGCAGAGGCACAAAAACAAATTTCAGATCTCATGGACATGAAAGCTATTCAAAAGGTACCTGCACAAGAACAGGGTCAAGGTTTTTATTCCAGACTATTCCTGGTACCAAGGAAGGGCAAAGATTAGAGACCTATTTTGGACCTATCCATCCTAAACACATATTTATTCGTACCAAAGTTCAAGATGCTCACATTACAGCAACTTCTTCCCATGCTGGGCAAGGAGTCTTGGCTGGTAACATTGGACCTCAAGGAGGCATACCTGCATGTCCCAATCAGACAAGATTGCAGAAGATACCTCAGATTTCTTGCAGGTTCATCCCATTATCAATTCTCTGCATTGCCCTTTGGCTTATCTATTGCGCCCAGAGTGTTCACGAAATGCCTGGCATCAGTAATTGCCTTCTGCAAACTTCAAGGGATACAAATATACCCATATTTGGACGACTGCCTGATCCAAGCGGACAGCAAACACACTCTTCTGAAACACCTGGCATTTGTAATACTGTTGTTGAAATCTCTGGGATACACAGTCAACAAAAAGAAGTCAAGACTAATACCCTCTCAAACAATAATTTTCCTGGGTGCCAGCTTGGATACAAACACCCAGATGGCCTACCTCACGTCAGAGAAACAAGGGCAATTAACTCAATACTTCAGAAAACTGGCAACCTTCACCAGGCTGACTGCAAGAAAAATCCTGCAGGCTCTGGGATTCATGGCATCTTGCATCCTGCTAATCCCATGTGCAAAGCTGCATATGAGGAAACTTCAATGGTACCTAAAAAACTTATGGTCTCAACACAGCCCCACAGTTTGGAAACAATCATACCACTGATTCCATGTCTTCAAAAGGAATTTCTGTGATGGGCTCAAGCATGCCAAAGAAGCATAGGTCTCCCATTCTGCAAGCCTCAAGCAAATCAAGTCATCACAACAGATGCCTCGGACTATGCCTGGGGGGCGCACATGACAGATCGGTGCATTCAGGGCAAATGGTCACAAAAAGAAAAGCACCTACACATCAATCAAAAGGAAATGCTAGCAGTAATAAATGCTATTATGGCTTTCAAAGACCTACTGCATCCAGGCCAGCTATTGATAAAGACAGACAACACCACAGTGATGTGGTACATAAACAGACAGGGAAGAACCCATTCATACCCCCTATGCAGGCTAGCCATGTCTCTTTGGAACATGGCTCTGGAATTACAAATCCAACTTCTAGCACAGTTCCTGCCAGGCAAAGAAAACACGCTGGCAGACAACCTGAGCAGAAATATGATAGATCCACACGAATGGAAGTTGCATCCTCAAGTTTTTACAATGATAATTCAAGCATGGGGAAGGCCAGACATAGATCTCTTTGCCACCCACAGAAATTACCAATTGACAAAATTCTGCTCAAGGACCTTTCATCCACTGGCCTGGAAAGTGGATGCACTCTCTTTCAGTTGGACAACAATGACGGTTTATGCCTTTCCACCTCTTCCACTGCTGCCCAATGTTCTATTAAAAGCCAGAGCAGACAGACCAAAGATGATTCTCATTGTTCCAGACTGGCCAAGACAACACTGGTACCCACTCCTGAGGAACCTGACTCATTCCCCACCATGGATCCTGCCTCTAATGCCTCTTCTACTGACTCAGCACAACTTCAAAACTCTTCACAGTCAGCTGAAAACACTCAATCTAGCCGCATGGAGGATTCCTTAAATTCACAGCAGACCCTACTCTCCAAGGAGGTGCAGGATGTCATTTTGGAAGCCAGAAGGCCTTCTACTAGAAATGCCTACTCTGCAAAATGGAAACGGTTTTGTGCCTGAAATCAGAAAAAGGGTCAGAATCCTGGAATACTGAATTTACCTCAAATATTACAGTACCTAGCCGAGCTGCTAAGCAGTGGACTTTCATTCTCCTCCATCAAAATCCATGCCTCAGCCATTTCTGCAGAGTACAACACTGATCCTCCTTTATTCTCTCACCCTCTCTTAAGACAGTTCTTCAGAGGGGCTAAGAATATATAAAACCCCCAAGGAAACAACCAGTACCGGCTTGGGACTTCAATTTCATTCTAGAAAAACTAACCCTGCCTCCTTTTGAGCCAGCTGCTTCAAGAGATCTGCAATATTTGTCATGGAAAACAGCCTTCCTTCTAGCTATCACCTCAGCACGCAGGGTTTCGGAACTACAAGCCCTCATGGCTGTGCAGCCTTTCATCATTTTCCATCACGACAGATTTTCCTTACGAATCAATCCTTCATTTATGCCAAAGGTAGTATCCAGGGTAGCCTTGAATCAGGCTATCCACTTACCTACCTTTTACCCTAATCCACAAAACAAAGGGGAGAGACTACTACATTCCTTGGACATTCACATTCAGCTTCGTTATTATTTGGACAGAACAAAGCCTTTCAGAAAATCAGAGCAACTGTTTGTGTCCTATGCTACAGGTGCTCAAGGGAAGCCTATTTCCAAACAGACATTCTCAAAGTGGATAGCCCACTGCATACGCTTTTGTTACTCTTTTCATGGTAAAACTGTACCTACAGGCATCAGATCTCACTCCACAAGGGCCACAGCTACCTCTGCAGCTTTCCTCAGGGGGTTCCTACCAAAGATATTTTGTAAGCAGCCACTTGGAGTTCTGTACATACTTTCTCCAAGCACTATCACCTACCTTTATACTCCAAAACTAGAGCGGGCTTTGCCACTGCAGTCTTGCATGGCATCCTGGCTCCTCCTAGTTCCACTTAGTGCCTACCCACCCCTTTATTAGCTTTGGGATTCTACCCATCTGTTATGCAGAAAAACATTGACTCTGGTATTCGGGCCAGCCGAGGGCTACCACAGCAGGGATAACCCACAGGTGATGACTGCAACAGTGAATACACTTGAACATCTACATTTATGGTAAGTGTGCACAACTGTAGTTTTCATCAGTACATATTTTCAAGCCTAGACCCCTGTTTAACTTTTCATTTTGGAAGTGAAAATCAGCTAGCATCCTGTTTTTTTTTAATAATTTATTGTGTTGTATAAAAATTTTGAGTACATGTAACTATTTTTGGCCTTTTTTATAGGATGATGGCTTGAGGCTCAGAAAAGTTGCACAGTCAGACAGTTCAGCATTGAGCACAGGCAGCTCCGCCATCAGAGACACTGGATCCTCTGCTCTTCCTTCACTTCTTGTTGTAATTGCAGCTATTTTCATTGGATTCTTTCTAGGGAAATTCATCTTGTAGGAGAAAAAGCATGCACTACACTCCTGTTCATTTTTTTCTGGCCTGAAAAAGTTGTTTACCTGCCATATCATTTGTTGTATGGCCCATAGCAACCATGTTTTGTGTACAGCATTCTGAAGGCTTTGCCTTTTCCAGTCTCACACGGTTAGGCCACACAGTGAAAATTTTCTTTGTTGGTTCAATAAAAGTTGTTCATTGTTAACATCTATAGCAGGTGTATTGAGGCTACACATTCAATCCTTTGTAAAAGTACATAAGGATAAAATTTGTCCTCACTCTGTGGTTTTAATAAGAGTTGAATGAAATGTTAAATGTCTTGTAAATGTTATTTTAATCAATTTAGATTTTATCTATTACTGGAGTACCTCTTGATTTATTGGATTTATTATTCCCACTTGTTTGGGGATATTACAAGAGGAACATTGAGGAAATACCTCCTCATTGTAAATTTTCCCCTACTACACCCCCTTTCTTTGCTGATGTCAGAGATTGCCACGAAATTTCTGTTTGGCATTTGTGTCTGAAAGGTTCCTTCATTCTTGCAGTCCTGTTCCTTGGTATTTAACATAAAAAGCTAATAAAATTGTTGATAAGTTTACTGTTTGCTAATTTTTGTGTTGTTTTTATTTCTTAATATCTGAGTTCATATTGAAGGGAAACAGAAATTTGATATTCATGTCTTGCAGCTGCATAATGTGGAACAGCTGAATAGATTCTGCGCAATCTTCTGTTCTTTTCATCTGGCTGGTTAAAGACAGTCTCTCAAAGGTTTATAGCATTTCATGGTAGATTTTTGTACCAGAAGCCTTATATGATTATTATTGTAGTCCCATATGGTATGAATTCCCCCACTATGTTCAACTGTCTTCAATAATGGGACAATAGTACTGCTTTGTGAATGTTTACAATCTGAATTTTGGACTTGAGGGCAAATGTGTGAACTGATTTCAAAGTAGTCCTTTTTGTGGATAAATTAGTGTTAAACTTGTACATCACTACAGTATGGAGTAAGAAAAACACATCCCACCTTTTTGCATATTTGATTTCAGGATCCTATTTTGGACACATTCATGTCATTGTGCTATTGTATTCAAGCATGTATTAGTTAATTTCAGAAATATTACATCTGGTTCTTTGATGATTAACAAACAGGCAGTGTTAAATTTGTAGAAAGGGAGGTTGTTCCAGAAGTTGACTGCTCGAGTTTTACTGCATTTGAGATGCGATGTTTTACATAAATTTGTGTCTGGTGTCAGGAATGGCTTAGCCCTACATAGATGTTCTTCGTGTTTCACTGTTGCAGTCATTGCATTTGAGTAATCTGCTGGCAGGTTGTGCTCAGTCGGCCTGACTATCAAAGTCTTGGGTCCTGCATTGGTTGCTGTCTCTTCTTCCATGACATCAGGTTGTCTGGTATAAAACATGCAGCCGACGCCATTTTCTGCAGTCTTTCTTACCACGCGGTGCCCAAAGCAGAAGCAGTTCGCAAGTGCCGGTCGGCCGACTCCTGAAATTTTCGCATTCGAGTTTCAGAACCAAAGTCTTCAATTAAAGCTAAGTATATATGCCGCGGTGGTACGGCGGTAGCGTTGTTACCTCACAGCAAGACATTCTCCCGTTCAGTTCTCGGCTTGGTTTGGGTGTGCCTTGTGTGTGGAGTCTGCATTTCCTCCCCGCGGTTGGGTAGTGTTTGAAAGACATGCGTGCGTAATTGGGCGTGCCTTCGTTGAAGGTTGAGTGTCGAGCTGGCACCTCGGCATTTTGTAAAAAATCTACTGCCAATCATTAGCGGACCGGTGTCCCGCTGTGGCGACCCCTTACCGGGAAAAAGCCGAAAGGCAAACAAACCCCATTGGGGAAACTTATTCTTGCTCCTTACCGATGTCAGTAAAAGTTAATAATTGCATTACTTGTGGGAAGCAAATACCTCATAAGGATTTTCATTTCTACTGTATTCCTTGCCTAGGCCGAGATCATAACGTGCTTTGCTGCCGGTTTTGTGCTAGATTTAACCAATGCACTATTAAGCTTCGGTATATCTTTGCTTCAAAATATTTTGGAAACAGATTTAACTACCCTGAAATGTCATCGGATAGCAATCCAACTACCGGAGTTCACAAAAAATGCAAAGAAAAGGACAGAGACAGACTGTCGAGGTCCACAACCGACGACAAAGCTTCTCCTTAGCCAGTCGCCAGTTTGTCGGTACTCAGTGAGGTGCTTTCGCAGCCCCTGATACCCACTACTTTTGACTCGCAGGTCTCTACAGAGACCCATGTAGAGTCCGGCATGCCGCGAGATTCTCAGAGTATTGTACCCACAGATGCGTCTCCCTCGCCAGCTTCAAAAACAAAGAGAAAAGCAACTTCTAAGGCTAAAAAAACGACGTATGAGCCACATGCTCAGGCCTCTATGCCTAAAAAGCAGATGATCAAAATGGCTGAGGACTTAATTACCTTGATCAGGGTTTCCCAACACCCCCCCCCCCCCGATAAGAGGCCTAGGCAAGGCACTGATTATGAATCTTCAGATCAGGTTTCTGTTTCTTCTTATTCCTCTTCTGATCAGGAATTTTCTATACCACCCTATGAGGATTCAGATGCAGAGGAATCCATCCCATCTGCGTCTCCTCCTGAATATTCTTTTGGAGAAACCTTGCATACTTTAAGGGAACATTTTCATTGGGAGAGTCAGGATTTCTCGGACTCAAAAAAGAGGCTTAGGGATTTCCTTCTTCTTCCTCAGCGGTAGGCCTTTGGCTATACCTCCTGTATTAGACATCGTTGTTGATGTGTTTTCGGAATCAAGCATGGCTCCAGAATCCCTACCTTCGGCTTCTAGTAAGCCAGACAGGTATTACAGGATTCCTGGCTCCCACAAATTTTTATTCAAAAGTCATGCTGCTGATCCTGAAACTCTCTCACAGGGTCCCAAAGGTGTAAACGCCTCAACAGCTAAGAATCCTACCCCCTCTGATAGAGATTCCAGGGCGCTGGATATATGGGGTAAAAAGGTTTAGCAACCATGGCAATTAGGGCCTTAAACTGCCAGTTTCATATGCTTACATATCAACAGCATGTTATGGGATTACTGAAACAGAAAATGATGTTGATTTCTGAATATGTGGACAATAAAGAATTACAGGAATTATTGCATGCAGCAGAACAGGTTGGAAAGCATACTATGCAATGTGGTTTTGATTCCTTGGAGGCCTCTTACAGGGCCACAGTTACTAGATCTGTGATTAGAAGGCATGCCTTGCTCAAGGAGCAAAATCTGCCTGATCATGTTTAAGCTAAATTGCTGGATGCACCTTTACAGCATGATACTCTGTTTGGTAGTAAGGCAGAAGAGGTTTTAAAGAAAATAGAAGACAACGCTAAGTCTTTGCAAACTGTAAAAGACTTCTTAGAAGTGCAGCCACCAAGATTCAGTAGACACTGGCCTACAAAAAATTGGACCTTTCCTGTGTCCGACAGAGCCTCATGGGGCAAATCCAGGTGCTCAAAAGGCTCTAAATACCAATAACAGGGTTCTTACAGGTGAAAGCAATGGGGTGCCTCTACCTCCAAATCTGGAGGAAACAGAGCACAATTCTACAGTAAGCAGTCTCAATGACTTCCCTCTGCCATCACGAAGCACTTATTTTTTGGCAGCCCCCCTTAGGGGGAAAATTAGCACTTCATGCTCAAAACTGGCAGTTAATAACCCAGGACAAGTGGGTATTAAACATAGTATCCCAGGGATACAGATTTAATTTCCATACCTTGCCAATTCCAAACAGTTGGCCAGATCTGCCACAAAATCAGTGGGCAGAGGCACAGAAACAAGTTACGTCCCACATGCATATGGGGGCTATTCAACCAGAACAGGAAAAAGGGCAAGGATTTTACTCGACTCATTCCTGGTACCCAGAAAAGACAATGCCTGGAGCCCTATACTGGATTTATCGATTTTGAACACATTCTTGGACATTCTAAAATTCAAAATAATGACTTTGCAACAGCTTCTGCCCATGTTGGGCAAGAAAGCTTGGTTAGTGACTCTAGACTTAAGAGGCATACCTGCATATCCCAATAAGGGAATCGTGCAGAAGATACCTCCGCTTCAAGGCCGGTTTTATGCATTACCAATTCTCTGCACTGCCCTTTGGTTTATCTACTGCGCCCAGGGTCTTTACAAAGTGCCTGGCACCAGTAATTGCATTTGGCAGACAAAGAAGCATACAAATCTGTTTTTACTTGGACAACTGTCTCATTCAAGCAGAAAACAAGGACATTTTTCTTCAACATCGGGTATTTGTAAAAAGGCTTCTAACATGCCTAGGGTACACAATAAACGAAAATAAATCACACCTGGTACCCTCTCAAAAGGTTACATTCCTGGGTGCAAGCTTGAATACAACTGCCCAGATGGTTTACCTTGCGCCAGACAAGCAAAGGCAATTGACTTTTTACTTCAAACAGATGGCAACAAAAAACACTTTATCTGCAAGACAAATTCTGCAGGCTTTGGGGGTTCGTGGGCATCCTGCATTCTACTAATTCCATATGCAAGACTGCATATGAGGAAACTACAGTGGTATCTAAAAAGTTTATGGAGTCAATATTGTCACAGTCTGGAAACCATGATTCCTCTCATTCCTTGCCTACAACAGGAGTTTCTTTGGTGGGCAGAGACATGTCACCAGAACATGGGACGGTCTTTCACTCTACCACCTGCCACCCAAACCCTAACTGCAGACTATGCTTGGGGGGCCCACCTGGCAGGGAGATGTATTCAGGGCATATGGAGCCCAAAACAAATGCATCTGCATATCATCCAGAAAGAGATGTTAGCTGTTCAGAATGCCCTGACAGCCTTCAAGGACTTACTTCATCCAGGACAACTACTGATAAAGACGGACAGCACCACGGTTATGTGGTACATAAACAAGCAGGGGGGTACACATTCCTACCCCCTTTGCAGGCTAGCCATGGCATTGTGGGACACAGCCTTGACTTGCCAAGTACACCTTCAAGCTCATTTCCGGCCAAGAAAACCAAGTACTATGGCAGACGACCTAAGCAGAAATCTTATTGGACCCTCACAAGTGGAAACTGGATCCACAAGTCTTCAGCATGATAACAGAGAAATGGAGGAGTCCGGACATAGATCTGTTTGCCTCTCCCCAAAATTATCAACTGGACAAATTCTGCACAAGGACTTATCACAGACAAGCATGGAAAGTGGATGCCCTATCCTTCAGTTGGAAAAATCTATCAGTCTGTGCTTTTCCTCTTCTGTCTCTTCTTCCCAAGGTCTTACTTAAAAGTCAGACAGGAAAAAACAAGAATGATCCTAATTGCCCCGGACTAGCCTTGCCAGCACTGGTACCCAATTCTAAGGAATATGTCTCAACTCCCTCCTTGGTACTTGCCTCAAATACCTCATCTACTGTCTCAGCAAAGCAATCAAATTCTGCACAATCAGCTCCAAACTCTGAACTTGGCAGCATGGCTGATCATGTAATTATTCAAACAACACCTCTCGGTAAATCTGTGATGGATGTCATTTTGGAAGCCTGAAGGCCTAGTACTAGAAAATCTTATGCAGATAAATGGAAGAGATTCTGTGCTTGGAATCGGGCACAAGGGACAGACGCAGCAAAGCCAAATATTCCTCAGATTTTACAATACTTGACTGAGATGATTGACAAGGGCTTTTCTTTTTCATCAATAAAAATCCATGCCTCTGCCATCTCGGCTCATTACAACACAGAGCCCTCCCATCCTTTCTCATTCTCTGCTAAAACAGTATTTTAGAGGGGCCAAAAATGTAAGGCCTCCCAGAAGATCACCAACTCCGGCATGGGACCTCAATTTTGTGTTGGAAAAGCTCACCCTCCCTCCATTTGAACCAGCAGCTACTGTGGATATAAAGATTTTATCTTGGAAAACAGCTTTCTTTCTGGCAATCACTTCAGCAAGAAGGCTTTCAGAATGATAGGCCCTCATGGATGTGGAGCTTTTTATTACATTTTACCCAGACAGGGTGTCCCTCAGGACCAATCCATCCTTTACGCCTAAGGTGGTATCCAGTGTGGCTCTTAACCAAACTATTCACCTGCCAACTTTTTACCCAAATCCGCAGAACAAGGGAGAACAACACAGACAACTAAGATTCTTCTTAAACAGGACCTAATCTCTAAGAAAGTCTGAGCAGCTCCTGGTGGCATTTGCTGCAGGATCAGAGGGAAGGCTATTTCAAAGCAGACTGTTTCAAAGTGGATAAGCCACTGCATTCGTTTCTGCTATTTGCATCATGGTAAACCGGTGCCCAAGGGAATCAGGTCACATTCCACCAGGGCTACATCTACCTCAGCAGCTTTTCTCAGAGGGGTGCCAACCAAAGACATTCTAGAAGCTGCTACTTGGAGCTCTGTGCATACTTTTACAAAGCATTATCATTTGCCTCTCTTCTCTAAGTCCAGGGCAGGCTTTGCCACTGCAGATGTTCATCGTGCATACAGCTGCAGTCATAACAGATGGGTTCTCCTGCCGTCAGGCAGGTCCTCGGTCGGCCGAATTCCAAAGTCTAGGTCCGGCGTCGGTTGTCGTCGCCTCTTCCCTGACGTCAGTGCGACAGGGGTATAAAAGAACCAGCCAACGCCATTTTCTTCAGTCTTTCTTGCCGCGTGGTGCCCGAAGTAGAAGCAGTTCGCAAGTGCCGGTTGGCCAGCTCCTGAGATTACGAAAAATTTGGAAACCGAAGTCGTCTTAAAGGCTAAGTACCCCGTTGGGGAAACTTTTCTTGCCTCAGACCAATGTTAGACAAAGTTAATAATTGTATTTCTTGTAGCAAATACCGCATAAGGATTTCCATTCCCTCTGTATACCTTGTTTAGGCCCAGACCACGACATCTCGGTCTGTCGCTTCTATGCTACATTCAACAAACGCACTATTAAGCGTTGGGCGGAGTTCGACCAGCATTTCTTTGGGAAAGCATTTAACTGTACTATGTCGTCGGATACTCCAACTCCGGTTTTGTCTAAAAAACGCAAAGACAAGGACCGACACTCGAGGTCCGCGGCCTCTACCGACACCACGCCAAAGCAGACTACACGTGGTCCGGTTCTCAGCGAGGTGCCTATGCAGCCCCTGATTACCGACGACACTTCTTTGGCAGTGTCTCCTGTACCCGAGGTCGCAGGCTCCTCGGCCCACACCCCTACTACAGATACCGAAGCCACCCTTGGCGTTGAAACACAGAATGTGGACTGGTCCACCTCCACTCAAGGTGTCTTCAGACCTTCCTCTTCTTTGTCCATCAAGGCTTTCACCAAGTCTAAAGCAACCATGCACCCTAAGAGACCAGCTACACAGGGCCCATCTCCAGGCCCCATGCCTAAGAAACAGATGCTTAAAATGGCTGAAGATTTAATTACTCTAATCAGAGGTTCTCAGCCACCTCCGGACAAAAGGCCCAGAGTGGAGGAAGATTCCCCCTCCTCTGATCAGGGTTCCATTATTTCCGAACACTCTGATGATCAGGAACAATCTTACTCCCCTTTTGAAGACTCTGATGCAGAGGAGTCTATTCCTTCTGTATCCCCCCCTGAGGATTACTCATTTGGGGAAACTTTGCATACCTTAAGGGAACACTTCCACTGGGAAGGCCAGGATTATTCAGATTCCAAGAAAAGGCTCAGGGAATTTCTTTTGTTACCCCAGCACAGGCCTCTGGCTATACCTCCTGTCTTGGACATCCTAGATGATGTTTACTCGGAGGCCTGCCTTAACCCGGACTCTCTACCTCCAGCTCCAGTTAAGCCTGACAGGTACTACAGGGTTCCTGACTCTCACCAATTTCTATACAAAAGCCATGCTGCTGACCTAGAAACCATCTCACAGGGGCCCAAGGGAGTTAAGGCCTCCATTGCCAAAAATCCATTGCCTTCCGAGAGAGATTCCAGATCCTTAGAAAGGTGGGGAAAAGGTATATACCTCGGCTACCTTATCCATGAGGGCCTTAAACTGTCAGTTTCATATGCTAAAATACCAACAGTTTCTGTTATCTCAATTGAAAAGTAAAATGTCACAACCTGAACAACCAGACTTGAAGGAGTTGCAGGATTTGATGCATAGTGCAGAACAAGTGGGTAAACATACCTTACAATGTGGTTTTGATGCTCTAGAGGCCTCATGTAGAGCTGCTGTTACAGGCTCAATCATACGCAGGCATGCCTGGCTCAAGGAACAAGCCTTGCCTGATCATGTCAAAGCTAAATTACTAGACGCCCCTCTTCAAAAGGATGTACTATTTGGGGCAAATGCTGAGGAAGTATTACGGAAAATGGAAGTTGCATCCAAAAGTTTTTACAGAAATAATCCAAGAATGGGGAAGGCCAGACATAGATCTCTTTGCCTCCCAAAAAAATCATCAATTGACAAAATTCTGCTCAAGGATCTTCCACCCAAAGGCCTGGAGAGTGGACGCTCTCTCTTTCAGTTGGACATCAATGACAGTTTATGCCTTCCCACCTCTTCCTCTGCTGCCCAAAGTCCTATTGAAGACCAGAGCAGACAGACCAAAGATGATCCTCATTGCTCCGGACTGGCCAAGGCATCACTGGTACCCACTCCTGAGGAGCCTGACGCATTCCCCACCATGGACCCTGCCTCTAATGCCTCTTCTTCTGACTCAGCACAGCTTCAAAACTCTTCACAGTCAGCTAAAAACACTCAATCTAGCCGCATGGAAGATTCCTTAGCATCACAGCAAGCCATACTCTCCAAGGAGGTGCAGGATGCCATTTTGGAGGCCAGGAGGCCATCAACTAGAAAAGCTTACTCCGCAAAATGGAAACGTTTTTGTGTTTGGAATGAGAAAAAGGGCAAGAACCCTGGAAAACTGAATTTACCTCAATATTTGGCTGAACTGCTAAGCAGTGGACTTTCGTTCTCCTCCATCAAAATCCATGCCTCAGCCATTTCTGCAGAATACAACACTGACCCACCTTTATTCTCTCACCCTCTATTAAGACAGTTCCTCAGAGGGGCTAAGAATTTAAGACCTCCAAGGAAACCACCAATACCTGCTTGGGATCTTAATTTCATTCTGGAAAAACTGACTTTGCCTCCTTTTGAGCCAGCTGCCTCATCAGATTTGCAATATTTGTCCTGGAAAACAGCTTTCCTTCTGGCTATCACTTCAGCTCGTAGAGTTTCAGAACTACAGGCTCTCACTTCAGCTCGTAGAGTTTCAGAACTACAGGCTCTCATGGCTGTCCAGCCTTTTATCATCTTCCATCAAGACAGAGTTTCCTTACGAACCAACCCGTCCTTTATGCCTAAAGTGGTATCCAGGGTAGCTTTAAATCAGGCCATACATTTACCTACTTTTTATCCTAATCCTCAAAACAAAGGGGAGAGATTACTACATTCCTTGGACATCCACAGACAACTGCGTTATTATTTGGACAGAACAAAACCTTTCAGAAAATCAGAACAGCTCTTTGTGGCCTATGCGGTAGGAGCTCAAGGAAAGTCAATTTCCAAACAGACAATCTCAAAATGGATAGCCCACTGCATGCTTTGCTATTCCTTTCATGGCAAAACTGTACCTACAGGCATTAGAACTCATTCCACCAGAGCCACAGCCACCTCTGCAGCCTTCCTCAGAGGAGTTCCTACCAAGGATATTTTGGAAGCAGCCACTTGGAGTTCTGTGCATACCTTCTCCAAACACTACAACCTACCATTATACTCCAAATCTAGAGCAGGCTTTGCCACTGCAGTCTTGCAGGGCATTTTGGCTCCTCCTTGTTCCACCTAGTGCCTACCACCCCTTTCTTAGCTTTGGGATTCTACCCATCTGTTATGACTGCAGCTGTATGCACGATGAACATAGTACAGTTTTGTACCTACCATAAATGTAGATGTTCGAGTGCTAATACAGCTGCAGTCCAGGTTTCCCTCCCTCCTTCCCCTCTAGGGGTATTCTTTTATGGTGTATTTGCTTGCAACTACTGTTTTTTGATTATATTGCATTGCATTATTGCATAATTTTATGTATTGCTTTCCTTCTGGGGGCACCTGACATCTGGGGCAAGAAAAGCTGAAGAAAATGGCGTTGGCTGATTCTTTTATACCCCTGTTGCACTGATGTCAGGGAAGAGGCGACGACAACTGACGCCGGACCTAGACTTTGGAATTCGGCCGACTGAGGACCTGCCTGACGGCAGGAGAACCCATCTGTTATGACTGCAGCTGTATTAGCACTCGAACATCTACATTTATGGTAGGTACAAAACTGTACTTTCTGCAGGGCCTTATAGCCGCTCCTAATGCTATTTAGTTCCAGCCTCCCATCATAGCTTTGGGATTCTACCCAAATGTAATGACTGCAACAGTGAAACACGAAGAACATAGTACAGTTGTGTACACTTATCATAAATGTAGATGTTCGAGTGTATTGCAGTCCGGGTTGCCCACCCACCATCCCCCTTTTTTCTAGAACTTCTCTTTCCTTCACTATATTCTACAGCCTTTGTGGTGTGTTTGCTTTTAGATGAAGGTAAAGTTTATGTTGTTACAATTGCATTTATATATAGTTACATATATATATATATATATATATATATATATATATATATATATATATATATATGGATTCACTTCAGAAGATCGAATTTCCAAAATCTCGAACTACAAATAACGAACCAAAGCTCGAGTTTGAAACTCGAACTTCTGAAGGGAAACTATTAAAACAAAAAAAAACACAAGCTTCGCTTTGCAGGGCTTCCTGCACCCAATAATGGGTGCTGTGCCCCCCACACCCCCCCCTTCTTAAATATACCAACTCCAAGGTCACGCTACAGTGGGGAGATGGGAAATCTCCCGTCTTGCGCTGTATGCGGAAGCTCAAAACGGGAGATTTCTTTACTTCCTGCCAACACCACAAAACAAATACAACATTACGTACACACAAGGCATGCAACAATACTTGCCTCTGTGTGCACGTAATGTATTAAGGTAAGTAAAGTTATTTCTAAACACTACACACATTCGATTTATTGAAATTTCGATCATATGGTCTCGACCATATGAAATTCGAGATTTCAATACTTCGATTATGTGAAGTGTTCCCATATATATATGGGTTTTTTTTGCTCCTCATTTGGGGGGCACCTGACGTCTGGGGCAAGAAAAACTGAAGAAAATGGCGTTGGCTGCATATTTTCTACCCCTGACGTCATGGAAGAGGAGACAGCAACCAACGCAGGACCCAAGACATTGATATTCAGGCCGACTGAGGGCAACCTGCCAGCAGATTACCCAAATGTAATGACTGCAACAGTGAATACAGTTGAACATCTACATTTATGGTAAGTGTACACAGCTGTACTTTATTTTATTAGTTGTTGCTAGTGACTTCCCCTTCAAGCTTGAAGTACTTGCCTCATTGTAGAACAGGTGTGTAATTTTTGTTGTTTTTTCAAACCAGTGTTGGTTTGGGGGTTAATTTTTGCAATCAATCTTTTGTTGTTTGATACACACACACGTAGCTAGACCAACACACACAGCCTTCATTTTACTTCTTTTTCTGTCCTGCTATTGAATGAACTGAACTCTGCATTGTTGACCGTTTTGACAAATCCATCATTTTATCAAGCCTTGTTCTTGGTGTTCCCTGAATTAGCAGTGTTGCTTATCTGAACTGAATGGCCCTGATTCCAAAAGATTTGCTCCTAGTATAAGTGACTACTTATGAGAGTGGGTATTTTGGAGTCTTGTCCCCATAGTAAGCCTGTTTATAGAGAGGTCTTGCACTGAAGTAAGATACACTGTGACAGCAGGTCTTTCAGAATCAGGGAGACTTGCACTGAAAGCAACTGTTTTGGAATCTGGCCCCATATTGTCACTGAAGGAAGAGGAAGATGTTCATAGTGTTTCACTGTTGCAGTCCTTACAAAATGGGTTATCCCGCTCCTGGTAGCCCACAGTCAGCCAGAATACCAAAATCCTTGGTATGTAACATTGGCTGCCTTCGGTTTAGGCCTGACATCAGGTACAAAAGAAGGTAGCCGACGCTATTTCCTCAGTATTTCTTGCTGCGAAGCCCGAATCAGAAACATTTTGCATGAGTGCCAGTCGGCCGCGTACCTTCTTTTTGTATTCCGAATGCTTAGTTGAAGACATCCTCAAATAAAGTACCCCGTTGGGGACCCTCTTTTCTTGCTTTAATGAATGTCAGAGAAAGTTAATAACTGTCTTGCTTGTGGAAAACAGGTTCCGCACTGTGATTTTCACTCCTATTGTATTACTTGTTTGGGCCTTGAGCACGACGTCCCTAATTGTGTTCTCTGTGCTTCTTTCAACCCGCGTACCATACGCCATAGAGCTAGGATCTTGTTCAAGTATTTAGGAGTTTGGCCTAAGTTCGTCGGTATGGCGTCTTCTGTTTTCCCGACTTCATATGTTCCTAAGAAGCGCAAGGATAAGGACCACGACAGGTTTAGGGGCAAATTAGCCGATGACATCCCTGTTAAGTTTGTTGTCAGTTCAGCGGTAGGCAGTGAGGCACTTTCTTTGCCCCTGCAGTCTGCGGATGTTCAGCAGAATGCGTCTGCGGAGACCTTTTCTGAGTCCTCCATACCGCAGGCTTCACTTCATCTTCTGAACCTCTGCCAGTCGCCACCTCTGATGGAGCCGCTAAACAGGCACCGGCTTCTGAGGCCTCTTTTCTCCACCCAGAGACCAGATCCAGACCGACGACCTTGATGCAGACTTCTGCAGTGGCTAGGCCTCCCGAGTCCCTCCGGCTTTCTAGCAGGCCATCCAGATGAAAATCTACTCCTAATCAGGCATCTGTCTCCCCTCAACTGCCTCGGGCTCAGATGGTAGTGATCTCTTGACCCTTATCAAGGGCTGTCAGCCACCTCCTTCTAAAATGATTAGGGAATTGTCCCCAGACGCTTTCTCTGCCTCAGACTCTGAGGTTCCCAGCAACTCTGCTGATGTAGAGGGAAACTCTCCACTTTATTCTGGTTTTGAGGATTTTGATGCAGAAGACTCCATCCCTTCTGCCTCCCCTCCAGAAGATTTTTCTTTTGAAGATGCTCTGAATATTCTTAGGGAGCATTTCAAATGGGAAAAGTCAGGACTACCCTCAGTCTAAGAAACAGATTAGGGAATTCTTGGATTTGCCACAGCATAAGCCTTTGGCTATCCCTCCAGTTTTGGAAGTTGATGGTGTTTTCATGGAGAATTGTTTGACTCCTAATTCTGATGATGTCCTTCAAGGATGCATCTGCAGTCCTTACAAATGGGTTGTCCTGTCGTCAGGCAGCCCTTCGGTCGGCCGGATTCCAAAGTCTGGGTCTGGCCTCGGCTGGTGTCGCACTTCACCCGACGTCATAGCTTCAGTTTTGCGGGTATAAAGGCATCAGCCGACGCCATTTTCCTCAGTCTTTCTTGCCGCGTGGCGCCCGAAGCAGAAGCTGTTCGCAAGTGCCGGTCGGTCAGAACCAGAGATTGCTACTACCGAATAATTCTACTACCGAAGACTTCTAAAAAGCTAAGTACCCCGTTGGGGACTCTTTCTTGCCTCAGCCGATGTCAGAAAAAGTGAATAACTGTTTAACTTGTGGGAAACAAATACCTCATAAAGATTTCCACTCGTACTGCTTACCTTGTTTAGGCCCAGACCACGACGTAGCAGCTTGTCTAGCCTGTGCTTCTTTTAACCGACGGACGCTTAGACGTCGGTCTGAATTTGCTGAGGAGTTTTTCGGCTCCGATTTCGCTTACATTATGCCGTCGGATCCTCCGACTACGCAAATATCTAAAAAGCGCAAGGAAAAGGACCGACACTCACGGTCCGTGGTTTCGGCTGAAATCGCGGTTAAGCCAACCACGAGTGTCTCTGTTTCGGCTGAAATCGAGCAAGCGGTTCTTCCTTCAGCCGAAAACTTACCTCCAAACGAGGCCTCTTCCAACCTGGTGGAATCGGCTTCTGAAATCCCACCTGCTATTGCAGGTTCCCAGGAATTATCTGACACTATTCCCTTGGATGTTTCAACCCCTGCATGTGGAGCTGCTAGGCCACCTGCATCCATGTCTATTAAGGCCTTTGCCAGGGCTAAAGCAGCTAAATCTACTAAATCTCTGCCTGCTAAGACCCCCTCTCACAGGCCTAGCTCTAGTTCTCAAATGCTTAGTCTAGCAGAGGATCTCATTTCTTTGATCCGGGGATCCCAACCTCACCCAGACAGGGCCTCTCACCCACCTCCAGAGAAGAGGCCTAGAGCAGAGCCCCCTGAGCCAGTTTCTTCAGATGACTCCTCTGATGATTCAGATGATACAAACCCTCCACAGGGCCCTTTCTCCCCTTATGAAGATTCTGGTGCTGAAGAGTCCATTCCTTCTGCCTCTCCGCCTGAGGAATTTTCCTTTGGAGAAACCTTGCATGCTATGAGGGAACAATTTCAGTGGCAGGGCCAGGATTTTTCAGACTCTAGAAAAAGGCTTAGAACTTTTCTACATTTACCACAACATAGACCTTTAGCCATCCCTCCAGTTCTCTCTGTTGTGGATGATGCATTTAATGATGCTTGTACTGCTCCTGATTCACTACCTCCGGCCCCTGCTAAGCCCGATAGGTACTATAGGGTCCCGGACACGCATTATCATTTGTATAAGGCTCCTTTTGCAGATCCCGAGACTATCTCCCAGGGACCTAAGGCTGTAGCAGCTACCTCTGCCAAGAACCCCCTACCCTCTGAAAGGGAATCCAGGTCCTTAGAGAGGTGGGGTAAAAAAGTTTACACTTCTGCTACTCTTTCAGCTAGGGCCTTGAACTGTCAATTCCATATGATCCAGTATCAAGAATTTATGTTAGACCAGTTAACTAAAAAGCTGTCCTCGGATGAACCATTAGACAAAAAATCTGTTCAAGAAATGGTACATAATATACAGCAGGTCAGTAATCACTCCTTAAAATGCGGCTATGATGAACTGGAGGCTTCCTTTAGATCAGCCATGACTGGCACAGTGATCAGAAGACATGCATGGTTAAAAGAGCAGGCCTTACCAGACCATGTCAAATCAAAACTACTAGATGCTCCCATGGACAAGATCAATTTGTTTGGCTCTCCTGCACAACAGGTGCTGAAGAAGATGGAAGAGAAGGCAAAATCTGTCCAGACGGTGAAAGATTTCTTACAGGTCCAACCTCCAAGGTTTAGCAGGAATTGGCCCTCCAAAAATTGGTCCTTTCCAGACACCTCCAGAGCCCAGAGAGGCAGGAATAGGCGCTCAAGGGGCAGAGGTCAATCCAGAGGTGCCTACAGGGGACGTTAGTGGCAGGCTAACAACCAGCGAGAATGCCACAGATACAGCCACCACCACTACTACAGGACAATCACAGTGACTTGGCTCTGGCACCGCCTACCAGGGAACAACTAGAAGTACCCTTAGGCGGGAAGCTAGCCTTATTTTCAGTAAACTGGCACTACATCACAGGAGACAACTGGATTTTGCAGACAATAGACCAAGGTTACAGGTTTCACTTCCATACTCTACCAAGGAAGAGAGGAATGCCAAACCTACCTCCAAATCAAAAGACAGAAGCTCTAAAACAAATAACTCACTTACTAAGGATGAGAGCTGTAGAAAAGGTACCATCTATGGAGCAAGGACAGGGATTTTACTCCAGACTCTTCCTGGTACCAAGAAAAGAAAACCAATGGAGACCTATTCTCGACCTGTCCGCTTTAAACACATTTCTCATTGTCCCAAAATTCAAAATGCTGACTCTACAGCAGCTTCTTCCCATGTTGGGCAAGGAGTCTTGGCTGGTAACTCTAGATCTCAAGGAGGCATACCTGCACGTCCCCATACGACCAAATTGCAGAAGATACCTCAGATTTCTTGCAGGATCAGAGCATTATCAATTCTCAGCATTGCCCTTTGGCTTATCTACTGCCCAGAGTGTTCACGAAATGCCTGGCATCAGTAATTGCTCATTGCAGGCTTCAAGGAATCCAAATCTATCCTTACCTGGACGACTGCCTGTTACAAGCGGACAACAAAAACAAGTTAACAGAAGACTTGAAAAGGGTCATTTATCTACTGCAAGCCCTGGGATACACAGTCAATATAAAAAAGTCAAGGCTGATACCATCCCAAAGGATAACCTTTTGGGTGCAGAGCTGGACACATCAAAACAAATGGCATTCCTAACAGTAGAAAAACAGGAGCAACTCCCTCTCTACTTCTTGGCATTAACAAAACAAAACCAGCTAACAGCAAGAAAAGTCCTGCAAGCCTTGGGTTTCATGGCATCCTGCATAACATTGGTTCCACATGCCAGACTGCATATGAGGAAGTTACAGTGGTACCTAAGGAATTTATGGTCTCAGCACAAGCACAGCCTAGAAACTCAAATTCCAATAATCCCATGCCTGAAGCAAGAATTCCAATGGTGGGCTCAGGCCTGTCAATCAAACAAGGGACTGCCCTTCCACAGCACCCAACCAAGCCAGACAATCACAACGGACGCCTCAGACCTCGGTTGGGGGGCACACATGCTGGACAAGTGCATACAAGGCTTATGGACTCAAGACCAGCTGCACCTACACATAAATCAAAAGGAAATGCTGGCAGTAAAACTAGCAATTCAGACATTCAGACCATTTCTTCGACAAGGTCAACTGTTGATAAGGACAGACAACACCACAGTTATGTGGTACATCAACAAACAGGGAGGCACACATTCGTACCCTCTATGCCAGATGGCAATTGACCTCTGGAATGTGGCCCTGAGCTTCAACATTCAATTACAAGCAATTTTTGTGCCAGGAAAAGAAAACATTCTAGCAGACATACTAAGCAGAACTACCACGGATGCCCACGAATGGATGCTGCATCCGGACATCTTCAAAACCATTACAAGAAAGTGGGGACTACCAGAAATAGACTTATTTGCATCCCCACGCAATCACCAACTGAAGAAATTCTGCACAAGGACGTACCACCCACTAGCTTGGAAAGTGGACTCCCTATCTTTCAGTTGGAAAAACCTGACAGCATATGCATTTCCACCACTTCCTTTGATGCACAAGGTGCTATTGAAAATCAAAGAGGACCGTCCAAGGATCATCCTGATAGCTCCAGATTGGCCAAGGCAGCATTGGTACCCATTACTGAGGAGCATGTCTCGGGAACAAATATGGACTCTACCTCTAGTTCCCTTACTGTTAACACAGAACAACTACAACACCCTGCATCCAAACCTGAAAACACTGCAGCTGTCTGCCTGGAACATTACATAAGACCGAATAACCCAAATCTATCCCAAAGGGTTAAAGACATTATCTTGGAGGCTCGCAGACCCTCAACAAGAAGAAATTATTCAGCAAAATGGAAAATATATCACATTTGGAGTGCTGCAAAGGGAGAAAATGTGTCACTGGTAAACATAGCCAATATCCTGGAATACTTGGCAGAGCTCTTCCACAACGGCCTGTCCTATTCTTCCATTAAGATTCATGCATCAGCTATTTCAGCAGAATACAATTTGGATCCTCCAGTCTTCTCACATCCTCTGCTCAGGCAGTTTCTGAGGGGAATTAAAAATGTAAAACCACCTGGGAAACCACCATTGCCAGCGTGGGACTTGAACTTTGTGCTAGAAAAATTGACACTCCCCCCTTTCGAACCAGCAGCAACAGCAGACTTACAATACTTATCATGGAAAACTGCTTTCCTGCTTGCAATCACTTCAGCAAGAAGGGTATCTGAGCTACAGGCATTAATGGCAGTACAGCCCTTCCCGATCTTCCATCAAGATAGAGTATCCATGAGAACAAATCCTACTTTTATGCCAAAGGTGGTCTCCAGGGTATCTTTAAATCAAGCTATCCATCTACCTACATTCTTCCCCAACCCACAGAACAGGGGGGAAAGACTGTTGCATACCTTGGATGTACATAGACAACTACGCTACTACCTGGACAGGACCAAGGGCAATAGAAAAACTGACCAACTACTGGTAGCATATGCATCAGGAATGGAAGGAAAAGCAATTTCAAAACAGACAATCTCTAAGTGGATAGGAAATTGCATTAGATTTTGTTACTCCTACCATGGGAAGAAAACTCCAGAAAACATCAGGCCTCACTCTACAAGGGCAACAGCCACTACCACAGCTTTCCTATGAGGAGTGGCTACCAAAGACATCTTAGAGGCTGCTACTTGGAGCTCCGTGCATACATTTGCCAAGCATTATAATCTACCTTTATACTCCCGATCCCGAGCAGGTTTTCCACTGCTGTTTTGCAAGGGATCTTAACTACACCATAATCTTACTTCTCCTCCTCCCCCAGTTTGGCTATGGTATTCTACCCATTTGTAAGGACTGCAGATGCATCCTTGAAGGACATAGTACAGTTTTGTACCTACCATAAATGTAGATGTCCAATAGGCATGCATCTGCAGTCAGGATTACCCACCCTCCTTCCCCTCTGTGGTACTCCTAGGGTATTTGCCCATCTTGTAGCTAGCTGGGGGAATCTATTATGGTGTATTTGTTTGTATATATGTACATACATACTTATTTTTTGTCTGCTCTCTACTATTTGGAAACATTTGCATTTATCCAAATTTAGCCTTCCTAGAGGGCACCTGGCATCTGGGGCAAGAAACACTGAGGAAAATGGTGTTGGCTGATGCCTTTATACCCGAAAAACTGCAGCTATGACGTCGGGTGAAGTGCGACACCAGCCGAGGCCAGACCCAGACTTTGGAATCCGGCCGACCGACCGAAGGGCTGCCTGATGACAGGACAACCCATTTGTAAGGACTGCAGATGCATGCCTATCGGACATCTACATTTATGGTAGGTACAAAACTGTACTTTCTTCATGTTTCACTGTTGCAGTCATTACATTTGGGTTATCTGCTTTGCATTAGCCCTCAGATGGCCTGATTAACAAAGTCTTGGGTCCTGTGTCGGTTGCTGTCCCTTCTTCCATGACGTCACATCGTCAGGGGTATAAAACATGCAGCCGACACCATTACTTCAGTCTTTCTTGCCATGCGGTGCCAGAAGCAGTTCGCAAGTGCCCGTCGGCCGACTCCTGAAATTTTCGTTTTCAAGTTTCAGAACCGAAGTCTCCAAATAAAGCTAAGTACCCCGTTGGGGAAACTTTTTCTTGCTCCTTACCGATGTCAGTAAAAATTAATAATTGCATTACTTGTGGAAAGCAAATACCTCATAAAGATTTTCATTCATACTGTATACCTTGCCTAGGCCCTGACCACGACGTACCTTGCTGTCAGTTTTGTGCTTTATTTGATCAGCACACTATCTGTCGTCAGTATGTCTTCTCTTTTAAATATTTCGGTTCTCGGTTTAATTATCCAGAAATGTCATCGGCTAGCCATCAGACTACCGGGATTTCGAAAAAACGCAAAGATAAAGACAGAGACAGGCCGCCGAGGTCCAAAACTTCCGACGACGCTTCTCCTAAGCCAGTCGCCAGTTCGCTGGTACTCAGGCACTTCAGGCACTTTCGTAGCCCTTGATACCTGCTACTTCTGATTCGCAGGCCTCTACTGAGACCCATTCAGAGTCCGGTATGCTGACAGATGCTTCAACTATGGAACCCGTGGATGTCTGTACCTTGGATGGGTCCAGAGCCGCTGTGCAGGCACCGGCTTCTGAGGGTGTATTCAGACCTACGGACTTGCATATTAAACTGACGCCTCCTTCTTCACTAAGGCCTAAATCTCGAACCATGCCTAAAAAAACGACGCCCAGACTGCATGCTCAGGCCTCTATGCCTAAAAAAAAATTATAAGAATGGCTGAAGATCTAATATCTCTAATCAGGGGAAGCCACCCCCCCCCCCCTTCTAAGAGGCCTAGGACTGAAGTTGTTTATGAATCTTCTGACCAGGATTCTGTTTTTTCTGATTGTTCTGATGATCTGGATTTGCCCTTATCTACTTATGAGGATTCTGATGCAGAGGACTCCATTCCATCTGCTTCCCCTCCAGAGGATTTTTCTTTTGGTGAAACCTTACATACTCTAAGGGAGCATTTCCACTGGGAAAGCCAGGATTTTTCTGATTCGAAAAAGAGGATTTAGGGATTTCTTGCCTCTGCCTCAGCATAGGCCTTTAGCTATTCCTCCTGTACTGGACATTGTTGATGATGCCTTTTCGGAATCTAGTGTGGTCCCCTGATTCCTTGCCTCCTGCTCCCAGAAAACGTGACCAATATTACAGGGTCCCTGAGTCACACAAGTTCCTTTTTAAAATTCCTATTGCTGATCCAGAGACTATTTCACAGGGGCCCAAGGGAATTAAGGCTTCTACTGCTAAAAATCATACCCCTTCTGATAGAGATTCCAGGGCGCTGGATAGATGGGTAAGAAGGTTTACACTTCTGCAGCCTTGGCTGTTAGGGCTTTAAACTGCCATTTTCATATGTTAAAATATCAGCAACATGTTATTGGATTGCTTAAACAGAAAATGATGTTGATTCCTGACTGTGTGGAAAATAAGGAATTACAGGATTTAATGTGATGTCCTTCAAGAATGCAACTGCAGTCATAACATATGGGTTGTCCTGCCTCAGGCAACCCTCGGTCGGCCGGATTCCAAAGTCTGGGTCCGACGTCGGCTGATGTCGCATTTTTCTCCGACGTCAGAGCGGCTGGAGTATATAAGCATCAGCAGACTCCATCTTCTTCAGTCTTTCTTGACGCGCGGTGCCCGAAGCAGAAGCAGTTCGCAAGAGCCGGTCGGTCAGCTCCTGTATTCTTCGAAACCCAAGTCATCAAAAAAGCTAAGTACCCCGTTGAGGACCTTTTCTTGCCTCAGCCGATGTCAGAAGTTACTGAAAAAGTAAATAATTTTTTGTCTTGTGGTAAACAAATACCTCATAAGGATTTCCACTCTTACTGCCTCCCTTGCCTTGGCCCAGACCACGACGTCGGCCTGTGCCTGTGCTCGCTTCAATAAGCGCACTCTCAGGCGCCGGGCGGAGTTCGCTGAAGACTTTTTCGGCGAAAAATTTGATTATACAATGCCGTCGGAACAACCGACAACGCAGACTCCTAAGAAACAAAAAGACCGGGATCGACATCCTCGGCCCGCGTCTTCCACCAACACCACGCCAAAACTAACCACGAGTGCCCCGGTTCCCTCTGAGGCGGTTATTCCACCGCTCCGAACCGAAGACACCGCATTACCGATACCTCCGATACCGGAGGCCACTCCGACGCCAGTTTTTGATTTTCCTCCGGATACTGAAACCGAGGAAATGCCCGAGACCATTGCTGTTGATAAGGTCACTCCTGCATGTGGAGTGGCTAGGCCTCCCATGTCCATGTCTATCAAGGCTTACACACGTGCTAAGGCAGCCAGCAAGTCCAAGCATCTCACTACTAAAACCTTACCTCAGCCTACTCCTGAAACTCAAATCATGTCTATGGCCGCAGATTTAATTTCCCTGATCAGAGGTTCCCAGGCCCATCCTGAGAGAGGATCTCAGCCTCCTCCTGATAAGAGGCCCAGGGTTGAACCCTCTGACCCTCTTCCTTCAGATGAAGATTCTGAGGACTCTGGTCACTCCGAAAGCCAGGAAGAGCCCTTCCAGACCTATGAGGATTCGGATGCAGAGGACTCCATTCCCTCGGCCTCTCCTCCTGAGGATATTTCTTTTGGGGAAGTTCTGCATTCCATGAGGGAGCATTTTAAGTGGAAAGGCCAGGAATATTCAGATTCCAGAAAGCGCCTTTGAACCTTCCTTAAAAAGCCCCAACACAGACCCTTAGCTATACCTCCTGTGCTTGATGTTTAGGATGATTTATTCTCTGACTCCAGTGTTACCCCTGATACTCTTCCTCCTGCTCCTGTCAAGCCTGACAGATACTATAGGGTCCCAGAAACCCATTCTCATTTCTTTAGGGCCCATGCTGTGGATTTAGAAACAATTTCCCAGGGGCCTAAAGGGGTTTCAGCTACCACCTCCAAAAACCCTTTGCCTTCCGACAGGGAAGCTAGGTCCTTAGAGAGATGGGGGAAGAAGGTTTACACCTCCACTACCTTATCTATGAGAGCTCTCAATTGTCTCTTTCACATGTTCCAATATCAGGATTTCCTGTTAGATGATTTACAGAAAAGATTGGCCTCTCCTGAAACTTTAGATAGGAAGTCTTTGCAGGAGGCTGTGCATAACTCTCAGCAGGTTAGCAATCACTTTCTACAGTGTGGATATGATGCATTGGAGGCTTCATGTAGGGCAGCTATGATAGGGGCGGTCATTCGTAGACATGCATGGTTAAAAGAACAACCTTTACCAGATCATGTTAAGGCAAAACTTCTTGACGCACCCTTGGAAAAGAACAAGCTTTTTGGTGCTAATGCTAAAGATGTGTTAAAGTCCATTGAGGAAAAAGCCAAGTCAGTTCAGACAGTCAGAGATTTCCTCCAGGTTCAGCCGCCCAGATTCAGCAGGAACTGGCCTTCTAAAAAGTGGTCCTTTCCTAATCCTGAAAGATTTCAAAGGGGCAAAAACAGGCGTGCCCGAGGAAGAGGGCAATACAGAGGATCCTACAGGGGACGACAATGGCAACCAGCAAACCAAAGAAGTGGCACAGGGGTTTCTCCTGCCCCGCAGGGACAATCTCAGTGACTTTCCTCGTTCCGCTGACCAAGGAGCAAAGAGAAGCTCCTTTGGGCGGAAAGTTATCTTTGTTTGCAAAAAATTGGCACAAACTGACAACAGACAAATGGATTTTGGACATTATAGACCACGGTTACAGGTTCCATTTTCATACCTTTTCAAGAAAACAAGGCATGCCAAACCTTCCACAAAATCAAAGGGCAGAGGCTATCAAGCAAATTTCTCTGCTTGCTCAGATCAAAGCAATGGAAAAAGTTCCACAACAAGAACAAGGTCAGGGGTTTTATTCAAGACTGTTCCTTGTTCCAAGAAAAGAAAATTAATGGAGACCAATACTGGACTTGTCCGCTTTAAACACTTTTCTCATAGTAGCAAAGTTCAAAATGCTGACTCTACAGCAACTCCTTCCCATGCTGGGCAAGGGGTCTTGGCTGATTACTCTGGACCTCAAGGAGGCATACCTGCATGTCCCTATCAGACACAGCTGCAGAAGATACCTCAGATTTCTTGCAGGGCCAGAGCATTATCAATTCTCAGCATTGCCATTTGGCTTATCTACTGCGCCCAGAGTATTCACGAAATGCCTGGCATCAGTAATTGCTCATTGCAGGCTCCAGGGAATTCAAATCTACCCGTACCTGGACGATTGCCTCACACAAGCGGACAACAAACTAACCTTGACAAAAAACTTGAATTATGTCATACACTTGCTACAGGCTCTGAGATACAGTCAACTTTCAAAAGTCAAGACTTCAGCCATCCCAGCAAATAACCTTCTTAGGAGCCAAACTAGACACAGCCTCTTAAATGGCTTACCTGACAGAAGACAAGCAGAAGAAGTTAACTCATTACTTCAAAAGTTTAGCAAAGCTCACCCAGATGACTGCAAGGTGTTTCCTACAGGCCCTGGGTTACATGGCATCCTGCATTCTCCTGGTTCCACTAGCAAGACTACACATGAGAAAGCTTCAATGGTACTTAAAAAGCTTATGGTCTCAACACAGCAACAACCTAGAAGCAACTATTCCACTCATTCCATGTCTTCAAAAGGAATTTCTATGGTGGGCCAAAGTAAGCCAGTCAAACACAGGTATGTCGTTCAAAAAACTCAGATAACACAGACCATGACCACAGACGCCTCAGACCTTGGATGGGGGGCGCACATGGAGGGCAGATGTATTCAAGGGCAATGGACTCCAAAGGAAACACATCTGCATATCAACCAAAAAGAAATGCTAGCAGTAATGCATGCCATCGAGGCCTTTGGGCAACAACTTCAACAAGGCCACCTACTAATACGGACAGACAACACCACTGTGATGTGGTACATAAACAAGCAGGGGGGCACTCATTCTTACCCCCTTTGCAGACTGACAATGAATCTTTGGGAAAAATCACTGGGTCTAAACATACAGTTACAATCCCAGTTTGTTCCAGGCAAAGACAATGTTCTGGCGGACAGTCTAAGCAGGAATTTCCTAGACCCCCACGAATGGAGGCTACATCCAGACATCTTTATACGACTCACCTCGACATGGGGCAGGCCGGACGTAGACCTATTTGCCTCCCACCTCAATCATCACTTACAAAAGTTCTGCTCAAGGACATGTCATCCAAAAGCATGGAAAATAGATGCTCTCTCATTCAACTGGAGCTCCCTAATAATTTATGCATTTCCACCTCTGCCACTGATGACCACAGTGTTATTAAAGATCAAAGCAGAGAGCCGAAGGGGATCCTAATAGCTCCAGACTGGCCAAGACAACACTGGTACCCACTACTACGTTGCATATGTCACAACAAAATGTGGGCCCTTCCACAATGGCCCCAACTTTTGACTCAGCACAACTTCAGGACAGTTCATCCCAACATCCAAACGCTACAGCTAACAGCTTGGGAAATCCCATAAATAACCTCAATTTACCTCTTTCCAAGGAAGTTCAGCGGATACTAACAGAAGCCCGCAGACCATCCACCTGAAAGGCTTACTCAGCCAAATGGAAGAGATTCAGCATTTGGGATACCAACAAGGGTCATGATGCATCACTTTTGAGCATTCCACTCATTCTGGAGTACTTGGCAGATATGCTACATAACGGACTCTCATACTCTTCCATAAAAATACATGCTTCAGCTATTTCAGCTAGATACAACACTGATCCACCTGTGTTTTCACATCCTTTGCTAAGGCAATTTCTTAGAGGAATCAAGAATATAAAGCCCCCAAGAAAGGCACCAGTACCAGCTTGGGACCTCAATTTTGTCCTAGAAAAATTGACTCTACCTCCCTTCGAGCCAGCAGCTTCTGTGGATTTACAATTTCTTTCCTGGAAGACAGCTTTCCTGCTGGCCATTACCTCAGTAAGAAGGGTTTCAGAATTACAGGCCTTAATGGCAATACCACCGTTCATAACTTTTCACAGAGACAGGGTCTCCTTACGAACCAACCCTACCTTTCTGCCAAAAGTGGTATCTAGGGTTTCTTTAAATCAAGCAATTCACCTGCCTCCTTTCTTTCCCAATCCTGAGAACAAAGGGGAAAGACTGTTACATTCCCTGGACATACACAGACAACTTCGCTACTACCTAGACAGAACCAAGACCAGTAGGAAGTCTGAGTGGCTTTTTGTAGCTTACGCCCCTGGAGTACAAGGAAAAGCAATTTCCAAACAGACAATTTCAAAATGGATTGGACATTGCATCAGATTCTGTTATTCCTTCCATGGAAAGAGTGTGCCAGCCAATGTCAGACCACACTCCACCAGAGCTACAGCCACCTCTACAGCTTTTTTAAGAGGGGTGCCTACAAAGGACATTCTAGAAGCTGCTACATGGAGCTCCGTGCATACATTTTCCAAACACTACAACCTCCCTTTATATTCCAGATCCAGAGCAGGCTTTGCTTTGGCAGTCCTGCAGGGATTGATAGCTACACCATCCTTTTCTTAGAGCATACCACCTCCCCCAGCTAAGCTATGGTATTCAACCCATATGTTATGACTGCAGTTGCATTCTTGAAGGACATAGTACAGTTTTGTACCTACCATAAATGTAGATGTCCGATAGATATGCAACTGCAGTCGGTTTTCCTCCCTCCTGCCCTCTATGCCTTGGGTCCACTCCTCTCCCTGTTATCCTTAGCTGGGGATATCTGTTATGGTGTATCTGTTTATTGCTTATTTATTGTCTGGAAACCTATTGTCTTCGAATTTGATTACAGCCTTCCTTGGAGGGCACCTGGCATCTGGGGCAAGAAACACTGAAGAAGATGGCGTCGGCTGATGCTTATATACTCCAGCCGCTCTGACGTCGGAGAAAAATGCAACATCAGCCGACGTCGGACCCAGACTTTGGAATCCGGCCGACCGAGGGCTGCCTGAGGCAGGACAACCCATATGTTATGACTGCAGTTGCATATCTATCGGACATCTACATTTATGGTAGGTACAAAACTGTACTTTCTGCTGAACAGGTTGGAAAACATACTTTGCAATGTGGATTTGATTCATTAGAGGCCTCTTGCATGGCTGCTGTTACTGGGTCTGTGCTCAGAAGGCATGCTTGGCTTAAGGAGCAATCTTTGCCTGATCATGTTAAAGCTAAATTGCTGGATGCTCCCATAAATCAGGACTGCCTGTTTGGCAACAAGGCTGAGGAAGTTCTTAAAAAGATGGAAGATAAAGCTAAATATATGCAAACTGTTAAAGATTTCTTACAAGTTCACCCTCCTAGATTTAGTAGGCACTGGCCCTGTAAGAATTGGTCCTTTCCAGCCCCTTCCAGGTCTTCTCAAGCCAAACCCAGACACAGCAGAAACCCCAGGTTTCAGTCCCAGGGGACGCACAAGACTGAACAGTGGGGGGGTTTCCACACCCAGATCAGGGAGTAGTAATACTCCCCCTATGGAAAACTGTCTCAATTACTTGCTTTTAAAATTGTCAAGCACTTCCCAGCTGAATGCACCTTCAGGTGGAAAGATTGGTCTGCATGCCAAAAACTGGGAACTCACCCAGGAGAAATCGGTTTTAAATAGTGTCCCAAGGGTACAGATTTCACTTCCACACCATACCAACACCAAGCGGCTGGCCAGATCTACCCCCAAATCAGTGGGCAGAAGCCCAAAATCAAGTACACTCTTTTTTAAGCATGGGGGCTATTCATTTGGTACCAGAAGAGGAAAAGGGACAAGGTTTCTATTCAAGACTTTTCCTGGTACCCAGAAAAGGGAATACATGGCGTCCTATCCTGGACCTTTCTACTCTAAATACCTTTATGGTGATTCCAAAATTCAAGATGCTGACTCTTCACCAGCTGCTTCCTATGTTAGGCAAAGGTGCATGGCTGGCAACACTAGACTTAAAAGAAGCATACCTGCACATCCCTATCAGGGAGTCTTGCAGAAGATACAAACACTTCAAAGCAGGCTACATGCATTATCAGTTCCCTACACTGCCCTTTGGCTTATCTACTGCACCCTGGGTGTTCACAAAGTGCCTAGCTCCAGTCATTGCATTTTGCAGGCAAAGAAATATTCAAATATACCCATACCTGGACGATTGTCTAATTCAGGCAGAAAGCCAGGACATACTTTTGAGTCATCTGGCCTTTGTTCAAAGGGTACTGACTTGTCTGGGGTACACCATAAACGAAAAGAAATCACACCATGTCAACAAATTATATTCCTGGGAGCAAGCTTGAACACAACTTCCCAAATGGCTTTCCTCACACCAGAGAAATGGATTCTTTTGACAGTCTACTTCAAACAAGTGACCACAAAAGCCCAGTTATCTGCAAGGCAAATACTACAAGCTGTGGGATTCAGGGCCTCTTGCATTCTTCTAATTTCATATGCAAGACTGCATATGAGGAAACGGCAATGGTATCTCAAAAGCCTATGGTGTCAACATTCACAGGATCTAGAAGCAGTGATTCCTATCATACCTTGCTACGCCTAGAGTTCCTTTAGCAGGCAGAGGCCTTCCACCAAAACAAGGGACTACCATTCACTACCCCCTGCCGCCCAAATCTTGACAACAGACACAGACTATGCATGGGGGGCTCACCTGGATGGGAAGTGCATTCAGGGCAAATGGAACCCAACTCAAATGCACCTACACATAAATCAAAAGGAAATGTTAGCTGTACAGAAGGACCACATTCTTCCAGGACAACTAATGGTAAAGATGGACAACGCCACGGTCATGCAATACATAAACAAGCAGGGAGTACCCATTCTTATCCCCTCTGCAGACTAGCCATGGCATTGTGGAACACAGCCTTGAGCTACCAAGTGAATCCACAAGCTCATTTCCTGCCAGGAAAACTAAATACACCAGCAGATGGACTAAGCAAAAACCTTATGGACCCACACGAGTGGAAACTGGAAACAAGGATTTTCAACATGTTGACAAGCAAATGGGGGAGCCCAGATATAGACCGGTTTGCCTCCCCAAGAACTATCAATTGGAAATATTTTGCATAAGGATTCCCCACAAACTAGCTTGGAAAGTGGACGCTCTACCCTTCAGCTGGAAAAAAACTGTCAGTTTATGCCTTTCCTCCTCTGCCTCTGCTCTCCAAAGTACTACTAAAGATCAAATGGGACAAGCCAAGGACAATCTTAATTGCACCTGACTGGCCATGACAACACTGGTACCCCCTCCTGCGTAGTGTGTCACGCTTGGCCCCATGGCACCTTCCTCAGACTCCTTCCCTGTTGTTTCAGCAGGAGAACCAGATTCTGCACCCTCAGCTGCAAACACTGAACCTGGCAGCCTGGCTAATTACCTAATCTCTCCTTTACCACCCCTCGGCAAACCAGAGATGGATATCATTTTAGAGGCTAGGAGGCCTAGTACTAGAAAATCTTATGCTGCAAAATGGAAAATATTTTGTACCTGGAACCAATCTCAGGGGATGAGTGCAGCAGTGCCCAATTTACTACAATATTTGACTGAGATACCTCATAAGGGCCTGTCCTTTTCCTCCATCAAAATCCATGCCTCAGCCATTTCAGCTCATTGTAACACAGAGCCTCCTGTCTTCTCTCACCCACTGCTCAAGCAGTTCCTCAGAGGGGCCCAAAATTTAAGGCCACCCAGGAGAGCGCCAACTCCTGCCTGGGACCTTAACTTTGTCTTGGAGAAACTCACTCTTCCTCCTTTCAAGCCAGCTGTTACTGCAGATTGAAAATTTCCTTTCCTGGAAAACAGCTTTTCTTTAAGCAATCATTTCTGCAAGACGGGTATCTGAATTACAGGCCCTTATGGCAGTGCAGCCTTTCATCTTTCATGTGGACAGGGTGTCCCTCAGAACCAATCCCTCCTTCATGCCCAAGGTGGTATCCAGTATGGCTGTTAATCAGTCCATTCATTTGCCTACCTTTTTTTCCTTACTCACAGAACAAAAGGGAACTGATACTGCACTCTTTAGATGTGCACAGACAGCTTAGATTCTACTTAGACAGGACTAAACCTCAAAGGAAATCTGAACAACTGCTGGAGGCATTTGCTGCAGGGACAGAGGGGAAAGCCATTTCAGAACAAACCATTTCAAAATGGATAGGCCACTGCATCCTTTTCTGCTATAAGCAGCATGGAAAACCTATTCCACAGGGAATCAGACCTCATTCAACCAGGGCTGCATCTACCTCTACAGCCTTTCTAAAGGATGTTCCTGCTTGGGACATCCTAGAAGCTGCCACCTGGAGTTCAGTACATACTTTCTCCAAGCATTATCATTTGCCTATTTTCCCTAAATCCAGAGCTGGTTTTGCCACTGCAGTCTTGCAGGGCCTTATAGCTGGTCCTAATTCTAGTTAAATTCCTCCTCCCAACCTTAGCTTTGGGAATCTACCCAAATGTAATGACTGCAATAGTGAAACACGAAGAACATAGTACAGTTGTGTACACTTACCATAAATGTAGATGTTCAAGTGTATTCACTGATGTCCTTCAAGAATGCAACTGCAGTCATAACATATGGGTTGTCCTGCCTCAGGCAACCCTCTGTCGGCCGGATTCCAAAGTCTGGGTCAGACGGCTGATGTCACATTTCTCTCCGACGTCAGAGCGGCTGGAGTATATAAGCATCAGCCGACGCCATCTTCTCCAGTCTTTCTTGCCGCGCGGTGCCCGAAGCAGAAGCAGTTCGCAAGTGCCGGTCGGTCAGCTCCTGTATTCTTCGAAACCAAAGTCATCAAAAAAGCTAAGTACCCCATTGGGGACCTTTTCTTGCCTCAGGATCAGAGGCTCCCAGGCCCATCCTGAGAGACGATCCCAGCCTCCTCCTGATAAGAGGCCCAGGGTTGAACCCCCTGACCCTCTGCCCTCAGATGAAGATTCAGAGGACTCTGTTCCCTCTGAAAGCCAGGAAGAGCCCTTCCAGACCTATGAGGGTTCAGATGCAGAGGACTCCATCCCCTCGGCCTCCCCTCCTGAGGATATTTCTTTTGGGGAAGTCCTGCATTCCATGAGGGAGCATTTTAAGTGGCAAGGCCAGGAATTTTCTGATTCCAGAAAGCGCCTTCGAACCTTCCTTAAAAAGCCTCAACACAGACCCTTAGCTATACCTCCTGTGCTTGATGTTTTGGATGATTTATACTCTCTTGACTCCAGTGTTACCCCTGATACTCTTCCTCCTGCTCCTGTCAAGCCTGACAGATACTATAGGGTTCCAGAAACCCATTCTAATTTATTTAGGGCCCATGCTGTTGATTTAGAAACAATTTCCCAGGGGCCTAAAGGGGTTTCAGCTACCACATCCAAAAATCCTTTGCCTTCCTACAGGGAAGCAAGGTCCTTAGAGAGATGGGGGAAGAAGGTCTACAGCTCCACTACTTTATCTATGAGAGCTCTCAATTGTCTCTTTCACATGTTTCAATATCAGGATTTCCTGTTAGATGATTTAAGTTTGGCCTCTCCTGAACCTTTAGATAGGAAGTCTTTGCAGGAGGCTGTGCATAATTCTCAGCAAGTTAGCAATCATTTTTTGCAGTGTGGATATGATGCATTGGAGGCTTCATGTAGGGCAGCTATGACAGGGGCGGTCATTCGTAGACATGCATGGCTAAAAGAACAACCTTTACCAGATCATGTTAAGGCAAAACTTCTTGATGCACCCTTGGAAAAGAACAAGCTTTTTGGTGCTAATGCTAAAGATGTGTTAAAGTCCATTGAGGAAAAAGCCAAGTCAGTACAGACAGTCAAAGATTTCCTCCAGGTTCAGCCATCCAGATTCAGCAGGAACTGGCCTTCTAAAAACTGGTCCTTTCCTAATCCTGAAAGATTTCAAAGGGGTAAAAACAGGCGTGCCCGAGGAAGAGGGCAATACAGAGGATCCTACAGGGGACGACAATGGCAACCAACAAACCAAAGAAGTGACACAGGGGTTTCTCCTGCCCCGCAGGGACAAGCTCAATGACTTTCCTCTACTTCCGCTGACCAAGGAGCAAACAGAAGCTCCTTTGGGCGGAAAGTTATCTCTGTTTTCAAGAAATTGGCACAAACTGACAAAAGACAAATGGATACTGGATATTATAGACCACGGTTACAGGTTCCACTTTCATACCTTGCCAAGAAAACAAGGCATGCCAAACCTTCCACAAAATCAGAGGGCAGAGGCTATCAAGCAAATTTCTCTGCTTGCTCAGGTCAAAGCAATAGAAAAAGTTACACAACAAGAACAAGGTCAGGGGTTTTATTCAAGACTGTTCCTTGTTCCAAGAAAAGAAACTCAATGGAGACCAATACTGGACTTGTCCGCTCTAAACACTTTTCTCATAGTACCAAAGTTCGAAATGCTGACTTTACAGCAACTCCTTCCCATGCTGGGCAAGGGGTCTTGGCTGATTACTCTGGACCTCAAGGAGGCATACCTGCATGTCCCTATCAGACACAGCTGCAGAAGATACCCCAGATTTCTTGCAGGGCCAGAGCATTATCAATTCTCAGCATTGCCATTTGGCTTATCTACTGTGCCCAGAGTATTCACGAAATGCCTGGCATCAGTAATTCCTCATTGCAGGCTCCAGGGGATTCAGATCTACCTGTACCTGGACGATTGCCTCATACAAGCGGACAACAAACTAACCTTGACAAAAAACTTGAATTATGTCATACACTTGCTACAGGCTCTGGGATACACAGTCAACTTTCAAAAGTCAAGACTTCAGCCATCCCAGCAAATAACCTTCTTAGGAGCCAAACTAGACACAGCCTCTCAAATGGCTTACCTGACAGAAGACAAGCAAAAGAAGTTAACTCATTACTTCAAAAGTTTAGCAAAGCTCACCCAGATGACTGCAAGGAGTTTCGTACAGGCCCTGGGTTACATGGCATCCTGCATTCTCTTGGTCCCACTAGCAAGACTACACATGCGAAAGCTTCAGTGGTACTTAAAAAGCTTATGGTCTCAACACAGCAACAACCTAGAAGCAATTATTCCACTCATTCCATGTCTACAAAGGGAATTTCTATGGTGGGCCACAGTAAGCCAGTTAAACACAGGCATGTCATTCAAAAAACCTCAGATAACACAGACAATGACCACAGATGCCTCAGACCTTGGATGGGGGGCGCACATGGAGGGCAGATGTATTCAAGGGCAATGGTCCCCAAAGGAAACACATCTGCATATCAACCAAAAAGAAATGCTAGCAGTAATGCATGCCATCGAGGCCTTTGGGCAACAACTTCAACAAGGCCACCTGCTAATACGGACAGACAACACCACTGTGATGTGGTACATAAACAAGCAGGGGGGCACTCATTCTTACCCCCTTTGCAGACTGACAGTGAATCTTTGGGAAAAATCACTGGGTCTAAACATACAGCTACAATCCCAGTTTGTTCCAGGCAAAGACAATGTTCTGGCGGACAGTCTAAGCAGGAATTTCCTGGACCCCCACGAATGGAGGCTACATCCGGACATCTTTATACGACTCACCTCGAGATGAGGCAGGCTGGACGTGGACCTATTTGCCTCCCACCTCAATCATCACAAAAGTTCTGCTCAAGGACATATCCACAAGCATGGAAAGTAGATGCCCTCTCATTCAACTGGAGCTCCCTAATAATTTATGCATTTCCGCCCCTGCCACTGATGACCACAGTGTTATTAAAGATCAAGGCAGAGCAACCGAAGGGGATCCTAATAGCTCCAGACTGGCCAAGACAACACTGGTACCCACTACTACGGAGCATATGTCACAACAAAACGTGGGCCCTTCCACAATGGCCTCAACTTCTGACTCAACACAACTTCAGGACAATTCATCCCAACATCCAGACTCTACAGCTAACAGCTTGGGAAATCCCATAAATAACCTCAATTTACCTCTCTCCAAGGAAGTTCTGCGGATACTAACAGAAGCCCGCAGACCATCCACCAGAAAGGCTTACTCAGCCAAATGGAAGAGATTCAGCATTTGGAATACCAACAAGGGTCATGATGCATCACTTTTGAGCATCCCTCTCATTCTGGAATACTTGGCAGATATGTTACATAACGGACTCTCATACTCTTCCATAAAAATACATGCTTCAGCTATCTCAGCTAGATACAACACTGATCCACCTGTGTTTTCACATCCTTTGCTAAGGCAATTTCTTAGAGGAATCAAGAATATAGCCCCCAAGAAAGGCACCAGTACCAGCTTGGGACCTCAATTTTGTCCTAGAAAAATTGACTTTACCTCCCTTCGAGCCAGCAGCTTCTGTGGAGTTACAATTTCTTTCCTGGAAGACAGCTTTCCTGCTGGCCATAACCTCAGCAAGAAGGGTTTGAATTACAGGCCTTAATGGCAATACCACCGTTCATAACTTTTCACAGAGACAGGGTCTCCCTGAACCAACCCTACTTTTCTGCCAAAAATGGTATCCAGGGTTTCTTTAAATCAAGCAATTCACCTGCCTACTTTCTTTCCCAATCCTGAGAACAAAGGGGAAAGACTGTTACATACCTTGGACATACACAGACAACTTCGCTACTACCTAGACAGAACCAAGACCAGTAGGAAGTCTGATCAGCTTTTTGTAGCTTACGCCCCTGGAGTACAAGGAAAAGCAATTTCCAAACAGACAATTTCAAAATGGATTGGACATTGCATCAGATTCTGTTATTCCTTCCATGGAAAGAGTGAGCCAGCCAATGTCAGACCACACTCCACCAGAGCTACAGCCACCTCTACAGCTTTTTTAAGAGGGGTGCCTACAAAAGACATTCTAGAAGCTGCCTCATGGAGCTCCGTGCATACATTTTTCAAACACTACAATCTCCCTTTATATTCCAGATCCAGAGCAGGGTTTGCTTCGGCAGTCCTGCAGGGATTGATAGCTACACCATCCTTTTCCTAGAGCATACCACCTCCCCCAGCTAAGCTATGGTATTCAACCCATATGTTATGACTGCAGTTGCATTCTTGAAGGACATAGTACAGTTTTGTACCTACCATAAATGTAGATGTCCGATAGATATGCAACTGCAGTCGGGTTTTCCCTCCCTCCTTCCTCTCTATGCCTTGGGTCCACTCCTATCCCTATTATCCTTAGCTGGGGATATCTGTTATGGTGTATCTGTTTATTGCTTATTTATTGTCTGGAAACCTATTTTTGTCTTCCAATTTGATTACAGCCTTCATTGCAGGGCACCTGGCATCTGGGGCAAGAAACACTGAAGAAGATGGCGTTGGCTGATGCTTATATACTCCAGCTGCTCTGACGTCGGAGAGAAATGCGACATCAGCCGATGTCGGACCCAGACTTTGGAATCCGGCCGACCGAGGGCTGCCTGAGGCAGGACAACCCATATGTTGTGACTGCAGTTGCATATCTATCGGACATCTACATTTATGGTAGGTACAAAACTGTACTTTGCAGTCCTCGTTACCATCCCTCCAGCCCCCTTTCTTCTTTAGTCTATACCTCTACTCTCACTATGCCCAAAAAGCTTTTTGGTGCATTTGCTTTTTTGTTGGGAGGTATTTACTTGTATTTATAGATTTAATTGCTTCCCATTAGGGGGCACCTGACATCTGGAGCAAGAAAAACAAATGTAATGGTGTCGGCTGCACCTTTTATACCTCTGATGACCTGACGTCATGGAAGAAGGGACAGCAACCAACGCAGGACCCAAGACTTTGTTAATCAGGCCGACTGAGGGCTACTACAAAGCAGATAACCCAAATGTAATGACTGCAACAGTGAATACACTCGAACATCTACATTTATGGTAAGTGTACATAACTGTACTTCCAGCCTCCTCGTTTTAGTAGACATTACCCTTCTAAGAATTGGACTTTTCCTGACCCTAGTAAACAGAGTTGCACTAGGTCTAGGGGTCACAGGTCTTCTAGGGGACAGACTTGCACCCCTCAAAAGGCTAAGCACTGACAGGCTACCTCTTCAAAAGCAGGGAGTTCTAAGCAAACTTTCCAAAGCAAGCATTCCCAATGACTCCGGCCTTCCCCTGCCTGTCTCTGCGGCCCCAAGGTTTCCTTTGTGGGGAAGGTTAGCCATGTTTGCAAATGTCTGGTCCACCATCACAGACTACAAATGGGTGCTCAAAATAGTATCATACGGCTACAAGTTCTCCTTTCACACCTTCCTGGTCTACCAAGGATACCCAGGTATCCCCCCCAAATCAAAGGGCAGAAGCAAAAAAACAAGATGTTCTTTGTGTTTCACTGTGCAGTCATTACATTTGGGTTATCTGCCTGAAGGTAGCCCTCAGCCGGCCTGAATACCAGAGACTTGGATTCCTGCGTTGGATGTTGTCTCCTCTTTCATGACGTCAGGGGTATAAAACATGCAGCCGACACCATTACATCAGTCTTTCATGCTGCGCGGTGCCCAAAGCAGAAGCAGTTCGCAAGTGCCGGTCGGCAGACTCCTGAAATTTTCGTTTTCGAGTCTCAGATCGAAGGGGTCCTTTTTTCGTGCTCTTAATCCGATGTCAGTAAAAGTTAACAATTGTCTTACTTGTGGAAAGCAAATACCTCAAATATTTTAATTTGTACTGCATTCCTTGCTTAGGCCTAGACCGCGACGTCCCTCGCTGTCGTTTTTGTGCTTTATAACCCCCCCCCCAAACTATTCGTCGTCTGTTTTATTTTTGCAGCAATTTATTTTGGTACTCTGTTTAACTATCCAGAAATGTCTTCGGTAAGTCATGAGACTACCTATATTCCGAAAAAACATAGAGAGACAGACCGTATAGATCCAAAACTGCCGACGACGCTTCCATTAAGCTAGTCGCCAGTTCGCCGGTACTCAGTGAGGCGCTTTCACAGCACCTGATACCGGCTACTTCAGATTCGTAGGCATCTGCTGAGACCTATTTGGAGTCTGGTATGCCGCGAGATGCTTCTTCAACTATGGAACCTGCAGATGTCTCTACCCTGGATGGGTCCGGAGTCACTGTGCAGGCACCGGCTTTTGAGGATGTATTCAGGCCTACAGACTTGCATTTCAAACCAATGCCATATTCTTCTTTAAGGCCTAAAACTCGACCCATGCCTAGAAAACTGGTGTCCAAGCTGCATGGTCAGGCCCATATGCCTAAAAAACAAATGATAAGAATGGCTGAAGACCTTATTACTTTAATTAGGGGATGCCAGCCTTCACCCTTAGACCTAGAACTGATTTTCCTTCTGATTCTTCTGATCAGGATTCTGAATTTTCTGTTTCTTTTGATTACCAGGATTTGCCCTTATCTACCTATGAGGATTCTGATGCAGAGAACTATTCCCTCTGCTTCCCCAACAAAAGATTTTTCTTTTGGTGAAACCTTGCATACTCTAAGGGAACATTTTTGTTGGGAAAGTCAGGATTTCTCTGATTCTAAAAAGAGGCTTAGGGATTTCTTACTCCTTTAGCTATACCTCCTGTATTGGACATTGTTGATGATGCCTTTTCGGAATCTAGCATGGCCCCTGACTCTTTACCTCCTGCTCCCAGAAAACCTGATAGATATTACAGGTTTCCTGACTCTCAAGTTCCTTTCCAAAAATCCTACTGCGGATCCTGAAACCATTTCACAGGGACCCAAGGGCATTAAAGCTACTACTGCCAAAAGTCCTACCCCCTCTCATAGAGACTCCCGGGCACTGGATAGATGAAGTTAGAATGTATACACTTCTGCAACTTTCGCTATTAGGGCCTTGAATTGGCAGTTTCATATGTTAAAGTATTAGCAGCATATTATTGGATTGCTTAAACAGAAAATGATGTTGATTCCTGATTGTGCTGAAAATAAGGATTTACAGGATTTAATGCATTCTGCTGAACAAGTTGGTAAACATACGTTGCAGTGTGGTTTTGATTCTCTGGAGGCCTCCTGCAGGGCCGCTGTTACGGGTTCTGTAATTAGAAGGCATGCTTGGTTAAAGGAACAAAATCTGCATGATCATGTCAAAGCTAAATTGTTAGATGCACAATTACAGCATGATAACTTGTTTGGTGCTAAGGCAGAAGAGGTGTTAAAGAAAATGGAGGACAAAGCTAAATCTATGCAAATGGTCAAAGATTTTTACAAGTACAGCCACCTAGGTTTAGCAGACACTGGCCTACAAAGAATTGGTCCTTTTCCAGCGTCTGACATACCTCAGAGGGGTAGATCCCGACGTCCTAGAGGCAGATCCCAGCCACAAGGTTTGTACAGGTCTAAGCAATGGGGTGCTTCTACCTCCAAAAGTGGAGAAGACAAATCACAACCATACAGGAAACAGTCCCTATGTCTCCCCCCTGCCTGCACCAAGCACTTATCTACTGGCAGCACCCATAGGGGGAAAATAGCACTTTTTTATCAAAATTGGCACATTATAACCCAGGACAAATGGGTTCTAAACATAGTGTCATAGGACTACAAGTTTCACTTCCATACCCTGCCAAGAACAAACGGTTGGCCAGACCTGCCAAAAAATCAATGGGCAGAGGCTCAAAAACAAGTCTCATCCCTCATGGACATGGGGGCTATTCAACAAGTGCCACAGCAAGAGCAGGGACAAGGATTTTACTCGACTGTTCTTGGTACCCAGAAAGGACAAAACATGGAGATCAATACTGGACCTATCTATTCTCAACACTTTCTTGGATATTCCAGAATTCAAGATGTTGACCTTACAGCAGCTTCTGCCCATGCTGGGCAGAAAGGCTTGGCTCGTCACTTTAGATCTAAAAGAGGCATACCTGCATGTCCCAATCAGACAATCATGCAGAAGATACCTCAGATTCAAGGCTGGTTCAAAGCATTACCAATTCTCTGCACTGCCCTTTGGCTTATCTACTGTGCCCAGGGTCGTCACAAAGTGCCTGGCACCAGTAATTGCTTTCTGCAGATAGAGGAATACAAATATAACCTTACTTGGACGACTGCCTCATTCAAGCAGAGAACAAGGACATTCTACTACAACATCTGGCGTTTGTGAAAAGGCTTTTAACATGCCTAGGGTACACAGTCAACGAAAAGAAATCAAAACTAGTACCCTCTCAAGAGATAATATTCCTAGGTGCAAGCTTAAATACAACTGCCCAGATGGCTTATCTCACGCCAGACCAAGGCAACTGACTACCTATTTCAAGGAAATGGCAACAAAGGCCCAGTTATCTGCAAGAAACATTCTGCAGGCTTTGGGCTTCATGGCATCCTGCATCCTACTAATTTCATATGCAAGACTGCATATGAGGAAACTTCAATTGTACCTAAAAAGTGTCTGGACACAACATTGCCACAGCCTGGAAACAATGATTACTCTCATTCCCTGCCTGCAGCAGAAGTTTCGATGGTGGGCAAAGGCTTGCATCAAAACAAGGGACAGCCATTCTCACTTCCCCCAACCAGGCAGAACCTAACAACGGATGCATCAGATTATGCCTGGGGGGCCCACATGGCAGGAAGAGGCATTCAGGGCACCTGGTCCACAAATCAAATGCATCTACATATCAGTCAAAAAGAGATGCTAGCTGTTCAAAACGCCCTGCCCTTCAAGGATCTAATTAATTCGGGACAACTACTGATAAAGACAGTACCACAGTCATGTGGTACATAAACAAGCAGGGGGGCACGTATTATTACCCCCTTTGCAGACCAGCCATGGCTTTATGGGACACAGCATTGACTTACCAAGTTCATCTGCAGGCACAATTCCTGCCAGAAAAGGAGAATACTCTGGCAGACGAACTAAGCAGAAACCTCATGGATCCCCACGAGTGGCACCTGGATCCACAAGTCTTCAGCATGATAACAAAGAAATGGGGATGCCCGGACATAGATCTGTTTGCCTCCCTTCACAACTGTCAAGTAAAACGATTCTGCACAAGGACTTATCACAGACAAGCATGGAAAGTGGACGCTTTATCTTTCAACTGGAAAAAACTATCAGTATATGCCTTTCCTCCACAACCTCTCCTCCCCAAGATACTCCTAAAGGTGAGACAGGAGTAACCAAAAATGATTCGGATTGCCCCAGACTGGCCCTGCCAGTACTGGTATCTGATCCTGAGGAACTTGTCTCAATGCCCAGCCTGGACCTTACCGCAAATACCTCACCTACTGTCCCAACAAAACAATCAGATTCTGCACAGCCAACTCAGGACACTAAACCTGGCAGCATGGCGGATAATGTAGCCATACAAAGCACACCTCTCAGTAAAGCTGTGATGGATATCATTTTGGAAGCCAGAAGGCCTAGTACTAGAAAATCCTATGCTGGAAAATGGAAGAGATTTTGTGCTTGGAACCAAGCTCAAGGAAATGACACAGCTGTACCAAATATTCCTCCGATTTTGCAATACTTAACTGAGATGCTGGACAAAGGCCTATCTTTTTCATCAATTAAAATTCATGCCTCTGCCATTTCAGCTCATTACAATACAGAGCCACCACTCTTTTCTCATCCTTTATTAAGGCAGTACCTCAGAGGAGCCAAAAATTTAAGGCCTCCAAGGAGACCGCCAATGCCTGCATAGGACCTCAATTATGTATTGGAAAAACTCACCCTACCTCCATTAGAGCCAGCTGCTACTGCAGATATAAAATTCTTATCTTGGAAAATAGCTCTGCTCCTAGCAATAACTTCTGCAAGACGAGTGTCAGAGCTACAGGCTCTCATGGCTGTGGAACCTTTTATCATTTTTTATCCAGGCAGGGTCTCTCTGAGGACAAACCCTACATTTATGCCTAAGGTGGTGTCCAGTGTAGCCTTTAACCAAACTATTCATTTGCCAACTTTTTATCCAAAACCACAGTACAAGGGGGAGAAAATTCTGCATTCTTTTGATGTACACAGACAACTTAGATTATGTTTGGACAAAACTAAAGTTTTCAGAAAGACAGAACAATTACTAGTGACATATGCTGCAGGATCACAAGGAAAGGCTATCTCCAAGCAGACTATTTCAAAGTGGATAGGTCACTGCATTAGTTTCTGCTACTCTTGGCATGGCAAGCCAGTGCCTAAGGGCATTAAGCCGCATTCAACCAGAGCTGCAGCCACTTCGGCAGCCTTTCTCAGGGGAGTACCAATCAAAGACATTTTAGAGGTTGCTACTTGGAGTTCAGTGCACACCTTTACAAAGCATTACAATCTGCCACTTTACTCTAAATCCAGAGCATGCTTTGCCACTGCAGTTCTGCAGGGCCTCATAGCCGCTCCTAATGTTGTTTAGCTCCAGCCCCCCAACCATAGCTTTGGGACTCTACCCAAATGTAATGACTGCAACAGTGAAACTCGAAGAACATAGTACAGTTGTGTACACTTACCATGAATGTAGATGTTTGAGTGTATTCATTGTTGCAGTCCAGGTTACCCACCTGCCATCCCCCTTATTTCTGCTGGAACTTAACAAATTCACTTGACAACCTACTTCAAGCAAGTGGCCACAAAAACCCTGCTACTTGCAAGGCAAATACTGCAAGCTTGGGGTTCATGGCCTCCTGCATTATTCTAATTCCATATGCAAGACTGCATATGAGGAAACTACAGTGGTATCTGGAAAGCCTATGGTGTCAACATTCTCAGGATCTAGAAGCAATGATTCCTATCATACCTTGCCTATAACTAGAGTTCCTTTGGTGGGCAGAGGCCTGCCACCAAAACAAGGGACTACCTTTCACACTACTCCCCTGCCACCCAAACGCTAACAACAGATGCATCAGACTATGCATGGGGGGCGCACCTGGCAGGGAAGTGCATTCAGGGCAAATGGAACACAAGTCAAGTGCACCTGCACATCTGTCAAAAAGAAATGTTAGCTGTACAGAATGCACTGACAGCCTTCAAGGATCACATTCTTCCAGGACAAGTAATGGTAAAGATGGACAACACCACTGTTATGTGGTACATAAACAAGCGGGGGGGGGGGGGGGTACACATTCTTACCCCCTCTGCAGACTAGCCATGGCATTGTGGAACACAGCCTTGAGCTACCAAGTGCATCTACAAGCTCAATTCCTGCCAGGAAAACTAAATACACTGGCAGACTAAATAGAAACCTCATGAACCCACACGAGTGGAAACTTGAACCAAGGATTTTCAACATGTTGACAAGCAAATGGGGGAGCCAAGATATAGACCCATTTGCCCCCCCCCCCAGAACTATCAATTGGAAACATTTTGTACAAGGGCTCCCCACAGACAAGCTTGGAAAGTGGATGTTCTGTCCTTCAGCTGGAAAAACCTATCAGTTTATGCCTTTCCTCCTCTGCCTCTGCTCTCCAAAGTACTACTAAAGATCAAACAAAACAAACCAAGGACGATTTTGATTACACCAGACTGGCCACACCAGCACTGGTACCCCCTCCTGTGCAGTGTATCACTGCTGGCCCCATGGCATCTGCATCAGACTCCTACTTTGCTGTCTCAGCAGGAGAACCAGATTCTGCACCCTCAGCTTCAAACACTGAACCTAGCAGCCTGGCTAATTACCTAATCTCTCCTTTTCCATCCCTCCATAAACCAGTGATGGATATCATTTTAGAGGCAAGGAAGCCTAGTACTAGAAAATCTTATGCTGAAAAATGGAAAAGATGCTGTGCCTGGAACCACTCAAGGGATGAGCACAGCAGTGCCCAATTTACCTCAGATTTTACAATACTTAACTGAAATGCTTCACAAGGGCCTGTCTTTTTCCTCAATTAAAATTCACACCTCAGCCATTTCAGCTAATTATATCACAGAACCTCCCCTTTTCTCTCATCCACTGCTCAAGCAGTTCCTCAGAGGGGTCAAAAATTTAAGACCACCCAGGAGAGCTCCAACTCCAGCCTGGGACCTTAACTTTGTATTGGAAAAACTCACCGTTCCTCTCGAGCCAGCCACTACTGTAGATTGAAAATTCCTTTCTTGGAAAACAGCTTTTCTTTTAGCAATCACTTCAGCAAGAAGGGTATCTGAATTACAGGCCCTTATGGCAGTGGAGGCTTTCATCATCTTTCATGCTAACAGGGTGTCCCTCAGGACCAATCCCTCTTGCATGCCAAAAGTGGTACCCAGTGTGGCCTTTAATCAGTCCGATCATTTACCAACCTTCTTTTCTAATCCACAGAACAAAGGGGAATGGATACTGCAATCTTTGGATGTGCACAGACAACTTTGATTCTACTTGGACAGGACGAAACCTCAAAGGAAATCTGAACAACTGCTGTTGGCATTTTCTGCAGGGAAAGAGGGGAAGGCTATTTCAGATCAAACCATCTCCAAATGGATAGGCCATTGCATTCATTTCTGCTATAAGCACCATGGAAAAGCTATCCCATCGGGTATCAGACCCCAGTCAACCAGGGCTGCATCTACCTCTACAGCCTGTCTCAGAGGTGTACCTACCAGGGACATCCTAGAAGCTGCTACCTGGAGTTCTGCCCATACTTTCACCAATCATAATCATTTGCCAATTTTCTCTAAATCCAGAGCTGGCTTTGCCACTGCATTCTTGCGGGGCCTTCTAGCCAGTCCTAATGCTATCTAAATTACTCCTCTCATCCTTAGCTTTAGGATTCTACCTGAATGTGAAGACTGCAACAGTGAAACATGAAGAACATAGTATAGTTATGTACACTTACCGTAAATGTAGATGTTCGAATGTATTCACTGTTGCAGTCCTGGTTACCCTCCCTCCAGACCCCTGACTTATTTTGGTTATATCTCTTCTCTCTTTTACAATGCTTAAAAGCATTTTGGTGTATTTACTTTTTTGTTGAAGGTATAACCTTGCATATTTATAGATTTAATTGCTTCCCATTAGTAGGGCACCTGACATCTGGGGCAAGAAAAACTCGTAATGATGTCGGCTGCGTGTTTTATATCCCTGATGACCCGACATCATGGAAGAAGAGACAGCAACTGACATAGGACCCAAGACTTTGTTAATCAGGCCGACTGAGAACTACTACAAGCAGATATCCCCAAATGTGATGACTGCAGCTGTGAATACACTCTAACATCTACATTTATGGTAAGTGTACACAACTGTACTTTACCCTCCCTTCAGCCCCCTGGCTTCTCTTGGCTCTACCTTTCCTTCTTGTTTGGTGTGTTTGCTTTTTTGTTGGAAGTGCAAGGTAACATATAATTGCTTCCCATTTTGGGGGCACCTGACATCTGGGGCAAGAAAACCTGATGTAATGGCGTTGGCTGCATGTTTTATACCCCTGGCGACCTGACGTCACGGAAGAGGAGACAGCATCCGATGCAGGAATCCAAGACACTGGTATTCAGGCCAGCTGAGGACTACCTGCAGGCAGATAATCCAAATTACTGCAACAGTGAATACACTTGAACATCTGCATTTATGGTAAGTGTATACAACAGTACTTGTCTTCTTTACTAAACCTGGGAGCAATAGAGCCAGTTCCTGCACTACAGATAGGCGAGGGTTTCTACTCAAGATTTTTCCTGGTTTTCCCAAAAAAGGGGGGCATCTGGCGCCCTGTTCTGGATTTGTCCATTCTAAACACATTTCTGGTTATTGCCAAATTCAAAATGCTCACTCTTCAGTTCCTGCCATTGGTAGCCAAGGTTTCCTGGCTGATGACTTTGGATCTCAAGGAAGCTCATCTGCACGTCCCAATAAGAGAAAGCTGCAGGCAATCCCTTCGCTTCAGGGTGGGGGTACAGGCACTTCCAAATGTTCTTCGTGTTTCACTGTTGCAGTCATTACATTTGGGTAATCTGGCAGGTTGCCCTCAGTCGGCCAGAATAACAAAGTATTGGGTCCTGCGTCGGTTGCTGTCCCTTCTTCCATCACATCAGGTCATCCGGGGTAAAAAACATACAGCCGACGCCATTTTCATCAGTCTTTCTTGCTGCACGGTGCCCGAAGCAGAAGCAATTTGCAAGTGAAATTTTCGTTTTTGAGTTTCAGAACCGAAGTCTTCAACCTAAAGCTAAGTACCCCGCTCGGGAAACTTTTTCTTGCTCCTTACCGATGTCAATAAAAGTTAATAATTGTGTTACTTGGTGGAAGCAAATGCCTCATAAGGATTTTCATTTGTACTGTATTCCTTGCCTAGTCCCTGACCACAACGTGCCTTGCTGTCGGTTTTGTGCTAAATTTAATCAACACTCTATTAAGTGTCGTTATATTTTTGCTTGTAAATATTTGGCTCGAGATTTAACTATCTGGAAATGTCGTCGGTTAGCAATCCGATTACCAGAATACCTAAAAAAACGCAAAGAAAAAGACAGAGACAGACCGTCGAGGTCCAAAACCGATGACAAAGCTTCTCCTAAGCCAGTCGCCGGTTCGCCAGTACTCAGTGAAGTGCTTTCGCAGCCCCTGATGGCCACTACTTTTGATTCGCAGGCCTCTACTGAGACCCATTCGGAGTCCGGTATGCCACGAGACACTTTAAGTATTGAACCCGCGGATGTCTCTACCTTAGATAGATCCAGAGCCACTGAGCAGGCACCGGCTTCTGAAGGTGTTTTCAGGCCTAAAGATTTGTATATTAAACCGACGCCATCTTCAAAACCTAAGCCAAAATCAACTTCTATGTCTAAAAAACCGATGCTTGGGCCACATGCACAGGCCCCTATGCCTAAAAAACAAATTATCAAAATGGCTGAGGATTTAATTACCTTGATCAGGAGTTCCCATTCCCCTCATGCTAAGAGGTCTAGGCAAGGCACTGACTGAATCTTCAGATCAGGTTTCTGTTTCTTCTGATTCCTCTTTGGATCAGGAATTATCTATTCCACCTTATGAGGACTCTGATGCAGAAGAATCAATCCCTTCTGCTTCTCCTCCTGAGGATTTTTCTTTTGGAGAAACTTTGCATACCTTAAGGGAACACTTTCACTGGGAGAGTCAGGATTTCTCAGAATCTAAAAAGAGGCTTAGGGATTTCCTCCTTCTTCCTCAGCATAGGCCTTTGGCTATACCTCCTGTTCTAGACATTGTTGATGATGTTTTCAAGGAAACCAGCATGGCTCCTGATTCCCTGCCTCCGGCTCCTAGTAAGCCAGACAGATATTACAGCATTCCTGACTCCCACAAATTCCTTTTTTAAAACCCTACTGCTGATCCTGAAACCATTTCTCAGGGTGCCAGGGGCGTTAAGGCTTCTACTGCTAAAAATCCTACCCCATCTGATAGAGACTCCAGGGCACTGGATAGATTGGGTAAGAAGGTTTACACGTCTGCAACCTTGGCAATCGGGGCTTTAAACTGTCAATTTCATATGCTTAAATAGCAGCGTGTCATGGGCTTACTTAAACAGAAAATGATGTTGATTTCTGACTGTGTGGATAATAGAGTTACAGGATTTATTGCACTCAGCTGAACAAATTGGAAAGCATACGTTTGCAATGTGGTTTTGATTCCTTGGAGGCCTGCATGCTTGGCTCAAGGAGAAAAATCTGCCTGATCATGTTAAAGCAAAATTATTGGATGCTCCTTTACAACAGGACAGTCTATTTGGTAATAAGGCAGAAGAAGTTTTGAAAAAGATGGAAGATAAAGCTACATCTATGCAAACTGTAAAAGATTTCTTACAAGTGCAGCCGCCCAGGTTCAGTAGGCACTGGCCTACTAAGAATTGGTCTTTTCCAGTACCCACCAGAGCCACTCAGGTCAAACCCAGACACTCCAAAGTCTCCAGGTTTCAGTCACAAGGAACTTACAGAACAAAACAATGGGGTACCTCCACCTCCAAATCTGGAAGTAACAGGGCACCTCCCTATGGTAAACAGTCTCGATGACTTTCCTCTGCCATCACCAAGCACTTATCTTTTGGCAGCCCCTTTGGAGGGAAAACTGACACTTCCTGCATGAAATTGGCATCTAATTATCCAGGACAAGTGGGTTTTAAATATAGTATCCCAGGGATACAGATTACATTTCCACATGTTGCCAATCCCAAACGGATGGCCAGATCTGCCTCCAAATCAGTGGGCAGAGGCCCAGAAACAAGTTATGTCCCTCATGAATATGGGGGCTATTCAACCATTACCAGAAAAAGGAAAAGGGACAAGGTTTTTATTCAAGACTTTTCCTAGTACCCAGAAAAGACAAATCATGGTGTCCAGTTCTGGACTTATCCATTCTAAATACCTTCCTGAATTCAAGATGCTGACTCTACAACAGTTACTGCCTATGCTAGGCAAGGATGCCTGGTTGGTAACTCTAGACGTAAAAGAGGCTTACCTGAATATCCCAATCAGGGAATCTTGCAGAAGGTACCTCCGCAGGCTATTTGCATTGCCAGTTCTCTGCACTGCCCTTTAGCTTATCTACTGCACCCAGGGTCTTCACAAAGTGCCTGGCACCCGTAATTGTATTTTGCAGACAAAAAAACATTCAAATTTATCCTTATCTGGACGATTGTCTAATTCAGGCAGAAAATGAAGACACTCTTCTACAGCATCTGGCGTTTGTAAAAAGGCTTTTAACTTGTCTAGGGTACACCATAAACGAAAAGAAATTACAACTGGTACCCTCTCAAATACATTCCTGGGTGCAAGCTTGAATACAACTGTCCAGATGACTTACCTCACACCAGAAAAACAAATTCAATTGATGACTTACTTCAAACAAGTGGCCACAAAAACCCAGCTGTCTGCAAGACAAATTCTGCAGGCCTTGGGGTTCATGGCTTCCTGCATTCTACAAATTCCATATGCAAGACTGCATATGAGGAAACTTCAATGGTACCTAAAAAGCTTATGGAGTCAACATTGTCACAGCCTGGAAACAATGAATGTTCTTCGTGTTTCACTGTTGCAGTCATTACATTTGGGTAATCTGCTGGTAGGTTGCCCTCAGTCAGCCTGAATAACAAAGTCTTGGGTCCTGCTTCGGTTGCTGTCCCTTTTTCCATGATGTCAGTTTGTCAGGGGTATAAAACATGCAGCCAACATCATTTTAATCAGTCTTTCTTGCCGTGCGGTGCCCGAAGCAGAAGCAGTTCGCAAGTGTCGCTCGGCCGACTCCTGAAATTTTCGTTTTCAAGTTTCAGAACCAAAGTCTTCAACCTAAAGCTAAATACCCCGTTGGGGAAACTTTTTCTTGCTCCTTACCGATGTCAGTAAAAGTTAATAATTGTATTACTTGTGGGCAGCAAATACGCCATAAGGATGTTCATTTGTACTTTATTCCTTGCCTAGGCCCTGACCACAATATGCCTTGCTGTCGGTTTTGTGCTAAATTTAACCAACGCTCTACTAAGCGTCGGTATATTTTTGCATCTAAATATTTTGGCTCAAGATTTAACTTTCCAGAAACAACGTCGGTTAGCAATCCGACTACCGGAATTCACAAAAAATGCAAAGAAAAAGACAGACCGTCGAGGTCCAAAACCGATGACGAAGCTTCTCCTAAGCCAGTCGCCAGATGTTCATCGTGCATACAGCTGCAGTCATAACAGATGGGTTATCCTGCCATCAGGCGGGTCCTCGGTCGGCCGAATTCAAAAGTCTAGGTCCGGCGTCGGTTGTCGTCGCTTCTTCCCTGACGTCAGTGCGGCAGGGGTATAAAAGAGCCAGCCGACGCCATCTTCTCCAGTCTTTTTTGCCGTGCGGTGCCCGAAGCAGAAGCAGTTCACAAGTGCCGGTCGGCCAGCTCCTGAGATTTACGAAAATATTTCAGCTGAAGTCTTCTTGAAAGCTAAGTACCCCGTTGGGAAAACTTTTCTTGCCTCAGACCGATGTCAGACAAAGTTAATAATTGCATTTCATGTGGGAAGCAAATACCGCATAAGGATTTCCACTCTTTCTGTATTCCTTGCTTAGGCCCAGACCACGACGTCTCGACCTGCCGGTTTTGTGCTAGATTCAACAAACTCACTATTAAGCGTCGGGCGGAGTTCGCCCTTCACTATTTTGGTAAAAAAATTTGATTACATTATGTTGTCGGATACTCCGACTCCAGTTTTGAATAAAAGACGCAAAGATAAGGACCGACATACGAGGTCCGCGACTTCTACTGACACCACACTAAGGCTGACTACCGGTTCTCCGCGAGGCGCATACGCAGCCCCTGAGTACCGATGACACTTTTATTACTGGTGTCTTCAGTACCCGAGGTCGCAGGCTCCTCGGTCCCCATTCCAACTACAGATACCGATGCCACTCTTGGCAGGGAAACTCAGAGTTTAGACAGGCCTGCCATTTCTCAAGGTGTCTACAGGCCTTCCTCCTTCTCTATTAAAGCTTTCACAAAATCTAAAGCAGCCATGAAAACTAAAAAACAGGGACCTCAGACCCCCTCTCAAGGCCCCATGCCTAAAAAACAGATGCTCAAAATGGCTGAGGATTTGATTACTCTTATCAGGGGTTCTCAACCCCCCTCAGACAAAAGGCCCAGATTAGAGGAAGACTACCCTTCCTCAGATCAAGCCTCTATTACCTCTGAACATTCTGAGGACCAGGTCTATGCCTATTCTCCTTTTGAAGACTCTGATGCAGAGGAGTCTATTCCCTCGGTCTCCCCCCCTGAGGACTACTCTTTTGGGGAAACCCTGCATACCTTGAGGGAACACTTTCACTGGGAAGGCCAAGATTACTCAGATTCCAAGAAAAGGCTCAGGGATTTTCTCTTGCTCCCCCAGCATAGGCCCCTGGCTATCCCTCCTGTTTTAGATATATTCGATGATGTGTACACAGAAGCCAGCCTCAACCCAGATTCTTTACCTCCAGCTCCTGTTAAACCAGACAGGTATTACCGGGTCCCTGATTCACACCAGTTCCTATACAAAAGCCATACTGTTGACCCAGAAACGGGTCCCAAGGGAATTAAGGCCTCTACTGCTAAAAACCCATTACCTTCAGAGAGAGATTCCAGAGCTTTAGAAAGGTGGGGGAAAAAGGTGTATACCTCGGCCACTTTAACCATGAGTGCATTAAACTGTCAGTTTCATATGTTAAAGTATCAACAGTTTATCTCAGTTGAAAAGCAAAATGACACAACCAGAACAACCAGGTTTAAAAGAGTTGCAGGATTTGTTGCATGGTGCAGAGCAAGTGGGTAAACATACCTTTCAGTGTGGTTTTGATGCTTTAGAGGCCTCATGTAGAGCTGCTGTTACAGTGTCTGTCATACGTAGACATGCTTGGCTCAAAGAGCAAGCCTTACCAGATCATGTCAAAGCTAAATTACTAGATGCACCACTTCAAAAAGATGTATTGTTTGGTGTTAAAACTGAGGAGGTACTAAAGAAAATGGAGGAAAAAGCGAGATCAATGCAAACAGTAAAAGATTTCCTGCAGGTATAACCTCCACGTTTCAGCAGAAACTGGCCTTCAAAAAATTGGTCCTTTCCAGCCATGGACAGACCTCAAAGAGGCAGATACAGACACCCGAGGGGTAGAGGGCAACCTCAAGGATCATTCAGAGCCAGACAATGGCAAGTACCAACTCCAAGAGGTGGAGAAGATAGATCACAGTCATTCAGAAAGCAAACACAATGACTTCCCCCTTTACCTGCCAAGCAAAGCTTTAATGGCAGCACCTTTGGGCGGAAAACTGGCATTATTCTCAAAAAATTGGTATATTGTCACAAAAGACAAATGGATTCTGGACATTATTGACAGAGGCTACAGATTCCACTTTCACACCCTTCCAAAAATGAGAGGCATGCCAAACCTGCCACAAAATCAAAGGGCAGAGGCACAAAAACAAATTTCATCTCTCATGGACATGAAAGCTATTCAAGAGGTACCTGCAAAAGAACAAGGTCAAGGGTTTTATTCCAGACTATTCCTGGTACCAAGGAAAGACAAAGATTGGAGACCTATTTTAGACCTATCCATCCTAAACACATATTTACAGGTACCAAAATTCAAGATGCTCACATTACAGCAGCTTCTTCCCATGCTGGGCAAGGAGTCTTGGCTGGTAACATTGGACCTCAAGGAGGCATACCTGCATGTCCCTATCAGACAAGATTGCAGAAGATACCTCAGATTTCTTACAGGTTCAACCCATTATCAATTCTCTGCATTGCCCTTTGGCTTATCTACTGCGCCCAGAGTGTTTACGAAATGCCTGGCATCAGTAATTGCCTTCTGCAGACTTCAAGGAATACAAATATACCCATATCTGGACGACTGCCTGATCCAAGCGGACAGCAAGGACATACTTCTGAAACACCTGGCGTTTGTAATAAAATTGTTGAACTTTCTGGGATACACAGTCAACAAAAAGAAATCAAAGCTAATACCCTCTCAAAAAATAATTTTCCTGGGTGCCAGCTTGAATACAACCACCCAGATGGCCTACCTCACACCAGACAAACAAGGGCAACTATCTCAATACTTCAGCAAAATGGCAACCTTCACCAGGCTGACTGCAAGGAAAGTCCTGCAGGCTCTGGGATTCATGGCATCTTGCATCCTTCTGATCCCATGTGCAAAGCTGCATATGAGGAAACTTCAATGGTACCTAAAAAACTTATGGTCTCAACACAACCACAGTTTGGAAACAACTAATGCGGCACAGTGGTGCAGCGGTTAACGTTGTCGCCTCACAGCAAGAGGTTCTCCAGTTCGATTCTCGGCTGGGGTGCCTTCTGTGTGGAGTTTGCATGTTCTCCCTGTGTTCGCGTGGGTTTCCTCCCACATTCCAAAGACATGCATCTGGAGCATTTCTCCCCTGGCCTCCGCTGAAAACAGGCTCTGTGGAACCTAGTCGGACATTCCCAGTCAACAAATGTTAAATAAAATAAATAAAAAAAAAAAATTATACCACTCATTCCATGTCTTCAAAAGGAATTTCTGTGGTGGGCTCAAGCATGCCAAAGAAACATAGGTCTCCCTTTCTGCGTACCTCAAGCAGCTCAAATCATCACAACAGGCGCCTCGGACTACGCCTGGGGGACACACATAACAGATCAGTGCATTCAGGGAAAATGGTCCCAAAAAGAGAAGCACCTACACATCAACCAAAAGGAAATGCTAGCAGTGCAAAATGCTATTATGGCCTTCAAAGACCTACTGCATCCAGGCCAGCTATTGATAAGGACGGACAACACCACAGTGATGTGGTACATAAACAAACAGGGGGGAACTCATTCATACCCCCTGTGCAGACTAGCCATGACCCTATGGAACACAACTCTGGAATTGCAAATCCAACTTCAGGCACAATTCCTGCCAGGGAAGGAAAACACACTGGCAGACAGCCTAAGCAGAAATATGACGGATTCACACGAATGGAAGTTGCATCCTCAAGTTTTCGCAAAGATTACTCAGGCATGGGGACAGCCAGACATAGATTTCTTTGCTACCCACAGAAATTACCAATTGAAAAAAATTTGTTCAAGGACCTATCATCCACAGGCCTGGAAAGTGGACACACTTTCTTTCAGTTGGACAACGTTGACAGTCTATGCCTTTCCGCCTCTTCCTCTGCTGCCCAAAGTTCTATTAAAAGCCAGAGCAGAGAGGCCGAAAATGATTCTCATTGCTCCAGATTGGCCAAGACAACACTGGTATCCGCTCCTGAAGAGCCTGACACATTCCCCGCCATGGATCCTACCTCTAGTGCCTCTTCTGTTGTCCCAGCACAACTTCAAAACTCTTACAGCCAGCTCAAAACCCTAAATCTAGCTGCATGGAGAATCCCTTGATTTCACAACAGACCCTCCTCTCCAAGGAGGTGCAGGATGTCATCTTGGAGGCCAGAAGACCTTCTACTAGAAAAGCCTACTCTGCCAAATGGAAACGATTTGTGCCTGGAATCAGAAAAAGGGCCAGAATCCTTGGGTAATAAATTTACCTCAAATTTTACAGTACCTAGCTGAGATGTTAAACAGTGGACTTTCCTTCTCCTCCATCAAAATCCACGCTTCAGCCATTTCTGCACAATACAACACAGATCCTCCTTTATTCTCTCATCCTCTCTTAAGACAGTTCCTCAGAGGGGCAAAGAATATAAGACCCCCAAGGAAACCACCAGTCCCTGCTTGGGACCTCAACTTCATATTGGAAAAGCTGACCCTTCCTCCATTTGAGCCAGCTGCTTCAACAGAACTACAATACTTGTCATGGAAAACAGACTTCCTTCTGGCTATCACCTCAGCACGCAGGGTTTCGGAACTACAGGCCCTCATGGCTGTGCAACCTTTCATCATTTTCCATCAGGACAGAGTTTCCTTACGAATCAACCCTACCTTTATGCCAAAGGTAGTATCCAGTGTAGCCTTGAATCAGACTATCCACTTACCTACCTTTTATCCAAACCCACAAAACAAAGGGGAAAGACAACTGCATTCCTTGGACATTCACAGACAACTTCATTATTATTTGGACAGGACAAAGCCATTCAGGAAATCCAAGCAACTCTTTGTGTCCTATGCTACAGGTGCTCAAGGAAAGGCGATCTCTAAACAGATAATCTCAAAATGGATAGCCCACTGCATACGCTTTTGTTGCTCATTCCATGGAAAAGCTGTGCCTTCAAGCATCAGATCCCACTCCACAAGGGCCACAGCTACCTCTGCAGCTTTCCTCAGGGGGGTTCCTACCAAGGACATTTTGGAAGCAGCCACTTGGAGTTCAGTACACACTTTCTCAGAACACTGTCACCTTCCACTTTACTCTAAATCTAGAGCGGGATTTGCCGCAGCTGTCTTGCAGGGCATCCTTGCTAATCCTAGTTCCTCTTAGTGCCTGCCACCCCTAGTACTTAGCTTTGGGATTCTTCCCATCTGTTATGACTGCAGCTGTATGCACGATGAACATAGTACAGTTTTGTACCTACCATAAATGTAGATGTTCGAGTGCTCATACAGCTGCAGTCCAGGTTTCCCCCCCTCCATCCCCTCTTAGGACAGGCCATATGACAAACACCTTCTCATACAACCTATTTGGGGTATTCTTTTATGGTGTATTTGCTTGCAACTACTGTTTTTTGATTATTCTATATTGCATGATTACATAAGTTTATGTTTTGCCTTCCTTCTGGGGGCACCTGACATCTGGGGCAAGAAAAACTGAAGAAGATGGCGTCTGCTGGCTCTTTTATACCCCTGCTGCACTGACGTCAGGGAAGAAGCGACAACAACCGACGCCGGACATAGACTTTGGAATTCAGCCGACCGAGGACCCGCCTGACGGCAGGATAACCCATCTGTTATGACTGCAGCTGTATGAGCACTCGAACATCTACATTTATGGTTGGTACAAAACTGTACTTTCGCCGGTACTCGGTGAGGCGCTTTTGCATCCCCTGATACCTGCTACTTTTGATTCGCAGGCCTCTACTTAGACCCATTCGGAGTTCGGTATGCTGCGAGACACTTCAAGTATTGAACCCGCGGATGTCTCTCCCTTAAATAAGTCCGGAGCTGCTGAGCATGCACTGGCTTCTGATTGTGTTTTCAGGCCTAAAGATTTATATATTAAACTGGCACCATCCTCAAAAACAAGACCAAAACCAACTTCTATGTCTAAAAAACTGACACATGGGCCACATGTTCAGGCCCCTATGCTTAAAAAACAAATGATCATAATGGCTGAGGATTTAATTTGATGAGGGATTCCCATCCCCTCCTGCTAAGAGGCCTAGGCAAGACACTGATTATGAATCTTCAGATCAGGTTTCCATTTCTTCTGATTCCTTTTCTGATCAGGAATGATCTATTCCACCTTAGGACTCTGATGCAGAAGAATCCATCCCTTCTGCTTCTCCTTTTGAGGATTTTTCTTTTGGAGAAACTTTGCATACCTTAAGGGAACATTTTCATTGGGAGAGTCAGGATTTTTCAGAATTCAAAAAGAGGCTTAGGGATTTCCTTCTTCCTCAGCATGGGCCTTTGGCTATACCTCCAGTTCTAGACATTGTTGATGTTTTTTTTTTCAGAATCCAGCATGGCTCCTGATTCCCTGCCCTCCGGCTCCTTGTAAGCCAGACAGATATTACCAGGTTCCTGACTCCCACAAATTTCTTTTAAAAAACCCTAATGCTGACCCTGAAACAATTTCTCAGGGTCCCAAGGGTGTTAAGGCTTCTACTGCTAAAAATCCTACCCCTTCTGATAGAGACTCCAGGGCATTGGATAGATGGGGGTAAGAAGGGTTACACGTCTGCAACTCTGGCAATCAGGGCTTTAAACTGTCAATTTCATATGCTTAAATAGCAGCATGTCATGGGCTTACTTAAACAGAAAATGATGTTGATTTCTGACTGTGTGGAAAATAGAGTTACAGGATTTATTGCATTCAGCTGAACAAGTTGGAAAGCATACATCTGAAGTAGTTAACTTCATTTGTGGATCAACCTGTGGGTCTTCGGATCCATATCTGATCCGAGCCAGCAGTTTCCAACAACATAGCTCCAAGCTCCTCCCCTACCCATAATCCCCTGCCAACCCTACCTGACCTCAGATCTAGTTTGCCGCGGTTTCATCCAGCAGCTCGATCACGGAGTTCCAGGCTTAGCGTCTTTTTGTGAGAAAATTTTACCCTTTTTTTCTCTCCTTTTTTTTGTAAATTTAGTGTGCGTGTGTTGTGTACAGGTCCCTCATTAGTTTCCCTTTACCTGTCTGTTAATCTTCTTCATAGTTTTCCTTCCCCCACCCTCATTAGTGCGTTAGGGAGTGAGCTGTGTGTTGGGGCCCTAGCGTGTGTGTTTTACTTTCAGTATGTCGGAGGCCCCAAAAGCTGTTTTTTCCAAGTGTGGCCATAAGCTATCCCCGGCGGATGGCCGCACTCAGTGTGTGTTGTGCCTTGTGGTTGGACACCTGTCAGGTTGCTCCAAATGTGCGGCATTCAACCCCAGGGAACTTAAGGACCTGAGGACTAAGCTGGTTCTGGCGGGACTGCTGCCCCCGAACTCTGCTTCGGCCTCCGGTCCCACGGTGGCTCCTGCCGCGGCTGCTGCTACTGCCACTCCTGCATCCCTTCCACTGGCCGGGACTCAACCTCCCGCTTCGGGCCAGGAGGATAGGGAGTTCAGGAAAGAGAAGCGGAAGGAGAAGCACCACAAGCAGCGGGCCGAGGCCTCTTTCGGCCCCGCCGGCTAAGAGGTTTTCTCCCTCCAGGACTTCCGAGTCTTCCACCCCTCGGCTTCGGTCTCCTTCTTTTTCACCGGGAATGGAGGAGGAGGCCCGGCCCCCGTCGAGGTCATCGAGGCAGCACTCCCGTCCCGCCTCGGTAGCCTCATCCAGATCCATCCGAAGCCTGACGGATGAAGACTTGGACCGGATGATGAGAAGATTCCTCCAGGCCCAGCTGCAGATGGGAGTGCTCCTGCCCCCCTCCCCCTCCAGGGGGGGAGCTTGACACCTTTTTTTGCCCCAATTGCTCCTTTTCCGACCCGCTTCCTGGGTTCGGAGTTTTCGGAGCCTGGTAGCGTCGGTGCTGGGGAGGTGTCGGCGCCGACAGTATCAGGTACTTCACCGCCAACAATGCCCTCGAGTCTGTCGGGTCCCTTTTCTTCTAATCCGAACTCTCAGAGCCGGGAACTGAGCTTCAGATCCGAGGGTCTCAGTGTGCCTTCGGCTCCACCCAGGTCAGAGCATACTGGACCTTGGGATCCGACCGTGTAGGCTCCGGCCCCGATCCGCCTGTCGGATCCGAGGGAGGGTCTGCTATCGGATCCGAGAGAGAGTGGCTCTCCTTCGGCATTCAACATAGTGAAGAGGGTTCTGTCGAGGGATTCCAGACCCCCGGCCTTGGCTACGGCTCCACTCTGCACCCCATCTCAGATGGTTCCGATTTCCGTCAGCCAGTCCCAGGGACAGCCTGCTCTGATGTCCCAGGTCGTTCCGTTGGAACATAACATTGCTGGTGAGGTCTCCATGGACAGCCCCCCCGAGGAGATTCCTCACAAGCGCAAGTGCAAGAGGAGGCACTTGGACTCCCGTGAGTCCTTGACCGAGGACACAGATTTGGAGGAAGGGGAAGGTTCCCCAAGATCACCCCCCGAGGACGTCTCATTTGGAGACATCATGGAGATGCTCAGGATTAGGGGGGGTGGTCTGACCCAAAGCCTACCTCGGACGAATGTGTTCCTGGAGGCATTTGAAGCAGGCCCATCTACCTCTTGGGTGTCCCCTCCAGCTGATCCCCTGGTAGATCTGATCACTACCAGGGCATGGAAGGAGCTGGACACTGTGGAGCCAGTCCCAAAAAGACCTGACAAAATACTTAGTCCACCCTTCGACAGGTCTCACTGGAGTAAGGGAACCCCTGTAGATGCCATGTTGGTGGCGGCGGCCACTAAAAGGGAATTAGCCCAGGAGAGAGTCCCTCAGTCCATCCTCCAGACAAGGAGTCTCGGTCGATGGATCGATTAGGGAAGCGGGTTTTTGTTCAGCTACCTTCTCAGTGAGGTCACTGAACTACATGGCACATGTCATACGACTGCAGCGACACCTTATCAAAGAGTACGCCACGTCGCCACCGGAGTCCATGTCGGCGGAGGACAAACAGTTGTACTCTTCCCGAATGGCCACTCTTAGGTCCATCTCTAACACCTCTATGTGGCTACTGTCCCACTCCACAGAAGGGCCCGCTAGAGCTAGTGGAGCAGGCGTTTTTTATGAGGCGACAGGCCTGGCTCGCCAATGTGATTTTGCGGAACCCTTTAAGGCATCTTTCGCTAATGTCCCTTTCGATGGTTCTGCCCTTTTTGGCAAAACAATACGCAATACCCTGGTCCAGAGCGAGAAGGACGGGAAGACATCTGCCGTCGGAGTCCGCTTCTCTGCTCCCCAGAGGTCCTTTTCCAAGAACAAAAAGGGACAGAAGAAGATGTGGTTCCTGAAGTCGCAACGGCCCCGTTTCACTCCGGAACCCCAATCCTTCTGCGGCAGAGGAGGACAGGGTGGATGCCACCTTAGAGGCAGAGGGGGCCCGAGGAACTTTGGGGCCAGAGAACCGTTTTCTGACCGGCCCATGCAACAGCCTTGAAGGGTTACCCGACTGCTCCACCCTGGAGGAAGTCGGGGGACGCTTCTCGAGGCACCTAGCAGCTTGGGAGTCCATCACGACCGACCGCTGGGTGCTTTGCATCATATCCAGAGGTTACCAGATCCCTTTCTCCCATTTCCCTCGCAATGACACCTCCCCGACGTCCCACCCGAGCAGAGGGGGGCCGCAGCTGCGGAAATCCAGCGGCTGCTAGAAAAAGAGAGTCATCCAGCACATCCCCCCAGACGAGTACGGGTCAGGCTTTTACTCCAGGTGGTTCTTGTTGCCAAAAAAGATGGGGGACTTCAGACCGATCCTCGACCTATCCCCCTTGAACCTGTCAGTAACCAAGGAAAAGTTCCGGATTGTCACTCTTCAATCCATTCTCCCTCCTGCGGGAGAACGACTGGATGTGCTCTATAGACCTCAAGGATGCATACTACCACATTCTGATGGACAGACGATCCAGGAGGTTTCTCCGCTTCCGGCTAGTAGCCAGCCATTACCAATTCAGGGCCCTTCCCTTTGGTCTCACCACAGCCCCCAGGGTGTTCACCAAAGTTCTGTCGGTGATAGCGGGCCACCTACGACTGCAGGGCATTCAGGTTTTCCCATACCTAGACTGGCTCCTGACCGCCCCCACAAGGTATCTACTCTGCGCAGCCAGAAACTCCTTTCTTCACCTAGCGGCCTGGCTGGGGATTACTATCAACATAGAGAAATCTTCCCTTTCTCCGACTCAAACCATAGATTTCATCGGAGCAAGGTTGGACACAAACAGGCGTCTAGCCCTCTTAACTCCAGACAGATTAAGACTCCATGTGCGGGCCATCCTCCTACCCCAGGCACCCCCGGCGGAATTGGTCCTGAGGGCTTTGTGTTCGATGGCGGCCACCATCAGTCTATTGCCGATGGCGCGTCTGAACATGAGAGTCCTGCAATGGACTCTCCAAGTTCAATGGTCTTTTCTGCAATTCCTTCTGTACCACCCTATTCCCCTCAGCAGGGTTTGCAAGGAGGCCCTCTTATGGTGGCTCCAATCCCCGGACCTCCAGAAGGGGCACCCCTTTTCTATGTCCCCTCCTCTAACCACGGTGACCACGGATGCCTCTCGCCTCGGGTGGGGGGTCATTGTGCGGGTAGGACAGTCCAAGGCACGTGGAATAGCACAGAGACCTCTCTGCATATAAATGTCCTAGAGATGAGGGCGGTGCTTTTGGCGTTGCAAGTACTACAGAGCCTTCTTCCCATAGAAATGATTGCAATCCAGACGGACAACATGGCAGTAGTCTGGTACATCATCAAACAGGGAGGAACCAGGTCTTATCCCCTTTGTCGAGAGGCCATGAGAGTGTGGGAATGGGCGATTTCCACCAACCGCTTTCTCATAACGATGCACATTCCGGGACAGTCCAAAATTTTAGCAGACAAGTTGAGTCGGACAATCCTCTCGCCGTACGAGTGGTCTCTGAACCCAAAAGTAGCGAAGCAGATATTTTCCACTTGGGGTCAACCTTGTTGCGATCTTTTTGCCTCTCCTTCAAATGCGAAATGCAGCGACTACTTTGCTCTAATTCCCCCACCCAGGGAATCCCCACGAGATGCTCTGGTGCATGCTTGGCCCACCGGTCTCCTTTATGCTTATCCTCCTCTTCCGCTGATGTTGAAGTTTCTTCAGAAAGCCAGTCGGTTGCAGAACAAGATAATCCTCATTGCCCCATTTTGGCCTCACCAGGCTTGGTTCCCATATCTTTGGTGTCACCTAGTGAAACCTCCCTGGATACTGGATCCCATTCCGGATCTCATAACCCATCCATTGGATCTTCCGACCCCGAATCTGGACAGCCTCAAGCTCACGGCTTGGTTGATCCAGTTCCAAGGTTAGCAAGGACTCCCGGTATCTCTTCCCAGGTCAAAGCTATTCTGGTGGCGGCGCATAAGCCATCCACCAGAAAGGTCTATGATAGCAAATGGAAACGTTTTTCTATTTGGGCGGAGCACAGAGATCTAGATGCTTTCACAGCTCCGTTGCCTGTGGTGTTAGATTTCCTATCAAGACTCTTCGATCAGGGCGCCAGCTCCTCTACAGTCAAGGTTCAGTTGGCTATCTCTCACTGTCACATAGGAAGCGACCTTGGACCGTTGATCTCCTCCAAGTTATGCAAGGCCTTTCTGAATGGTACCTTCTTACTCAGACCCCCGGTGAAGGAAGCAGTCCCCCTTGGGACTTAACTTTGGTATTGCAGGCACTTACAGCCCCTCCCTTTGAACCTGCAGCTTCAGTAGATCTAAAATTCTTATCATGGAAAACTGCCTTTCTTGTAGCTATCACCTCAGCTCGAAGGGTTTCCGAAATTCAAGCCCTTTGTGCAAAACCACCTTATTTGTCCTTCCACAAAGACAGAGTCTACCTCAGGACCAGTCCCTCCTTTCTTCCAAAAATTGCATCCAAATCGAATATTAATCAGTCCATTAACATACTTTTTTTCCCCAACTACCAAAACAAAGGGGAACATACGTTACATCTGTTGGAACTGCACAGACAACTGCACTTTTATTTACACAGAACAGCTGGTCATAGGCAATCAGATCAGCTTTTTGCCAAATTTAACTTGGGAAAGGCTGTTTCCAAAGTCACACTGTCCAGATGGATTTCTCAGTGTATTCTGTTGGCATATGAAAGTACTGGTCGGCCTGCACCTCTAGGAGTTCATGCCCACTCTACCCGGTCTGTCTCTACCTCGGCGGCCTTTCGTTCTAGACTCTCGTTGGATGATATCTCCTCAACAGCAACATGGGCTTCTTCTCATACCTTCATTAATCACTACAAGCTGGATATTGCCTCCAGAGGGAGAGCATCCTTTGGCTCTGCAAAGCTGCGTAACATCCTTCCTTGAGGACCGCCCAAGATTTAGGTAGCTGGGGACTCTGTCCCATAGGTTGATGCACAAATGAAGTTAACTACTTCAGATTAAGAAGTTTATGTACTCACCATAACGTTCCATCTGAGTAGGTAAACTTCATTTGTCAGCAACCCACCCCCCCCCCCTCCGTCTCCCTGACCTCGGATGTTCGAGATGTTACCTTCCTTATTGCAAGGGTATGTAGCTAGTTTTGCGGGTGATTTTTGTATGCTTATCTAGCTGTGGGCAAACTCGATCTGAGGTCAGGTAGGGTTGGCAGGGGATTATGGGTAGGAAGAGGAGCTTGGAGCTCAGATCTATGCTGTTGGAAACTGCCGGTTCAGATCCGATATGGATCCGAAGACCCATAGGTTGCTGACAAATAAAGTTTACCTACTCAGATGGAACATTATGGTGAGTACATAACTTCTTATTTCCAATGTGGTTTTGATTCCTTGGAGGCCTCTTGCAGGGCTGCTGTGACTGGATCTGTGATGAGAAGGCCTGCTTGGCTCAAGGAACAAAATCTGCCTGATCATGTTAAAGCAGAATTGTTGGATGCTCCTTTACAACAGGACAGTCTATTTGGTAATAAGGCAGAAGAGGTTTTGAAAAAGATGGAAGACAAAGCTAAATCTATGCAAACTGTAAAAGATTTCCTACAAGTGCAGCCACCCAGCTTCAGTAGGCGCTGGCCTACTAAGAATTGGTCCTTTCCAGTACACACCAGAGCCGCTCAGATCAAACCTAGACACTCCAAAGGCTCCAGGTTCCAGTCACAAGGAACTTACAGAATAAAACAATGAGGTGCCTCCACCTCGAAATCTGGAAGTAGCAAGGCACCCCCTTACGGTAAACAGTCTCAATGACTTTCCTCTGCCATTTCCAAGCACTTTCCTTTCGGTAGCCCTTTTGGGGGGGAAACTATCCCTTCATGCACAAAATTGGCATCTAATTACCCAAGACAAGTGGGTTTTAAATATAGTATCCCAGGGATACAGATTTCATTTCCACACATTGCCAATTCCAAACGGATGGCCAGATCTGCCTCCAAATCAGTGGGCAGAGGCCCTGAAACAAGCTATGTCCCTCATGGATATGGGGGCTATTCAACCATTACCAGAAAAGGAAAAAGGACAAGGTTTTTATTCAAGACTTTTCCTGGTACCCAGAAAAGACAAATCATGGCATCCAATTCTGGACTTATCCATTCTAAATACTTTCCTGGACATTCCAAAATTCAAGATGCTGACTCTACAACAGTTACTGCCTATGCTAGGCAAGGATGCCTGGTTGGTAACTCTAGACTTAAGAGGCTTTACCTGCATATCCCAATCAGGGAATCTTGCAGAAGATACCTCGGCTTCATAGTGTTTGCATTACCAGATGTTCATCGTGTTTCACTGTTGCAGTCATTACACTTGGGTTGTCCTGTTCCGGCGTCGGTTGCTGTCGCCTATTCCCTGACGTCAGTGCGCCAGGGGTATAAAAGATGCAGCCAATGCCATTTTCTTCAGTCTTTCTTGCCGTGCGGTGCCCGAAGCAAAAGCAGTTCGCAAGTGCCAGTTGGCCAACTCCTGAGATTTTTGTAATAGAATTTCAGATCCGAAGTCTTCAATAAAGCTAAGTACCCCGTTGGGGAAACTTTTTTCTTGCTCCAGACCGATGTCAGAAAAAGTTAACAATTGTATTTCTTGTGGGAAGCAAATACATCATAAGGATTTCCATTCTTACTGTATTCCTTGCCTAGGCCCTGACCACGACATTGCTAGCTGTCGGTTTTGTGCTAGATTTAACCAACGCACTATTACGTGTCGGTACGATTTTGCTTTTCATTACTTTGGCCGAAGGTTTAACTATATAATGCCATCGGAACAACTGACGACCGGAGTTCATAAAAAGCGCAGGGAAAAAGAAAAGGACAGGCATCCGAGGTCCAAAACCAACGACGAAGCCTCTTCTAGGCCAGTCGCTGGTTTGCCGGTTCTCAGTGAGGCACTTTCACAGCCCCTGACACCCGGTACCTCAAAGCCACAGGCCACCTCCGACTCCCATGTGTAGACAACTAGGCCTCTGGATACTCAAGGTATTGGGCTTTCGGAAACTAATCCCTCAGATAGGTCCAGAGCCGCTGAGCAGGCATTGGCTTCTGAGGGTGTTTTCAGACCTACACAGCTTTATATCAAGCCAACTTCAGCATCCAAGACAAAGTCTAAAACAGTTTTAAAGACAAGGAAACAAGTACAGCATTCTCCTCGCCAGACATCCATGCGTAAGAAACAGATGCTCAAAATGGCCGAAGACCTAATTACTTTGATCAGAGGTTCCCATCCCCCTCCTGATAAGAGGCCTAGGCAAGACACTGAATATGATTCCTCTGATCAGGTTTCCATTTCCTCTGACTCCTCTTCAGAACAGGGATACTCTATTCCTCCCTATGAGGATTCTGATGTTGAAGAATCTATTCCTTCAGCTTCTCCTCCTGAGGATTATTCCTTTGGGGAAACCCTGCATACCATGAGGGAGCATTTCTACTAGGAGAGCCAAGATTATTCAGATTCTAAGAAAAGGCTCAGAGACTTTCTTTTACTACCTCAGCACAGACCTCTTAGTATTCCACCTGTTCTAGACATTGTAGATGATGTATTTTCAGAGTCCAGCCCGTCTCCCGACTCTTTACCTCCTGCACCTGTTAAGCCAGACAGATACTACAGGGTTCCAGATTGTCATATATTTCTATATAAAAACCCTGCTGCTGACCCAGAAACTATTTCTCAGGGTCCCAAAGGGGTCAAGGCCGCTACTGCAAAAAAATCCTGTCCCCTCAGATAGAGATTCAAGGGCACTGGACAGATGGGGGGAAAACGTTTACACTTCTGCTACCTTGGCTGTAAGGGCTTTAAATTGTCAGTTTCATATGCTTAAATATCAGTAATACTTAATGTCTCTGCTTAAAAAGAAAATGTTGACAAATTCTGAATGTTTTGAGAACAAGGAAATGCAGGATTTATTGCATCCAGCTGAACAAGTGGGAAAGCATACTTTGCAATGTGGTTATGATTCACTGGAGGTCTCTTGCAGGGCCACTGTAACAGGTTCTGTCATTAGAAGGCATGCTTGGTTAAAGGAACAAACTCTGCCTGATCATGTTAAAGCAAAATTATTGGATGCTCCATTACAACATGATACTTTGTTTGGTGTTAAGGCAGAAGTGTTGACGAAAATGGAGGATAAAGCTAAATCTATGCAGACAGTAAAGGATTTCTTACAGGTACAGCCACCCAGATTTAACAGGAGCTGGCCTTCTAAGAATTGGTCCTTTCCTGTATCAGACAGGCCACAAAGAAGCAAATACAGACACCCTAGAGGCAGACAACAGCCCCAGGGCTCATACAGGCCCAAACAATGGGGTACTTCTACCTCCAAAAGCGAAGAAGACAAATCACAGCCGTTTAGGAAACAGTACCAATGACTTCCCTCTGCCAGTGCCAAGCATTTATCTTTTGGCAGCACCCTTAAGGGGAAAGCTAGCTCTTTTTTCACAAAATTGGCACATGATCACCCAGGACAAATGGGTCTTAAATATAGTCTCTCAGGGCTACAGGTTCCACTTTCACACCCTTCCAAAGGCAAAAGGTATGCCAGACCTGCCACACAATCAATGGGCAGAGGCACAAAAACAAGTTGCATCTCTCATGGACATGAGGACTATTCAGCCAGTGCCACAACAAGAGCAGGGACAAGGATTTTACTCAAGACTTTTCTTAGTACCAAGAAAGGACAAAGCATGGAGACCATTTCTGGACCTGTCTATTCTAAATACTTTTCTGGACGTTCCGAAATTCAAAATGTTGACTCTGCAGCAGCTTCTGCCCTTGCTGGGCAAGAAGGCTTGGCTTGTAACTTTGGACCTCAAAGAGGCATACCTGCATGTCCAAATCAGACAATCTTGCAGAAGATACCTCAGATTCATAGCTGGCTCAATGCACTACCAATTCTCTGCACTGCCCTTTGGCTTATCTACTGCACCCAGGGTCTTCACAAAATGCCTGGCACCAGTAATTGCATTTTGCAGACCGAGGAATTCAAATATATCCCTAATTGGATGACTGCCATATTCAAGCAGAGACCAGAGACATTCTACTAAAGCATCTGGCGTTTGTAAAAAGATTACGAATTTGCCTAGGGTACACAGTAAACGAAAAGAAATCAAAACTAGTACCCTCTCGAGATAATATTCCTGGGTGCAAGCTTAAATACAACTGCCCAGATGGCTTATCTCACGCCAAAGGCAACTGACTTCTTACTTCAAAAGCATGGCAACAAAGACCCAGTTATCTGCAAGAAAAATTATGCAGGCTCTGGGCTACATGGCATCCTGCATTCTGCTAATTCCATATGCAAGACTGCATATGAGGAAACTACAATGGTATCTAAACAGTGTTTGGACTCAACATTGCCACAGCCTGGAATCATTAATTTCACTCATTCCCTGCCTGCAACAGGAGTTTCAATGGTGGGTACAGGCCTGTCACCACAACAAGGGACAGCCATTCACTTTACCCACAGCCAGGCAAACACTAACAACAGATGCATCAGATTATGCCTGGGGGGCCCACATGGCAGGAACATTTATTCAGGGCACATGGCCCACAAACCAAAGGCATCTTCACATCAATCAAAAAGAGATGCTAGCTGTACAAAATGCCTTCATGGACCTACTTCAAGAACCTACTTCATCCAGGACAGCTGCTGATAAAGACGGACAACACCACAGTCGTGGTATATAAACAAGCAGAGGGGCACACATTCCTACCCCCTCTGCAGACAAGCCATGATTTTGTGGAACACAGCATTGACTTACCAAGTACACCTGCAAGCACAATTCCTGCCAGGAAAAACAAATGCTCTGGCAGACTAACTAAACAGAAACCTCATGGATCTTCACGAGTGGAAACTAGATCCACAAATCTTCAACATGATAACAAGGACATGGAGATGCCCAGACACAGATCTTTTTGCCTCCCCTCACAACTGCCAACTTCAGAGATTCTGCACAAGGACTTATCACAAACAAGCATGGAAAGTGGATGCTTTGTCATTCAGCAGGAACAACCTTGCAGTATATGCCTTTCCTCCACTGCCTCTCCTCCGCAAGGTACTCCTAAAGGTCAGACAAGAGAAGCCACAAATTATACTGATTGCCCCGGATTGGCCACTCCAACACTGGTACCCAATCCAAAGGAGCTTGTCTCAAGGCCCTGCCTGGACATTGCCTCAAATTCCTCATTTACTGACCCAACAAAACAATCATATCCTCCACATCCAACTCAGAACCCTAAATCTAGCTGCATGGCAGATAGTGTAACCATTCAGAATACGCCTCTCTCTAAAGTGGTTATGGATGTTATTTTGGAGGCCAGGAGGCCCAGCACCAGAAAATCTTATGCAGATAAATGGAGGAGATTCTGTGCTTGGAACCAGGCACAAGGAATTGACACGCTTGTTCCAAATATTCCTCAGATTTTACAATATCTAACTGAGATGCTGGACAAAGGCCTATCCTCATCAATTAAGATCCATGCCTTTGCCATTTCAGCTTATTACCATACGGACCCACCTATTTTTTCACATCCATTGCTTAGGCAGTACCTCAGGGGGGCCAAAAACATAAGACCTCCAAGGAGAGCACCAATACCAGCATGGGACCTCAATTTTGTCTTGGAAAAACTCACATTGCCTCCTTTTGAGCCAGCCAATACAACTGAGATTAAATTCTTATCGTAGAAAACAGCTCTGCTCCTAGCAATAACTTCAGCAAGAAGAGTCTCAGAGTTACAGGCATTAATGGCTGTGGAACCTTTTATTATCTTCCATCTGGACAGGGTTTCTCTAAGGACAAACTCAACATTTATGCCTAAGGTAGTGTCCAGTGTGGCTCTTAACCAAACCATTCATTTGTCTACTTTTTACCCAAACCCACAGAATAAAGGGGAGAGACTTCTGCATTCTTTGGACATACAAAGACAGCTACACTTCTGCTTGGACAAAACTAAGGCTTTCAGAAAGACTGAGCAACTTTTAGTGGCATATGCTGTAGGATCACAAGGAAAGGCTGTCTCAAAGCAGACTATTTCAAAATGGATAGGACACTGCATTCGAGGTTCATCGTGCATACAGCTGCAGTCATTACAGATGGGTTATCCTGCCGTCAGGTGGGTCCTCGGTCGGCCGAATTCTAAAGTCTAGGTCCAGCGTCGGTTGTCGTCACTTCTTCCCTGACGTCAGTGCGGCAGAGGTATAAAAGAGGCAGCCGACGCCATCTTCTTCAGTCTTTCTTGCCGCGCAGTGCCCGAAGCAGAAGCAGTTCGCAAGTGCCGGTCGGCCAGCTCCTGAGATTTATGAAAATATTTCAGCCGAAGCCTTCTTGAAAGCTAAGTACCCCGTTGGGGAAACTTTTCTTGCCTCAGACCGATGTCAGACAAAGTTAATAATTGCATTTCATGTGGGAAGCAAATACCACATAAGGATTTCCACTCTTTCTGTATATCTTGCTTAGGCCCAGACCATGACGTCTCGGCCTGCCGTTTTTGTGCTAGATTCAACAAGCGCACTATTAAGCACCGGGCGGAGTTCGCCCTTCACTATTTTGGTAAAAAATTTAATTATATTATGTCGTTGGATACTCCGACTCCAGTTTTGAGTAAAAGACGCAAAGATAAGGACCTCCATGCGAGGTCCGCACTGACTACTGACACTACGCTAAGGCCGACTACCGGTTCTCCGGTTCTCAGCGAGGCGCCTACGCAGCCCCTGAGTACCGATGACACAACATTACCGGTGTCTTCAGTACCCGAGGTCGCAGGCTCCTCTGTCCATTCCTGCTACAGATACCGACACCACTCTTGGCGGGGAAACTCAGAGTTTAGACAGGCCTGCCATTTCTCAAGGTGTCTTAAGGCCTTCCTCCTTCTCTATTAAAGCTTTCACTAAATCTAAAGCAGCTATGAAAACCAAAAAACAGGTACCTCAGACCCCCTCTCAAGGCCCTATGCCTAAAAAACAAATGCTCAAAATGGCTGAGAATTTGATTACTCTTATCAGGGGTTCTCAACCCCCCCTCTGACAAAAGGCCCAGATTAGAGGAAGACTACCCTTCCTCAGATCAAGCCTCCATTACCTCTGAACATTCTGAGGACCAGGATTATGCCTATTCTCCTTTCAAAGACTCTGATGCAGAGGAGTCAATTCCCTCAGTCTCCCCCCTGAGGACTACTTTTTTGGGGAAACCCTACATACATTGAGGGAACACTTTCACTGGGAAGGCCAAGATTACTCCGATTCCAAGAAAAGGCTCCGGGATTTTCTTTTGCTCTTCCAGCATAGGCCCCTGGCTATCTCTCCTGTTTTAGATATATTGGATGATGTGTACACAGAAGCCAGCCTAAATCCAGATTCTTTGCCTCCGGCTCCTGTTAAACCAGACAGGTATTACCGGGTTCCTGATTCACACCAGTTCCTATACAAAAGCCATACTGCTGACCCAGAAACTATTTCACAGGGTCCCAAGGGAATTAAGGCCTCTACTGCTAAAAACCCATTACCTTCAGAGAGAGATTCCAGAGCTTTAGAAAGGTGGGGGAAAAAGGTGTACACCTTGGCCAGTTTAACCATGAGGGCATTAAACTGTCAGTTCCATATGTTAAAGTATCAACAGTTTTTGTTATCTCAGTTGAAAAGCAAAATGACACAACCAGAACAACCAAATTTAAAAGAGTTGCAGGATTTGTTGCATGGTGCAGAGCAAGTGGGCAAACATACCTTGCAGTGTGGTTTTGATGCTTTAGAGGCCTCATGCAGAGCAGCTGTTACGGGGTGTGTTATACGTAGACATGCTTGGCTCAAAGAGCAAGCCTTACCAGATCATGTCAAAGCTAAATTATTAGATGCACCTCTTCAAAAAGTTGTATTGTTTGGTGTTAAAGCTGAGGAGGTACTAAAGAAAATGGAGGAAAAAGCGAAATCAATGCAAACAGTGAAAGATTTCCTGCAGGTGCAACCTCCATGTTTCAGCAGAAACTGGCCTTCAAAAAATTGGTCCTTTCCAGCCACAGACAGACCTCAAAGGGGCAGATACAGACGCCCAAGGGGTAGAGGGCAACCTCAAGGATCTTTCAGAGCCAGGCAGTGGCACGCACCAACCCCAAGAGGTGGAGAAGATAGATCACAGTCATTTAGAAAACACACAATGACTTCCCCCTTTACCTGCCAAGCAAAGCTTTAATGGCAGCACCTTTGGGCGGAAAACTGGCATTATTCTCAAAAAATTGGCCTGTTGTTACAAAAGATAAATGGATTCTGGACATTATAGACAGAGGCTACAGGTTCCACTTTCACACACTTCCAAAAACGAGAGGCATGCCAAACCTGCCACAAAATCAAAGGGCAGAGGCACAAAAACAAATTTCAGCTCTCATGGACATGAAAGCGATTCAAGAGGTACCTGCAAAAGAACAAGGTCAAGGGTTTTATTCCAAACTATTCCTGGTACCAAGGAAAGACAAAGATTGGAGACCTATTTTAGACCTATCCATCCTAAATACATATTTACAGGTACCAAAATTCAAGATGCTCACATTACAGCAGCTTCTTCCCATGCTGGGCAAGGAGTTTTGGCTGGTAACATTGGACCTCAAGGAGGCATACCTGCATGTCCCTATCAAACTAGATTGCAGAAGATACCTCAGATTTCTTGCAGGTTCAACCCATTATCAACTCTCTGCATTGCCCTTTGGCTTATCTACTGTGCCCAGATTGTTTACGAAATACCTGGCATCAGTAATCTCCTTCTGCAGACTACAAGGAATACAAATCTACCCATATCTGGACGACTGCCTGATCCAAGCGGACAGCAAGGACATACTTCTAAAATACCTGGTGTTTGTGATAAAACTGTTGAACTTTCTGGGATACACAGTCAACAAAAAGAAATCAAAACTAATACCCTCTCAACAAATCATTTTCCTGGGTGCCAGCTTGAATACAACCACCCAGATGGCCTACCTCACGCCAGACAAACAAGGGCAACTGTCTCAGTACTGCAGCAAAATGGCAACCTTCACCAGGCTGACTGGAAAGTCCTGCAGGCTCTGGGATTCATGGCATCTTGTATCCTTTTAATCCTATGTGCAAAGCTGCATATGAGGAAACTTCAGTGGTACCTAAAAAACTTATGGTCTCAACACAGCCACAGCTTGGAAACAATTATACCACTCACTCCATGCCTTCAAAAGGAATTTCTGTGGTGGGTCAAGCATGCCAAAGAAACATATGTCTCCCTTTCTGTGTACCTCAAGCAACTCAAATCATCACAACAGATGCCTCAAACTATGCCTGGGGGGCACACATGACAGATCAGTGCATTCAGGGAAAATGGTCCCAAAAAGAGAAGCACCTACACATCAACCAAAAGGAAATGCTAGCCGTGCAAAATGCTATTATGGCCTTCAAAGACCTACTGCATCCAGGCCAGCTATTGATAAGGACAGACAACACCACAGTGATGTGGTACATAAACAAACAGGGGGGAACTCATTCATACCCTCTGTGCAGACAAGCCATGACCCTATGGAACACAGCACTGGAATTGCAAATTCAACTACAGGCACAATTCCTGCCAGGGAAGGAAAACACACTGGCAGACAGCCTAAGCAGAAATATGACAAATCCACATGAATGGAAGTTGCATCCTCAAGTTTTCACAAAGATAACTCAGGCATGGGGACAGCCAGACATAGATCTCTCTGCTACCCACAGAAATTACCAGTTGAAAAAATTTTGTTCAAGAACCTATCATCCACAGGCCTGGAAAGTGGACGCACTTTCTTTCAATTTGACAACGTTGACAGTCTATGCCTTCCGCCTCTGCCTCTGCTGCCCAAAGTTCTATTAAAAGCCAGAGCAGAGAGGCCGAAAATGATTCTCATTGCTCCAGACTGGCCAAGACAACACTGGTATCCACTCCTGAAGAGCCTGTCACATTCCCCACCATGGATTCTACCTCTAGTCCCTCTTCTGCTGTCCCAGCGCAGCTACAAGACTCTTCACAGCCAGCTCAAAACCCTAAATCTAGCTGCATGGAGAATTCCTTGATTTCCCAACAGACACTCCTCTCCAAGGAGGTGCAGGATGTCATCTTGGAGGCCAGAAGACCTTCTACTAGAAAAGCCTATTCTGCCAAATGGAAGCGATTTTGTGCCTGGAATCAAGAAAAGGGCCAGAATCCTTGGGTAATAAATTTACCTCATATTTTACAGTACCTAGCTGAGATGTTAAACAGTGGACTTTCCTTCTCCTCCATCAAAATCCACGCTTCAGCCATTTCTCCACAATACAACACAGATCCTCCTTTATTCTCTCATCCTCTCTTAAGACAGTTCCTCAGAGGGGCAAAGAATATAAAACCCCCAAGGAAACCACCAGTCCCTGCTTGGGACCTCAACTTCGTATTGGAAAAGCTGACCCTTCCTCCCTTTGAGCCAGCTGCTTCAACAGAACTACAATACTTGTAATGGAAAACAGCCTTCCTTCTGGCTATCACCTCAGCATGCAGGGTTTCGGAGCTACCTTTCATCATTTTCCATCAGGACAGAGTTTCCTTACGAACCAACCCTACCTTTATGCCAAAGGTAGTATCCAGTGTAGCTTTGAATCAGACTAGCCACTTACCTACCTTTTTATCCAAACCCACAAAACAAAGGGGAAAGACTACTACATTCCTTGGACATTCACAGACAACTTTGTTATTACTTGGACAGGACAAAGCCATTCAGGAAATCCGAGCAACTCTTTGTGTCCTATGCTACAGGTGCTCAAGGAAAGGCGATCTCCAAACAGACAATCTCAAAATGGATAGCCCACTGCATACGCTTTTGTTATTCATTTCATGGAAAAACTGTGCCTACAAGCATCAGATCCCACTCCACCAGGGCCACAGCTACCTCTGCAGCTTTTCTCAGGGGGGTTCCTACCAAGGACATTTTGGAAGCAGCCACTTGGAGTTCAGTGCACACTTTCTCCAAACACTGTCACCTTCCACTATACTCTAAATCTAGAGTGGGATTTGCCACAGCAGTCTTGCAGGGCATCCTTGCTCCTCCTAGTTCCACTTAGTGCCTGCCACCCCTACTTAGCTTTGGGATTCTTCCCATCTGTAATGACTGCAGCTGTATGCACGATGAACATAGTACAGTTTTGTACCTACCATAAATGTAGATGTTCGAGTGCTCATACAGCTGCAGTCCAGGTTACCCCCCCCCCTCTGTCCCCTCTTAGGACAAGCCTTATGACAAACACCTCATACAACCTATTTGGGGTATTCTTTTATGGTGTATTTGCTTGCAACTATTGCTTTTTGATTATTCTATATTGCATGATTACATAAATTTATGTTTTGCCTTCCTTCTGGGGGCACCTGACATCTGGGGCAAGAAAAACTGAAGAAGATGGCGTCGGCTGCCTCTTTTATACCCCTGCCACACTGACGTCAGGGAAGAAGCGACTACAACCGACGTCGGACCTAGACATTGGAATTCGGCCGACCGAGGACCCACCTGACGGCAGGATAACCCATCTGTAATGACTGCAGCTGTATGAGCACTCGAACATCTACATTTATGGTAGGTACAAAACTGTACTTTTCTTCTATTCACAACATGGCAAATCAGTGCCTAAAGGCATTAGACCTCATTCTACCAGGGCAGCAGCCTTCCTCAGAGGAGTACCAACCAAGGATATATTGGAGGCTGCAACTTGGACTTCAGTGCACAGTTTTACTAAGCACTACTACTTACCTCTTTACTCTAAATCCAGAGCAGGCTTTGCCACTTCAGTTCTGCAGGGCCTTATAGCCACTCAATTCTATTTAGACCCAGCCGCCCAACCTCAGCTTTGGGATTCAACCCAAGTGTAATGACTGCAACAGTGAAACACAATGAACATAGTACAGTTGTGTACCTATCATAAATGTAGATGTTCGAGTGTATTCACTGTTGCAGTCCAGGTCACCCACCCACCATCCCCCTTTCTTTGCTGGGACTTATCTGTACTTCTCTGTTCTATACAACCTATGTGGTGTATTTGCTTTTAGATGAAGGTATTGTTTATTTTAGTGCATGCTTTTATAAGCAATTTTTTTAGCCTACCCTTTTGGGGGGCACCTGACATCTGGGGCAAGAAAAACTGAAGAAAATGGCGTCGGCTGCATCTTTTGTACCCCTGGTGCACTGACGTCAGGGAAAAGGCAACAGCAACTAACACCGGACCAGGACTTTGGAATTCAGGCCCACTGCGGGTAGTCTGCCAGCAGAATAACCCAAGTGTAATGACTGCAACAGTGAATACACTCGAACATCTACATTTATGGTAGATACACAACTGTACTGTCTCTGTACTGCCCTTTGGCTTATCTACTGCACCCAGGGTCTTCACAAAATGCCTGGCACCAGTAATTGCATTTTGCAAAGAAACATTCAAATTTATCCTTATCTGGATGACTGCGTAGTTCAGGCAGAAAACAAGGACACTTCTACAGCATCTGGCATTTGTAAAAAGGCTTCCAACTTGCCTAGGTAGGGTACACCATAAACAAAAAGAAATCACAACTGGTACCATCTCAAATAATTACATTCCTGGGTGCAAGCTTTAATACAACTGCCGAGATGGCTTACCTCACGCCAGACAAACAAATACAATTGATGACTTACTTCAAACAAATGGCCTCAAAACCCCAGTTATCTGCAAGACAAATTCTGCAGGCCTAGGGTTCATGGCTTCCTACATTCTTCTAATTCCATATGTAAGACTGCATATGAGGAAACTTCAGTGGTACCTAAAAAGCTTATGGAGTCGACATTGTCACAGCCTGGAAACAATTCCTCTCATTCCTTTCCTGCAGCAAGAGTTCCTATGGTGGGCAGAGGCCTGTCACCAAAACAAGGGACTATCATTCATTCCACCCCCTGCCACCCAAACTCTGACTACAGACACATCAGACTATGCTTGGGGGGCAAATCTGGCAGGGAGATGCATTCAGGGCGAATGGAGCCCAACTCAAATGCACCTGAATATCAACCAGAAAGAAATGCTAGCTGTGCAGAATGCTCTGACAGCTTTCAAGGACTTTCTTCATCCAGGACAACTACTGATAAGGACAGACAACACCACAGTCATGTGGTACATAAGCAGGGGGTACCCATTCCTACCCCCCTATGCAGACTAACCACGCCCTTGTTGAACACAGCTGTGTCTTACCAAATACATCTACAAGCTCAATTCCTGCCAGGAAAGCAAAATACTCTGGCAGACGAACTAAGCAGAAATCTTATGGACCCACACGAATGGAAACTGGATCCACAAATCTTCAGCATGTTGACACATAAATGGGGGAGCCCAGGCATAGCCTCACCCCAAAACTATCAGTTGGACAAATTCTGCACAACAATCCATCACAAAAAAGCTTGGAAGGTGGATGCTCTATCCTTCAGCTGGCAAAACCTATCAGTCTATGCTTTCCCCCTGTGCCTCTGCTCTCCATGGTATTACTAAAAGATAGAACAAAACAAAAATGATTCTGATTGCTCCAGACTGGCCTCGCCAACACTGGTACCAGCTCCTACGCAATATGTCACACCTTCCTCTGTGGCACTTGCCTCAGACGCCTTATCTACTGTCTCAGCAGGACTTTCAAATTCTACACACTCCGCTCCAAACTCTGAATCTTGCAGCATGGCTAATCAACTAATTTCACCAGTTACATCTCTCAGCAAACCTGTGATGGATGTCATTTGGAGGCTAGAAGGCCTAGCACTCGAAAATCTTATGCTGATAAATGGAAAGGATTCTGTGCCTGGAATCAGGCATGAGGAATAAGCACAGAAATGCCCAATATTCCTCAGATTCTGCAATATTTTACTGAGATGCTTCACAAGGGCCTGTCTTTCTCTTCCATAAAAATCCACGCCTCTGCCATTTCAGCTTATTACAACACAGAGCCCTCCCCTCTTTTCTCATCCCCTGCTATAGCAGTATCTCAAGAGGGGCTAAAAATTTAAGACCTCCCAGGAGAGTACCAACTCCTGCATGGAACCTCAATTTTGTGTTGGAAAAACTCACCCTGCCTTCTTTTGAGCCAGCTGCTACTGTAGGCAAAATAATTCTCTCTTGGAAGACAATTTTTCTTTTAGCAGTCATTTCAGCTAGAAGGATCTCAGAACTACAGGCTGTCATGGCAGTGGAGCCTTTTATTATTTTCTACCCGGACAGGGTAGAGCTCAGGACCAATCCATCCTTTGTGCCTAAAGTGGTATCCAGTGTGGCTCTTAATCGGACCATTCATCTTCCAACTTTTTTCCCAAATCCACAGAACAAGGGGTAGCGGATTCTGCATTCATTGGATGTACACAGACAACTAAGATTCTACTTGAACAGGGCAAAATCTCTAAGAAAATCTGAGCAACTACTGGTGGCATTTGCTGCAGGGGCAGAGGGAAAGGCTGTCTCAAAGCAGACATTTTCAAAATGGATAAACCATTGTATTTGTTTCTGCTACATGCATCATGGTAAACCTGTCCCCAAGAGGATCAGATCCCATTCCACCAGGGCTGCATCTACTTCTGCAGACTTTCTCAGAGGGTTTCCTACCAGAGACATTCTAGAAGCTGCTACCCGGAGCTCAGTTCATACGTTCACTAAGCATTACCATTTACCTCTCTTCCCTAAATCCAGAGCAGGCTTTGCTACTGCTGTCTTGCAGGGCCTTATAGCTGCTCCTAATGCTGTATAATTCCATCCTCCCAACCATAGCTTTGGGATTCTACCCAAATGTAATGACTGCAGCAGTGAAACACAAAGAACATAGTACAGTTGTGTACACTTACCATAAATGTAGATGTTTGAGTGTATTCACTGTTGCAGTCCTGGTTACCCACCCGCCAGCCCCCTACTTTTTCTCTTTTTATACCTCTTCTTTCTGTTACTATGCTCAAAAGCTTTTTTGTTGTATTTGCTTTTATTTGGAGGTATATTTTTTGTGTTCTAAATTAAATGCATATATATATATATATATAGATATAGATATAGATATAGATATATGTATATTTTGCTCCCCATTTGAGGGGCACCTGACATCTGGGGCAAGAAAAACTGATGAAAATGGGGTCGGCTGCATGTTTTATACCCCTGACGACCTGACATCATGGAAGAAGGGACAGCAACCGACGCAGGACCCAAGACTTTGTTATTCAGGCTGACTGAGGGCAACCTGCCAGCAGATTACCCAAATGTAATGACTGCAACAGTGAATACACTCGAACATCTACATTTATGGTAAGTGTACACAACTGTACTTTCCTATCATTCCTTGCCTGCAGCAGGAGTTCTTATGGTGGGCAGAGTCTTGTCACCAAAACAAGGGGCTGTCATTCATTCCACCCCCTACCACCCAAACCCTGACTACAGACGCATCAGATTATGCTTGGGGTGGCCCAAGTGTCAGGGAGATGCATTCAGGGCGAATGGAGCCCAAATCAAATGCACCTACATATCAACCAGAAAGAAATGCTAGCTGTACAGAATGCTCTGACAGCCTTCAAGGACTTTCTTCATCCAGGACAACTACTGATAAAGATGGACAACACCACATTTATGTGGTACATAAACAAGCAGGGGGGTACCCATTCCTACCCCCTTTGCAGACTAGCCATGGCTTTGTGGAACATAGCCTTGACTTACCAAATACATCTACAAGCTCAGTTCCTACCAGGAAAGCAAAATACTCTGGCAGATGAACTAAGCAGAAATCTTATGGACCCACACGAATGGAAACTGGATCCCCAAATCTTCAGCATGTTGACACAAAAATGGGAGAGCCCAGACATTGATCTTTTTGCCTCCCCCCAAAACTATCAGTTGGACAAATTCTGCACAAGAATCCATCACAAAAAAGCTTGGAAAGTGGATGCTTTATCCTTCAGCTGGAAAAACCTATCAGTCTATGCCTTTCCCCGTCTCCCTCTGCTCTCCAGGTTTTACTAAAAGTCAGACAGGAAAAACCAAAAATGATTCTGATTGCTCCAGACTGGCCTCGCCAACACTGGTACCCACTCCTACGCAATATGTCACACCTTCCTCCGTGGTACCTGCCTCAGACACCTTATCTACTGTCTCAGCAGAACTATCAAATTCTCCACACTCAGCTCCAAACTCTGAATCTTGCAGACTGGCTAATCAACTAATTTCACCAGTTACATCTCTCATTTTGGAGGCTAGAAGGCCTAGTACTAGAAAATCATATGCTGATAAATGGAAAATATTCTGTGCCTGGAACCAAGCACGAGGAATAAAAACAGCAATGCCCAAAATTCCTCAGATTCTGCAATATTTAACTGAGATACTTCACAAAGGCCTGTCTTTTTCTTCTATAAAAATCCATGGCTCTGCCTTTTCGGCTCATTACAGCACAGAGCCTACTCTCTTTTCTCATCCCCTGCTAAAGCAGTACCTCAGAGGGGCCAAAAATTTGAGACCTCCCAGGAGAGCACCAACTCCTGCATGAGACCTCAATTTTGTGCTGGAAATGCTCACCTTACCTCCTTTTGAACCAGCTGCTACTGCAGACAAAATTTCTCTTAGAAGACAGCTTTTCTTTTAGCAGTCACTTCAGCTAGAAGGATTTCAAAATGACAGGCTCTCATGGCAGTGGAACCTTTCATTATCTTTTACCCGGGCAGGATGGCTCTTGGTACCAATCCATCCTTTATGCCTAAGGTGGTATCTAGTGTGGCTCTTAATCAGACCATTCATCTGCCAACCTTTGTCCCAAATCCACATTACAAGGGGGAGCAGATTCTGCATTCATTGGATGTGCACAGACAACTAAGATTCTACTTAATCAGGACAAAATCTCTAAGAAAAACTGAGCAATTACTGGTGGCATTTGCTGCAGGGGCAGAGGGAAAGGTGATCTCAAGGCAGACTATTTCAAAATGGATAAGCCATTGTATTTGTTTCTGCTACATGCACCATGGTAAACCTGTCCCCAAGGGGATCAGATCCCATTCCACCAGGGCTGCATCTACTTCTGCAGCCTTTCTCAGAGGGGTTCCTACCAGAGACATTCTAGAAGCTGCTACTTGGAGCTCAGTTCGTACGTTCACCAAACATTACCATTTACCTCTCTTCTCTAAATTCAGAGCAGACTTTGCCACTGCTGTCCTGCTGGCCCTTATAGCTGCTCCTAATGATGTATAATTCCATCCTCCCAACCATAGCTTTGGGATTCTACCCAAATGTAATGACTGCAACAGTGAAACACGAAGAACATAGTACAGTTGTGTACACTTATCATAAATGTAGATGTTCGAGTGTATTCACTGTTGCAGTCCTGGTTACCCACCCACCAGCCCCTATTTCTCTATTATTATACCTCTTCTTTCTTTTACTATGCTCAAAAGCCTTTTTGGGTGTATTTGCTTTTATTTGGAGGTATATATATATATATATATATATATATGTGTGTGTGTGTGTTCCAAATTACATGCATATATATATTTATTTATTTTGCTCCCCATTTGGGGGGCACCTGACATCTGGGGCAAGAAAAACTGATTAAAATGGCATCGGCTGCATGTTTTATACTCCCGATGACCTGACGTCATGGAAGAAGGGACAACAACCGATGCAGGACCCAAGACTTTATTCAAGTCGAGTGAGGGCAACCTGCCAGCAGATTACCCAAATGTAATGACTGCAACAGTGAATACACTCGAACATCTAAATTTATGGTAAGTGTACACAACTGTAGAGTATCCAATAAAACACAAAAACACGAACTAAGTCTCAAAAGTCCACAAAATACTGCAAAAGGAATGTCGATATCCAATAAACTCTTCCAAGACTGTACAAAGTGCTTTATTTCCAAAACGAACAACACAATAAGGTAGAAACAAATCGATCAAGCGCTTTCGCCTGTGTATGTACCAGGCTTTATCAAGATAAAACAGCAGGTTATTTGGTTTCCCTTAAATAAAATAGTTAATTAACAAATTAATATGTTTAATTAATTTTGATTGAGATAACTTGTGCAAATTGAAACAAAACTTTTGTGGATGTCATGGATACAATTATCACAGTATCATCAACAAATTTAAATGAAAACATACATTTAGACCACTCATCTGGTGTAATACATATACGTAACATGAAATTTCATTCCATAAAATTGCTTTTCTCATCATAAAATTAGCCATATGTGCATAAAAATGTCATAAATAAATAGTTAAAATAGAACTGTGTGTAAATAAATAAGTATATTGGAACACGTAGTCGTGCACAACTAAAAATATGTGTGTGAATATACATTGCTAAAATTTAAATTATTTAAAATATTGTTAATACACTGTGTGTAAAAGATAGGTTAATGTAAAATTTCAGTATCAAAAAACTGATCTTGTGTCATATAAACAATTAAATAAATAGATATACCACCATAAATATTAAATGTATAAAATATACCAAAATATAAAAAATATATGTTGATGATAATCTTGACCATGTATCTCTCTGTGCTGGCTATTGGAACACTTGGTGTAATAAATAATAACTGTATATTAAAAAACAATACATGTGCATCCTAGATCTTAGGTCTGCGATTTTATAAGGTGTGAAGCTTGTGTGTCTTATTAAAATCTCATAACAAGCTTTGTGTTATAGAGTAGTTCTAAAGCTTTGCTCGTCTCAATTTTAAAAGACTACTGATACTTATGGCATCATTTAAACCTGGTGGTTTGGTTGCATTTAACCTAAGTTGCCACGTTAATTCCTTGTATTCAACAGTAGCTTCCCAGTCCCCACCTCTAGGATTCAAGGGAACTTCTTCTAAAACAAAAAATTTTAAAGTCATCCCAGGACATGTCATATGTCTGTAAAAGGCATTGGACTCTTTCTTTTTCTGAATGTCATAGAGGTGCTCGTATATCCTTCTACGTAGCGTCCTCTCAGTTTTGCCAATGTAAAAACTTTCACAAACCTGACACACGCCTAAGTAGACTATCCCTTTGGATGCACAATTACAATACAGTTCCGATTTGACCCTAAACTTTCTTGATTTAATATAGAAAAGGTGTTGCCATGGGCACACCTTGTGCCTCTGCATATGCAAACATTGTTTTATTTTATTGGGAAAGTAAGTTCATTTTCACAATACCTTGGAAAGAAAACATTATTCAGTACCAAAGGTACTTGGACGATATTTGTATATTGTGGAGAGGCAACAAAGAATGTCTCCAGGAGTTTTTAACTTACATCAACAATACCACTCACTTTTTAAAGTTTACATTTAATATTAGTGATTGTTCTTTGAACTATCTAGATGTATTGCTTACCAAAAATATTGAGTTAGAGATGTTCCAAACATCAGTGTTTAGGAAGGGCACCTTTTCAAATGCATTTTTACATTTTTGCAGCGGTCACCCATTTCCTCAAAAGAAAGGCATCCTGAAAGGCCAATTTATTAGAGCCTCTAGAATGTGTAACACAGACAAACTGTTTTTTAAGGAAGTTAATATATTAAAGAACTTATTTTTAGAGAGAGGTTACCCTCAGACCTTGATTGACAAAATGTACCAAGAGGTGTTGAGTAGAAGAGTGGACATTTATTCTCCTTTATTAGGTGCATTAACAGATGATATAACATCTGATAATAATTTAACAAATAAACAATGTAACCGGTTTGACTCTCATTCTGCATTTGTGTACACGTTCAACAATGATGCCTCTAAAATAAGAAACACTGTTTTAAAATATTGGCCAATTTTAAGATCAAATGAGGACACCATTAAATGGTTACCTAAGCAACCAACATTTGTTAATGCAAGGAACATGAATCTTAAAAACATTTTTGAAAGACAAAAACAACAACTAAAACATACAAAAGGGACAACAATGGGTACCTTTAAATGCAATTCTTGCAAACAATGTGCATATATAATGAACACTGACTCTTTCTATATTAAATCAAGAAAGTTTAGGGTCAAATCGGAACTGTATTGTAATTGTGCATCCAAAGGGATAGTCTACTTAGGCATGTGTCAGGTTTGTGAAAGTTTTTACATTGGCAAAACTGAGAGGACGCTACGTAGAAGGGTATATGAGCACCTCTATGACATTCAGAAAAAGAAAGAGTCCAATGCCTTTTACAGACATATGACAACATGTCCTGGGATGACTTTAAATTTTTTTGTTTTAGAACAAGTTCCCTTGAATCCTAGAGGTGGGGACTGGGAAGCTACTGTTGAATACAAGGAATTAACGTGGCAACTTAGGTTAAACGCAACCAAACCACCAGGTTTAAATGATGCCATAAGTGTCAGTAGTCTATTAAAATTGAGACGAGCAAAGCTTTAGAACTACTCTATAATACAAAGCTTGTTATGAGATTTTAATAAGACACACAAGCTTCACACCTTATAAAATCGCAGACCTAAGATCTAGGATGCACATGTATTGTTTTTTAATATACAGTTATTATTTATTACACCAAGTGTTACAATAGCCAGCACAGAGAGATACATGGTCAAGATAATTATCAACATATATTTTTTATATTTTGGTATATTTTATACATTTAATATTTATAGTGGTATATCTATTTAATTGTTTATATGACACAAGATCAGTTTTTTGATACTGAAATTTTACATTAACCTATCTTTTACACACAGTGTATTAACAATATTTTAAATAATTTAAATTTTAGCAATGTATATTCACACACATATTTTTAGTTGTGCATGACTACGTGTTCCAATATACTTATTTACACACAGTTCTATTTTAACTATTTATTTACGACATTTTTATGCACATATGGCTAATTTTATTATGAGAAAAGCAATTTTATGGAATGAAATTTCATGTTACGTATATGTATTACACCAGATGAGTGGTCTAAATGTATGTTTTTATTTAAATTTGTTGATGATACTGTGATAATTGTATCCATGACATCCACAAAAGTTTTGTTTCAATTTGCACAAGTTATCTCAATCAAAATTAATTAAACATATTAATTTGTTAATTAACTATTTTATTTAAGGGAAACCAAATAACCTGCTGTTTTATCTTGATAAAGCCTGGTACATACACAGGCGAAAGCGCTTGATCGATTTGTTTCTACCTTATTGTGTTGTTCGTTTTGGAAATAAAGCACTTTGTACAGTCTTGGGAGAGTTTATTGGATATCGACGTTCCTTTTGCAGTATTTTGTGGACTTTTGGGACTTAGTTCATGTTTTTGTGTTTTATTGGATACTCTACATGGCCAGAGGGTGCAGAATTATCTGACTTTCCAAGCACACCACTGATTTTGCGTGATCCGTCAGAGGACACGCCGGTAACGAGAGCTGAATTCCGGCAGGTTGTCTGCCTTCTTACTCAGCTAAGTAATTCTCTGAAAGAGAAAGATAGCAACGCCAACTCTGGTACTGGAGTTGTAGGTAACCAAATGCAAGAATTTGGCGCGAACAACACGGGAGTAGACAAAAACGGAGAATTATATACTTTGAATGCCAACGGGCATGTTACTGGAACTGTTCCTAAGAATGGATTACTTTTTCAACAGCAGGGTTCGTCTAAAGTTGCCGATAACAACCTGAGGGCATTTAACTTTGGGGCATGGACAAGTAAATCATTTACGTTTCAACCAGGTACTGTTGATAATACTTCGACTATGAACAAAACTGATAATGACCTTTTGCTATTTAAAGAGAAACTTTATGCATTTAAATCAATGCAGTTAGAAATAGACTACTTGCATGAGTGTGTCAGGGTTAGGAGAGTCCCAAAGGGCCTCCGTTTAAATTCCCTAACAACGCTATTCCACGTTCACAATTATTTAAGGACATATCGCTTTTATTTGACAACGCAGGTCTCGATATGATCCAACTTATGATTAATGATTACGAAAAGAAAACAGATGGACTGTTACATGAACTTAATGATTTGAATGACACAATTGTTTCGGATTTGCACTTTTCTGGAGTAAAAAAGAGTATGACAATGTGTTTTTTTGATGTGGATCAACATTGTAATAAAATTATGGACAGAAAGATTAAAAAGTTGGAGAGAGATCTGAATTATTATAAAAATGGGGTGGCCTATCAGTCACTAGCCAAAGGAGGGTGGTTTAACAAACAGATGAACAGTAAGGGTGTTAACAAAAATATTCACAATAATGACAATGTACCCCCCTTGGAGGAACCACCAAGACGTAGTGAACGCTTGGCGCAAAAACAAAGTAATAATAACATTAACACTCCCAACAACAATCCAAATCAGGTTTTTTATTTTCCCCAAGGCAGACATGGGAACAGGGTTCAGTATCAGAACAACCACACGTGGGGGAGACCACAGAGATGAATGCACCACTATTTATTCATGACATCTGTACAAATAGACCAGTTACTGATCCCTACACAGTTACAACAAAATTCAATTTTTCTATTTTTAATTTCACTGATATGGCTATTCACGACACACATTTTGAATTGTTTATGAAAGGATTTCATTTTGTTCCAACCAAGCCCTTAGAGATTATCAAAACGATTTTAGAACTAAAATTATTTACGAGACAACTCAACCTAGACTTATTTTTCAAAGGTGCGCCTTTTACAAAAGAACCAGTGAGTAGAGCAAGTACATTTAACCCACCCCTTCACCCGGTTAAGATCTTTGAAGAACTAGTGGAAATGGATATTAGAAAGTCAGGTAAAACCAACAAAAAAACAGAGAATTTATCTCTAGATTGCTTTTCCCTAATAGAACAACTAAGAGAAGAACAAGTCAGGGTTATGAAACCTGACAAGGGTGGGGGGGGGGTTAGTATTAATGTACAGACATGATTATGAAGATAATATCCATAATATACTACAGGATACGGAACAATACAGTACCACTTCTTTGAATTAAATCAACATAGCATATGCCAAAATAAAATTATTACAGGACCATTTGTTACAAGGGGTGATTAACGAAAAACTGTTTAACTTTTTAATGGTTAACAAACCCCTCACTCCGATCATGTTTGGCATTCCCAAGGTCCATAAAGGGCTGGACCCCCTTAAATTCAGACCTATTGTGGCAGGATCTGGTAGTATTACAGAACCTTTGGGCATATTCGTTGACATTACACTAAAGAAGATGGTCACATCTTTCAGTCACATTTGTAAGGACTCTTGGGATTTTCTTAGTAACATCAAGAAAGAGTTTTATGATAGCACTGATTTCATGGTTACTGTTGATGTTGTGGAGTTGTTCCCTAGTATCCCCCATGATACTGGACTACAGTGGTTCAACGAGGTTTTAACTAAATACTCAGGTTTAACTACAAATTTAATAAACCTTTTAGTGGATTTTATGGAAATTATTTTACAAAACAATTTTATTTTTTTTAACGGAGAATTTTTTAAACAAAGAAAAGGTGTTGCCATGGGCACACCTTGTGCCTCTGCATATGCAAACATTGTTTTATTTTATTGGGAAAGTAAGTTCATTTTCACAATACCTTGGAAAGAAAACATTATTCACTACCAAAGGTACTTGGACGATATTTGTATATTGTGGAGAGGCAACAAAGAATGTCTCCAGGAGTTTTTAACTTACATCAACAATACCACTCACTTTTTAAAGTTTACATTTAATATTAGTGATTGTTCTTTGAACTATCTAGATGTATTGCTTACCAAAAATATTGAGTTAGAGATGTTCCAAACATCAGTGTTTAGGAAGAGCACTTTTTCAAATGCATTTTTACATTTTTGCAGCGGTCACCCATTTCCACAAAAGAAAGGCATCCTGAAAGGCCAATTTATTAGAGCCTCTAGAATGTGTAACACAGACGAACTGTTTTTTAAGGAAGTTAATATATTAAAGAACTTATTTTTAGAGAGAGGTTACCCTCAGGCCTTGATTGACAAAATGTACCAAGAGGTGTTGAGTAGAGGAGTGGACATTTATTCTCCTTTATTAGGTGCATTAACGGATGATATAACATCTGATAATAATTTAACAAATAAACAATGGAACCGGTTTGACTCTCATTCTGCATTTGTGTACACGTTCAACAATGATGCCTCTAAAATAAGAAACACGGTTTTAAAATATTGGCCAATTTTAAGATCAAATGAGGACACCATTAAATGGTTACCTAAGCAACCAACATTTGTTAATGCAAGGAACATGAATCTTAAAAACATTTTTGAAAGACAAAAACAACAACTAAAACATACAAAAGGGACAACAATAGGTACCTTTAAATGCAATTCTTGCAAACAATGTGCATATATAATGAACACTGACTCTTTCTACATTAAATCAAGAAAGTTTAGGGTCAAATCGGAACTGTATTGTAATTGTGCATCCAAAGGGATAGTCTACTTAGGCGTGTGTCAGGTTTGTGAAAGTTTTTACATTGGCAAAACTGAGAGGATGCTACGTAGAAGGATATACGAGCACCTCTATGACATTCAGAAAAAGAAAGAGCCCAATGCCTTTTACAGACATATGACAACATGTCCTGGGATGATTTTGTTTTAGAACAAGTTCCCTTGAATCCTAGAGGTGGGGACTGGGAAGCTACTGTTGAATACAAGGAATTAACGTGGCAACTTAGGTTAAACGCAACCAAACCACCAGGTTTAAATGATGCCATAAGTATCAGTAGTCTATTAAAATTGAGACGAGCAAAGCTTTAGAACTACTCTATAATACAAAGCTTGTTATGAGATTTTAATAAGACACACAAGCTTCACACCTTATAAAATCGCAGACCTAAGATCTAGGATGCACATGTATTGTTTTTTAATATACAGTTATTATTTATTACACCAAGTGTTACAATAGACAGCACACAGAGATACATGGTCAAGATTATTATCAACATGTATTTTTTATATTTTGGTATATTTTATACATTTAATATTTATGGTGGTATATCTATTTATTTAATTGTTTATATGACACAAGATCAGTTTTTTGATACTGAAATTTTACATTAACCTATCTTTTACACACAGTGTATTAACAATATTTTAAATAATTTAAATTTTAGCAATGTATATTCACACACATATTTTTAGTTGTGCATGACTACGTGTTCCAATATACTTATTTATTTACACACAGTTCTATTTTAACTATTTATTTACGACATTTTTATGCACATATGGCTAATTTTATGATGAGAAGAGCAATTTTATGGAATGAAATTTCATGTTACGTATATGTATTACACCAGATGAGTGGTCTAAATGTATGTTTTTATTTAAATTTGTTGATGATACTGTGATAATTGTATCCATGACATCCACAAAAGTTGTGTTTCAATTTGCACAAGTTATCTCAATCAAAATTAATTAAACATATTAATTTGTTAATTAACTATTTTATTTAAGGGAAACCAAATAACCTGCTGTTTTATCTTGATAAAGCCTGGTACATACACAGGCAAAAGCGCTTGATCGATTTGTTTCTACCTTATTGTGTTGTTCGTTTTGGAAATAAAGCACTTTGTACAGTCTTGGAAGAGTTTATTGGATATCGACATTCCTTTTGCAGTATTTTGTGGATTTTTGTACACAACTGTTCTTTCTCTGCACTGCCCTTTGGCTTATCTACTGCTCCCAGAGTTTTTACCAAATGCCTGGCTCCAGTCATTGATTTTTGCAGGCAAAGAAACGCTCAAATTTACCCTTACTTGGGACGATTGTCTTATTCAGGCAAACTCTCCAGAGCTACTTCTAAAGGATTTGGAATTTGTAAAGAATCTTCTCACCTCTTTGGGCTACACCATCAATGAAAATAAGTCAAAATTGGTACCCACCAGGGAGATTGTATTCCTGGGAGCAAGCCTGAACACAGCCACCCAGATGGTATTCCTCCCTCAAGAGAAACAAATGGATCTTTCATATTACTTCAAAAATTTGGCAAGCATGACCCAGCTCTCTGCAAGGCAATTCCTGCAAGCACTGGGATTCATGGCTTCATGTATTCTGATGATTCCATATGCCAGACTGCATATGAGGAAAATACAGTGGTACCTCAAAAACCTTTGGTGTCAACACACTCTCTGGATTTAGACTTGATACTTCCTCTGATTCCCTGCCTACAGACTGAGTTCCTTTGGTGGGCGACAGGCTGTGCACAGAATAAACGCCTGCCTTTCTGTCCACCTCCTGCCAGCCAGACTCTCACTACAGATACCGCAGACTATGCTTGGGGAGCACATCTAGATGGCAGATGCATTCAGGGGACGTGGAACTCTCAACAGGTTAATTTGCACTTAAATATGAAGGAATTGATGGCAGTCCAGCAGGCCTTAATGACTTTCAAACATCATCTCTCTCCTGGTATTCTTCTGGTCAGGACAGACACCACCACAATCATGTGATACATCAACAAGCAGGGAGGGATGCACTGTTTCCCCTCTGTACAGACAAAACATGATACTATGGTCCATAGCAGCTTATCCAGGAAGGCTCAACACCTTAGCAGACCAGTTGAGCAGGCAGGTCCTGGATCTTCACGAGTGGCAACTAAACAAGACCATCTTCTATCGCATCATTCAGCATTGGGGCACTCTCCAGGTGGATCTCTTCTCATCTCCAACCAACCACCTTCTTCCAACCTTTTGTACCAGGGATCATCACAACAAAGCTTGGAAAGTGGATGCTCTGTCCTTCCCCTGGACACAGCTCTTGATCTATGCATTCCCTCCTCTGCCTCTTCTTCCCAGAGTGCTGTTAAAGATAAGAGGCAAAAAACCAAGGGCCATCATCATAGCTCCAGACTGGCCCAGACAACATTGGTATCCACTACAATGCAGTCTCTCCTAGTCTTGGCCTTGGCATCTTCCCCTGATACCAGATCTCTTGGTTCAGGAGGGGAGAAGAATTCTACATCCTCATCTTCAGACTCTGCATTTGGCAGCTTAGCTCATAATTTAAACCTTTCTCAACAAGTGGTTTAGGTCCTTCGTGAGGCCAGGAGGCCTAGTACTAGGAAATCCTACGCAGACAAATGGAAAAGATTCTCCATTTGGATGCAGACTAGAGGGGGAAGACCCTTCTCAACCTTCTCTTCCTCTCATTCTTGACTATCTGGCAGGCTTGCTTAATGGTGGACTTTCCTTTTCTTCTATCAAAATACATGCTTCAGCTATTTCTGCTCATTGTTACTTTGAGCTTCCCATTTTTTCTTATCCCTTGATGAAACAGTTCCTCAGGGGAGCTAGCAGTTTAAAGCCTCCCAGAAGGGCACCTGCTCCTGCTTGGGATCTCAATTTTGTACTTGAGAAACTTACTCTGCCTCCTTTTGAACCAGCTGCCTTAGAAGACGTAAAGTTTTTCTCCTGGAAAACCGCCTTTCTTTTGGCTATTACTTCAGCTAGAAGAGTTTCTGAGCTGCAGGCCTTAATGGCAATAGAGCCTTTTATCATCCATGTGAATCGGGTTTCTCTTCGAACTAATCCCTACTTTATGCCTAAGGTGGTTTCTAGCCTGTTTCTTAACCAGTCTATCCACCTGCCTACCTTCTTTCCTAATCCTCATAATAAAGGGGAAAGGTTACTGCATTCCCTGGATGTGCATAGACAGCTTAGATTTTACCTGGACAGGACTAAATCTTTTTGAAAGTCGAATCAGTTGTTGGTCAGTTTTGCTCCTGGAGCTCGGGGCAAAGCGGTTTCAAAACAGACCATTTCTAAGTGAATTGCTCATTGTATTCACTTTTGTTACTTACAGAATGGCAAGGTTCCTCCTCAGAGTATTAGGACCCATTCTACTAGGGCAGCCTCTACCTCAGCAGCATTTTTAAGAGGTGTACCTACTAGGGACATACTGTAAGCAGCTACATGTTCTTCTGTCCACACTTTCACTAAACATTACAGTTTACCCTTGTTTTCTAAGTCCAGGGCTGGTTTTGTAACTGCAGTGTTGCAGGGCATCCTTACCAACCCTTAAGCAGTGGGTTTGCCTCCCCCCTTTTTGTTTTTTTTCCCTGGGCTTTGGGAATCAGCCCATTTTGTAAAGACTGCAACAGTGAAACATGATGAACATACTATAGTTGTGTACACGTACCATAAATGTAGGTGTTTGAGTGTATTCACTGTTGCAGTCCTGGTCCCCCCCTTCCATCCCCCCTTTTTTCCTAGGGCACAGACTGGAGTTTCTTTTCCTGGTCTAACCTTTTTTTTGGAGGGGGGGGGGCTCCTGACAGTTAAGGCAAGAAAAACTGAGGAAATGACGTTGGCTGCCTTCTTTTGTACCTGATGTCAGGCCTAAACCGAAGGCAGCTGACTTCATATACCAAGGACTTTGGTATTCTGGCCGACTGTGGGCTACAGGGAGCCGGATAACCCATTTTGTAAGGACTGCAACAGTGAATACACTCTAACATCTACATTTATGGTAAGTGTACACAACTGTACTATCCGGCCTCCTTGAGTTAAGAAGGGATACCTTAATTGTCTGCTTCAGTCACCACATTTCTGAGAGGAGCTACCAGATGTCAGAACATGAATAGAGAATATTTTGTTATTGCAGACAGTGCAACAAGATGAAGTCACTTTTTCCATGATGTAGAACAAAGTCTAGGGTCTTGACCCGCTTTCCGCACCAGAAGAAAGATGCCATGTCACACACACGAGTGAGATAAAATAAAACCCCATAGAGATGCAAGGCCATGGTGGTTTGGCAGACTGCAGGACATTAAATCCTGATAGATTAGTAACCAGAGACCACAGTAATTAGAGATTACTGCATTTGGCCTTTGCGCATTTGCTTGAGTTAGCTGTAGGCTTCTCTGACCTACATTACTTCACTTTAGATTTTCATTGAATTAGGCAGAGGCAGTTATATCCATGCACTTCAGAGCACACATTGGAAGCATCAGTGATTCTTCATTATCATCTTTCTTCAGGGAGGACTTTTTCAGTGTTATGATGAAGTAGCAGTTAAATGCTCCTCCTTTGTGACAGCATTGCCATTCTGTATGCCACTGTTATGCATTGACTTGAGATGTACCTAGGTAAAACGAGCATTACCTAAACCCATGATGTTAAGTTGCCAATCTCGCCTTCATTCTTGCTGGATGGGTTTGGAGCCGATCCTCGGCTCCGACTCGGCCAATACTAAAGCTCGAGAGCTAATTCCACCGGCTCGAGGCTCCCCTATATCCCACAATGCTAGGCGGTAACTACCCAGATCTCATTTGCAGCTTAGCTGCGAGGTGCTTTCTTCTACCGGCTCTGGCAGGTTAGTGAGTTTTTCTAGTCAAAAACTTCAATTTTCTACCCCTATCCTTTCTATTTAGTTTAGTTTATAGTACAGGGTATCCCTTTTAGTTTAAATCGGGTCTCCCTCGTTTTTATCCCCTTTTTATTCCCTTTTAACTTCTAGGCCTTTGGCCCACCCCCTTTTTTCCCTTGTCTTTAGTGTGACTGGATTTTTTCTTTGGTTAAAGGGTGTGTCTGTGTGTTGTGTCTGTGTCCTTTGATATACAGTCTCTTTTAGGATGTCTAAAAACTCCAAGGTCTCAAGCTTCAAGAAGTGTGATTCGTGCTGTCAGAAAATGTCTCTGACAGATGGTCACACTTCTTGTGTTTATTGCCTGGGACCTTTGCACCTGCAGGACTCCTGTGCTGTTTGCCATGCATTCAGCCCTAGAGTCCTGCAGGAACGCAAAAATAAACTTATTCTTCGAAGCTTATTAAAGCCTGAAGGCCCCTCGACCCAGTCTGCGTTGGGGAAGCCTTCAAAGACTTCCAGGCCGTCGGCTCCAGCTTCAGAGCCGTCTGCTGGGAGCATCAAGGCTGCTTCGACATCGGCTCCGGCTGGAGTTGATGTTTCGAAGTCTCAAACCGTTACCTCGGCTCCGGCCGGAGCCAAGGTTGCTAAGACTCAGTCGGCTCCGATAGTCTTATCGGAGCCACCTTCAAAGAAGAGGTCAAGGTCCCCTTCCATCGGCTCCATCCACTTGGCCCCGGGATCCCCTCTTCTGTCAGAGCAGAGCCATAGATCCCATTCCTCTCGGTCCTCCAGGCTGTCCGACCATGACTTACAAAGGGTGGTGAGTACACTTCTCAAGTCCGAGGCACTGGCCCAAATACTGCATAGCCCTACTCAACAGTCAGAGGCTATTCCCATCCCTGCTTCTGTTCCTCCTCCGACTCTTCTTCATGGCTGTCGGTGCGTCGGAGCCGATACCTTCCCTTTCAGCTCAGTCGTCTGCTCCGATTTCCTCCTTGGAGGGATCTCTGCGCTGGGCTTCCCTCATCGGCTCCGAGGGGGCGAGTGGCATCGGACCCTTGTCCTACCCCGTTCTCCCTCTCGGAGCATCGGCGCTGGTGAGTTTGGCTCCGACATCGGCCTCGGAGCCGTCCCTGTCGGTGCCGAGGGGGGTCCTTGTCTCCTCGGAGCGGGGACCTTTGGCCTTGGCTGATCGGGGCACCTTTGAGGTCATGCGGAATGTGCTAGACCCCATGTCTACCCCACAGTCGGCTCCGTCAGCTCCTCCCTCTTCAGTGCCTGCGGTGGTTTCTACCCACCCCCTCGTAACAGACCGTAGAGAGCCAGCTCCTCAGGTTTCCCCATTGGGAATATTCTCTTCTTCCGAGGCTTCTCCTGATCCGGCAGGGGAACCCCCTCGGAAGAGACAGTGCAAGAGGAAGCACATTGACTCCCCTGAGTCTATCACCTCCGACACCGACTTGGAGGAATCTGAAGGTTCCCCTCGGTCCCCCTCTGAGGATGTCTCTTTTGCTGACATCCTTGAAATCCTTAAACATAGGGGGAACTGGCCTGCCCTTAACCCTTCAGAGGACGAGCCGGTCTACCTTGAGGCGTTTGGCTCTCGCCCTTCCACCTCCTGGGTGTCTCCTCCCTTTGACCCCCTCATGGAAGTGGTGGCAAGGAAGGCTTGGATGGCCCCTGATTCGGTGGAACCTACCCCAAGGCGGCCATCAAAATTTATTACTGCCCCAAAAGAGAAACAGTTCTTATCCAAAGGTGTCTCTGTTGATGCCATGGTGGTGGCCGCAGCCACTAAGAAGGAATTAGCCAATCCTTCGGTACCTGTCCATCCTCCTAATAAGGAGTCTAGGACCATGGACAGGTACGGTAAGCGGATGTTTTCCTCAGCGACCTTTGCCATGTGGTCGCTGAACTACTTGTCACTTCACCCGTCTCCAGAGGGATTTACTCAAGGATATGGGTGAGGCTATACAGGATCCAACAGCTGAGGGGTTCCAAGACAAAATGAACTCTCAGTTGGCAACCCTGAATTCGATTGTCAACTCCTCCATGCGGCTTATCTCATATGCGGCTGATGGGGCGAGTAGGGCCGCAGACACAGGTGTAGCTTTACGACACCACGCCTGGATGCGGCTTTGCAATTTTGCAGACCCTTTCAAGGCGTCCTTCACCAATTCCCCCTTTGGTGGCTCAATGTTGTTTGGGCCTCAGGTGAAGGATACATTGACTAGGTGCGAGCAGGAAGGTAAGACTCTCTGTGCCGTGGGAGTCTGTTTTTCTACCCCTTCCGGACCTTATCCCAAAGGTTAGAGGGGGGGAGTGTGGTTCCGCAAACCACAAGGAGTCTCACCTGACGCACAAAGTCGATTCCCCTCTAGAGCAGAGGGGGGGAACAACAATAGACGCCACCCTAGGGGCAGAGGAGGTCCGCAAAACCAGGGTAGCAGAGAGACTTTCTCTGATAAACCCTTTCAGCATCCCTGAGGAGCTTGCCCGGCTGTCCACCTTCGGAGGCAGTCGGGGGAAGATTATCACTGTACCCAAAAGCCTGGCTTTCCCTCACTCAAGACAAATGGGTACAGTCAATCATATCCGAGGGTTACAAAATCCCCTTTATTCACATCCCATCCCATCCCAACCCAAAGGATCCCTTCCAGACATTCCACCCAGTCTAAGGGAACAAGCAGCGTTAGAAATATCAAAGCTGCTGTCAAAAAGAGCTATCTAGCCAGTCCCAGCAGACCAGCAAGGATCCGGAATCTACTCCAAATTCTTTTTGGTACCAAAAAAAACAGGGAGCTGGAGACCAATACTGGATCTCAGCAAGCTAAACAAGTATGTGAAGAAAACAAATTTCCGGATGGTCACGCTACAGTCCATTCTACCCATTTTGGGTCAGGACAATTGGATGTGCTCGATAGACCTTCAGGATGCGTACTACCATATCAAAATGCACAGACGCTCCAGGAGGTTTCTCCGCTTCAGGCTGGGAGACAGTCACTACCAGTTCAGAGCCCTGCCCTTTGGTCTCACTACAGCCCCCCCGAGTGTTCACCAAATGTATTATGGCAGTGGTCGCGGCTCACTTGAGACGTCAAGGATTCCAGGTGTTTCCATATTTGGACAACTGGCTCCTTACCGCCACCACCAGGCGTCAACTTCTTCTATCCAGAGACTTCACCATCCAAACTTGCCAAGCTCTAGGCATTTCAATAAATTTCGAAAAATCTGCCTTGTCGCCTTGTCAATCTATTACCTTTATAGGCGCCACCTTAGACACAGTTCATCTTTCCGCCAGACTAACAGAGCAAAGAGTATCAGATATCCGCAAACAAGTTTACCTTCTACTTCAATGCAACAAGATCAAATCCAGGGTAGTCTTGAAGGTATTAGGACTCATGGCAGCTACTATTACACTCCTCCCCTTAGCTCATTTTCACATGCGGATCCTCCAGTGGATGCTATTTTTCTCAATGGTCCTTCCAACATCTCCCGATGTCTCACATTATCCTGCTAACTCAGTCATGCAAGAATCACCTGTCTTGGTGGATCACATCACCTCAAGTTCTCCAGGGAAGACCCTTCATCCCTCCCCCCCAATCGCCACGGTGACGACGGACGCCTCCCTGATCGGGTGGGGGGGGGGCATTATCAGGGCAGGACAGTCCAGGGCATGTGGCAATCTTTCAAGTGCCACTTGCACATAAATGTCTTAGAGATGAAAGCAGTGCTTTTAGCATTGCAAGCCCTTCAGGACTCTCTTCCCACAGGGACTATTGCAATTCAGACGGACAACATGTCCGTAGTGTGGTACATCAACAAACAGGGCGGAACCAAATCCTACCCCTTATGTCGAGAGGCACTCATACTTTGGCAGTGGGAGATTTCTTCTCAGCGTTTTCTAATAGCAACGCACATTCCCGGGAAGTCCAACGTGATTGCGGACAAGTTGAGCAGAGCTATTCTCATGCCTCATGAGTGGTCTCTAAAAAAATCAGTGCTGGAAGAAATCTTTCGAAGATGGGGCCGGCCTTGCTGCGATCTTTTTGCTACTCCCCAAAACAGCAAGTGTCACAACTTCTTCACCCTCTTCCCTTTACCAGGCCAACCCACCAGAGACGCTCTAGTCCACGATTGGCCCCGGGGACTTCTGTATGCTTTCCCCCCTTTCCACTGATCTCTCAATTAATTCAGAAAGCTATCGCCTCGAGAGTCACCATGATCCTCATTGCCCCTTACTGGCCTCGACAGATATGGTTTCCATTCCTCCATCATTACTTCTTGGAGCAGCCTTGGCATCTGGACCCAGTGCCAGATCTTTTGACCCACCAGTCTGGCCAGCTGCACCACTCCCTCCAATCTCTCAACCTCACAGCGTGGTTTCTCTGATTCCTACCCTAGCCAGGCTTCCCTTAATCTCTCATTCAGTCTGTAACATCCTGATAGCCTCTCACAAGTCTTCTACCCAAAGGATTTACAATAGTAAATGGAAGCGTTTTTCCTTCTGGGCAGCATCAAAAAATATAGACCCCTTCACTGCACCTATCCAGTCTATTCTAGACTTCCTGGCAGAGCTCTTTCATTTAGGCTCTTCCTCATCTACCATTAGGGTACAACTAGCTGCTATATCTGACTTTCATGTAGGTGTCTCGGACTCCAGTATCATGTCCCATAAACTCTACAAAGCCTTTCTAAGAGGTGTATTTTTGCTCAAGCCCCCAATCAAAGATCCCCCACCTCAGTGGGACTTGAATTTGGTCCTAGCATCCTTGATTCTCCCCCCCTTTGAACCTGCAGATTCATGCCCTCTTAAGTTGCTCTCATGGAAAAACTTTTTCTAGTAGCCATAACATCAGCTAGAAGGGTATCTGAACTTCATGCTCTTTGCAGTCGTCCTCCTTACTTAGTTTTTCATAAAGACAGGGTGTCCCTCCGGACTAATCCATCCTTCTTGCCTAAGGTTTCCTCTGAGGCAAACCTAAACCAGACAATTGATCTCCCCGTCTTCTTCCCTGATTATTCCAACAGGTCGGAACAAAAGTTACATTTTCTAGATGTTCATCGCCAACTTCGATATTATTTAGACAGGACTAAACAGTTCAGGAAATCTGCCCAGCTCTTCCTGTCTTATGCGGAAGGGAAATTGGGCCTTCCAGTTACTAAAGTGTCCCTTTCAAGATGGCTTACCTCTATAATTACCTTCATCTATGAAATCAGACATCAAAAACTGCCTTCAAGACCTAGAGCTCATTCAACTAGGGCATTAGCTACATCTGTAGCTTTTCAGGACAGGCTACCAATAGATTCCATTTGTGCAGCAGCCACATGGGCTTCTCCTCATACCTTTATCTCGCATTACAAATTGGATATGGCCTCCAGAAACCGTGCCAACTTTGGTTCCACTGTTCTCAAGAGTCTGTTCTGATAAGCCACCCGGGGTAAGGTGCTAGGGACGTGGTCCCATCCAGCAAGAATGAAGGCGAGATTGACAACTTAACATTGAGAAGTTATGTACCTACCATAACGTTCCATGTTAGTTGTCTTCTTCTCGCCTTCTTTCTTGCGTCCCACCCTCCTTCCCCCTAGCCTGGACAGACCGATAGGAATTTTTGGTATCTTCCATTGGGGTTTTTTCCTTCCCACATGTTCTACCACCTCTATTCTCCCTTTTATGTTTGTGGTAGCTTACATACAGGTTTATATAGAGGTGGGTTCCTTTTCTCTCTTCTCCATACTATGGAGACCAGAACTGCTTGGTTTTAGCTATCAAACGAGATCTAAATAGTTACCGCCTAGCATTGTGGAATGTATTGGAGCCTCGAGCCAGTGGAATTAGCTCTCGAGCTTTAGTATTGGCTGAGTCGGAGCCGAGGATCGGCTCCGAACCCATCCAGCAAGAAAGAAGGCGAGAAGAAGACAACTAACATGGAACGTTATGGTAGGTAGATAACTTCTCTTTCTGAAACCATTGGTCACAGGACTGTTTTTGTTTCTGTTTGCAGTTAGTTACATCAGATGTTCTTCATGTTTCACTGTTGCAGTCATCACACTTGGGTTATCCTGCCATGGGTAGCCCTCAGTTGGCCCGAATGCCAGAGGCTTAGTATTTCTGCATCGGTTTCTGCCGCTCCAGGACTGACGTCAGGTCGTCAGTGGTATAAAATCAGGCAGCTGACATCATTACATCAGTATTTCTTGCCGAGGACCCTGACACGAGTGCCAGTCGGCCGCTACCCGATTCTGTATTGAAGTTGAAGTCTTCTAAAGCTAAGTACCCCATTGGGGATCCTTTTTTCTTGCTCTAACCGATGTCAGAAAACGTTAACAATTGCCTCGCCTGTGGAAAGCGAATGCTTACCTGTGCCTACCTGCTTATGCCTCTAGGAGGAAAACTCTCCTTCCATGCAAACAACTGGGCTTCTGTTATCAATAGTCAATGGGTCCTCAACATAGTGTCCCAGGGATACAAATTTTATTTCCACACTCTGCCAACCCCAAAAGGTTTCCCAAATCTTCCTCCAAACCAGTGGGCAGAGGCCAAAAAGCAAGTCCATTCCCTGGTTTCCATGAGGACAATACAGCATGTTCCTGCAGACCAGCTAGGCCAAGGTTTCTATTCCAGACTCTTCCTGGTACCCAGAAAAGAGGGCACCTGGCATCCAATCCTCAATCTATCCAATATAAGCACCTTTCTGGTGATACCAAAAGTCAGAATGCTCACCCTCCAGAAGCTTCTTCCTATGCTTTCCAATGATGCTTGGTTAGCTACCCTAGACCTAAAAGAGGCCTACCTACACATCCCAATCAGGGAATCTTGCAGGAAATATCTACCTTTTAGGGCACGATCTATGCACTTTCAGTTCTCTGCGCTTCCCTTTGGCTTATCCACTGCTTCCAGAGTTTTCATAAAATGCCTGGCTCCCGCCATTGCTTTTTGCAGAGAAATGTTCAAATGTACCCTACTTAGATTATTGTCTGATTCAGGCAGACAGGAAAAGCTATTACAGCACCTGACCTTTGTAAAGAATCTACTGACCTCCCTGGGGTATACTATCAATGAAAAGTAATCAAAACTAGTCCCCACACAAAAAAAATGCATTCCTGGGAGCAAGCCTGGACACAGTATCCCAGATGGCATTCCTTGCTCCAGAAAAACAAGCCTACCTGACATTCTACTTCTCTCAACTAGCCACCAGAACCAAGTTATCTGCAAGGAAAATCCTGCAAGCTCTAGGGTTCATGGCCTCCTGCATTCTACTCATTCCATATGCCAGACTGCATATGAGGAAACTACATTGGTACCTAAAAAGCCTTTGCTGTCAACACTCACAAGACCTGGAAACTATCATATATATGATACCCTGTCTAAGGAAAGATTTTCTTTGGTGGGCAGCATCATGCAACCACAACAAGGGACTTCCCTTCTCCCAACCCCACTCTGCCCAGACCGTTACCTCAGATGCATCAGAACATGCCTGGGGTGCACACCTGTACGGCAGGTGCATTCAGGGCCATTGGAGCCCAAATCAAATATATCTGCACATCAACCAAAAAGAGATGCTAGCTGTTCAGCAGGCCCTGACAGCTTTCAGACCCCTACTCTTCCTAGGGCTGTAGTGATGAAAACAGACACCACCACAGTGATGTGTTATATCAACAAGCAGGGAGGGACTCATTCTTATCCCCTCTGCAGGCTCGCCATGACCCTTTGGCACATGGCCTCAGCCATGCAACTACACCTGCTAGCACAATTCCTGCCAGGCTCCCTAAACTCTCTGGCAGACAACTTATGCAGAAACCTGCTAGACCCACACGAGTGGCAGCTAAACCACAGAACCTTCAACCTTGTAACCCAGAAATGGGGCACCCCGAAGGTGGACTTCTTTACCTCCCACTCCAATCATCAGCTCAGCAAATTCTGCACCAGGGAACCTCATAGCAAGGCCTGCAAAGTGGATGCTCCATCCTTCCAATGGGTAAACCTCTCGATCTATGCATTTTCCCCCTCTACCACTCATGTCAAGGGTACTGCTCAAAGTAAGGGAGGTAAAACCGAGGACAATCCTGATTGGCTCAGACTGGCCATGCCAGAACTGATACCCACTGCTGCGCAGCCTGTCACCATCGCATCTCCCTCAGATCCCAGCACTCCTGACCCAGAAGAATGGAGAAATGTTCTTCATATTTCACTGTTGCAGTCCTCACATATGGGATATCCGGCTCCTGGTAACCCTCAGTCGACCCGAATACCAGAGTCCTTGGTATATGACGTCGGCTGCCGGCGGTTGTAAAACTGATGTCAGTAAGTCAGGTGTAAAGGGAGGTAGCCAACGCCATTTCGTCAGTCTTTCTTGCTGCGGAGCCCGAAGCAGATGCAATTCGCACTAGTGCCGGTCGGCCGTTTACCTTTGTTTCATTTTCCAACTACCAAGTTGAAGACACCTTCAGATAAGTACCCCGTTGGGGACCCTCTTTACTTGCTTTAACGAATGTCAGATAAAGTTAATAACTGTCTTGCCTGTGGAAAACAGATTCCGCACAGAGATTTCTATTCCTATTGTGTAACTTGTTTGGGCCTTGAGCACGATGTCCCTAACTGCGATCTCTGTGCTTCCTTTAACCCACGTACCATACACCATAGAGCAAAGATTTTTTTATAAGCATTTTGGAGTCTGGCCTAAGTTGTCAGTATGGCATCTTCTGGTCTCCCAACTTCGGATATGCCTAGGACAAGGACCGCGATAGGCCTAGGGTTAAATCTACTGATGACACACTGGTGAAATTGGTCGTCAGTACTCAGTCTGCAGATTTTCAGCCACAAGCCTCTGCAGAGACCTTTACAGAGTCATCCATGCCACAGGCTATTTCATCTTCAGACTCTCTGCCTGTCACCACCTCAGATGGGTCCGTAGCTGCTTTGCAGGCACCCACTTCTGATGCCGCCTCTACTCGACATGAGACCAGAACCAGACTGACTACCTTATTTCAGACTCCTGCAGTTGCTAGGCCTCCCGAGTCCCTCCGGATTGCTAGTAAACCTTCCAGCCGCAAACCTACTCACAAGCAGGCGTCGGCCTCCCCTCCTGTACCTCAGTCCCAGTTGGTTAAGATAGCTGGTGATCATCTTTCCCTGATTAGGGGCTCTCATCCCCACCTTCCAAGAGGACTAGGGAATTATCTCCTGATGTTTTGTCTGTCTCAGATTCTGAGATTTCCAATATGTCTGCTGGTGAAAAGGAAATTCTCAACTTTTTTCTAGTTTTGAGGATTCCGATGCTGAGGACTCTATCCCTTCTGCCTCCCCCTCCAGAAAATTTTTTCTTTGGGGATACTTTGAATACTCTTAGGGAGCATTTTAAATGGGAATGTCAGGATTTTCCACAGTCTAAGAAATTAATCAGGGAATTTTTAGATTTGCCACAGCTTAAGCCTCTGGCTATACCTCCATTTTTGAAAGTTGTGGATGATGTTTTCATGGAAAATTCTTTAACTCCTAATTCCGTCCCTCCTGCCCCCAGAAAACCAGATGGGTATTACAGGGATGTCCTTCAAGAATGCAACTGCAGTCATAACATATGGGTTGTCCTGCCTCAGGCAGCCCTCGGTCGGCCGGATTCCAAAGTCTGGGTCCGACTTCGGCTGATGTCGCAATTCTCTCCAACGTCAGAGCGGCTGGAGTATATAAGCATCAGCCGACGCCATCTTCTTCAGTCTTTCTTGCCGCACGATGCCCGAAGCAGAAGCAGTTCGCAAGTGCCGGTCGGTCAGCTCCTGTATTCTTCGAATCCAAAGTCATCAAAAAAGCTAAGTACCCCATTGGGGACCTTTTCTTGCCTCAGCTGATGTCAGAAATGACTGAAAAAGTAAATAATTGTTTGTCTTGTGGTAAACAAATACCTCATAAGGATTTCCACTCTTACTGCCTTCCTTGCCTTGGCCCAGACCACGACGTCTCGGCCTGTGCCGCCTGTGCTCGCTTCAATAAGCGCACTCTCAGGCGCCAGGCGGAGTTCGCTGAAGACTTTTTTGGCGAAAAATACGATTATACGATGCCGTCGGAACTACCGACATCGCAGACTCCTAAGAAACGAAAAGACCGGGACCGACATCCTCGGCCCGTGTCTTCCTCAGACACCACGCCAAAACCTACCGCGAGTGCCCCGGTTCCCTCTGAGGTGGTTATTTCACCGCTCCGAACCGAAGACACCGCGTTACCGATACCTCCGATACCGGAGACCACACTGACGCCAGTTATTGATTTTCCTCCGGATACTGAAACCGAGGAAATGCCCGAGACCATTGCTGTGGATAAGGTCACTCCTGCACGTGGAGCTGCTAGGCCTCCCATGTCCATGTCTATCAAGGCCTACACACATGCTAAGGCAGCCAGCAAGACCAAGCACCTTACTGCTAAAGCCTTACCTCAGCCTACTCCTGAAGCACAGATCATGACTATGGCCGCAGACTTAATTTCCATGATTAGAGGTTCCCAGGCCCATCCTGAGAGAGGATCCCAGCCTCCTCCTGATGAGGCCCAGGGTTGAACCCTCTGACCCTCTCCGTTCAGATGAAGATTCTGAGGACTCTGTTCACTCCGATAGCCAGGAAGAGCCCTTCCAGACCTATGAGGACTCCGACGCAGAGGACTCCATCCCCTCGGCCTCCCCTCCTGAGGATATTTCTTTTGGGGAAGTTCTGCATTCCATGAGGGAACATTTTAAGTGGCAAGGCCAGGAATATTCTGATTCCAGAAAGCGCCTTCGAACCTTCCTTAAAAAGCCCCAACACAGGCCCTTAGCTATACCTCCTGTGCTTGATGTTTTGGATGATCTATACTCTGACTCCAGTGTTACCCCTGATACTCTCCCTCCTGCCAAGCCTGACAGATACTATAGGGTCCCAGAAACACATTCTCATTTCTTTAGGGCCCATGCTGTTGATTTAGAAACAATTTCACAGGGACCGAAAGGGGTTTCAGCTACCACCTCCAAAAATCCTTTGCCTTCCAACAGGGAAGCTCAGTCATTAGATAGATGGTGGAAGAAGGTTTACACCTCCACTACTTTATCTATGAGAGCTCTCAATTGTCTCTTTCATATGTTTCAATATCAGGATTACCTGTTAGATGATTTACAGAAAACTTTGGCCTCTCCTGAACCTTTAGATAGGAAGTCTTTACAAGAGGCTGTACATAATTCTCAACAAGTTAGCAATCACTTTCTTCAGTGTGGATATGATGCATTGGAAGCTTCATGTAGGGCAGCTATGACAGGGGGGGGTCATTCGTAGACATGCATGGTTAAAAGAACAACCTCTACCAGATCATGTTAAGGCAAAACTTCTTGATGCACCCTTGGAAAAGAACAAGCTTTTTGGTGCTAACGCTAAAGATGTGTTAAAGTCCATTGAGGAAAAAGCCAAGTCAGTTCAGACAGTCAAAGATTTCCTCCAGGTTCAGCCACCCAGATTCAGCAGGAATTGGCCTTCTAAAAACTGGTCCTTTCCTAATCCTGAAAGATTTCAAAGGGGAAAAAACAGGCGTGGCCGAGGAAGAGGACAATACAGAGGTTCCTACAGGGGACGACAATGGCAACCAGCAAACCAAAGAAGTGACACAGGGGTTTCTCCTGCCCCACAGGGACAATCCCAATGACTTTCCTCTACTTCCGCTGACCAAGGAGCAAACAGAAGCTCCTTTGGGTGGAAAATTATCTCTGTTTTCAGACAATTGGCACAGATTGACAAAGGACAAATGGATTTTGGACATTATAGACCAAGGTTACAGGTTCCACTTTCATACCTTGCCAAGAAAACAAGGCATGCCAAACCTACCACAAAACCAGAGGGCAGAGGCTATCAAGCAAATTTCTCTGCTTGCTCAGATCAAAGCAATAGAAAAGTTCCACAACAAGAACAAGGCCAGGGGTTTTATTCAAGACTGTTCCTTGTTCCAAGAAAAGAAAATCAATGGAGACCAATACTGGATTTGTCCGCATTAAACACTTTTCTCATAGTACCAAAGTTCAAAATGCTGACTCTGCAGCAACTCCTTCCCATGCTGGGCAAGGGGTCTTGGCTGATTACTCTGGACCTCAAGGAGGCATACCTGCATGTCCCTATCAGACACAGCTGCATAAGATACCTCAGATTTCTTGCAGGGCCAGAGCATTATCAATTCTCAGCATTGCCATTTGGCTTATCTACTGCGCCCAGAGTATTCACGAAATGCCTGGCTTCAGTAATTGCTCATTGCAGGCTCCAGGGGATCCAAATTTACCCGTACCTGGACGACTGCCTCATACAAGCGGACGACAAACTGATTTTGACAAAAAACTTGAATTATGTCATACAATTGCTACAGGCTCTGGGATACACAGTCAACTTTCAAAAGTCAAGACTTCAGCCATACCAGCAAATAACCTTCTTAGGAGCCAAACTAGACACAGCCTCTCAAATGGCTTACCTGACAGAAGACAAGCAAAAGAAATTAACTCATTATTTCAAAGGTTTGGCAAAGCTCACCCAGATGTGACTGCAAGGAGATTCCTACAGGCCCTGGGTTACATGGCATCCTGCATTCTACTAGTTCCATTAGCAAGACTACACATGAGAAAGCTTCAATGGTACCCAAAAAGCTTATGGTCTCAACACAGCAACAACCTAGAGACAACCATACCGCTCATTCCATGCCTGCAAAAGGAATTTCTATGGTGGGCCTCGGTAAGCCAGGCAAACACAGGTATGTCGTTCAAAAAACCTCAGATAACACAGACCATGACCACACTCGCCTCAGACCTAGGATGGGGGGCGCACATGGAGGGCAGATGTATTTAAGGACAATGATCTCCAAAGGAAACACATCTGCATATCAACCAAAAAGAAATGCTGGCAGTAATGCATGCCATTGAGGCCTTTCGACAACAACTTCAGCAAGGCCACCTGCTAATACGGACAGACAACACCACTGTGATGTGGTACATAAACATCTTACCCCCTTTGCAGACTGACAATGAATCTTTGGGAAAAATCACTGAGCCTAAACATACAGTTGCAATCCCAGTTTGTTCCAGGCAAAGACAATGTACTGGCAGACAACCTAAGCAGGAATTTCCTGGACCCCCACGAGTGGAGGTTACATCCAGAAATCTTCATACGACTCACCTCGACATGGGGCAGGCCAGAAGTAGACCTATTTGCCTCCCACCTCAATCATCATCTACAAAAGTTCTGTTCAAGGACATATCATCCACAAGCATGGAAAATAGATGCTCTCTCATTCAACTGGAACTTCCTAAAAATCTATGCATTCCCACCTCTGCCACTGATGACCACAGTATTACTAAAGATCAAAGCAGAGAAGCCCAAGGGGATCCTAATAGCTCCAGACTGGCCAAGACAACACTGGTACCCACTACTACGGAGCATATGTCACAACAAAAAGTGGGCCCTTCCCCAATGGCCCCAACTTTTGACTCAACACAACTTCAAGACAGTACATCCCAACATTCAGACTCTGCAGCTAACAGCTTGGGAGATCCCATGAATAACCTCAATCTGTCTCTCTCTAAGGAAGTTCAGCGGATACTAACAGAAGCCCGAAGACCATCCACCAGAAAGGTTTACTCAGCAAAATGGAAGAGATTCAGCATTTGGAATACCAGCAAGGGTCATGATGCATCATTATTGAACATCCCACTCATTCTGGAATATTTGGCAGATATGCTACAGAATGGACTCTCATATTCTTCCATAAAAATACATGCTTCAGCTATTTCAGCTAGATACAACACTGATCCACCTGTGTTTTCACATCCTTTGTTAAGGCAATTCCTTAGGGGAATCAAGAATATAAAACCACCAAGAAAGGCTCCAGTACCAGCTTGGGACCTCAACTTTGTCCTAGAAAAACTGACTCTACCCCCTTTGAGCCAGCAGCTTCTGTAGACTTACAATTTCTCTCATGGAAGACAGCTTTCCTGTTGGCAATTACCTCAGCAAGAAGGGTTTGAATTACAGGCCCTAATGGCAATACCACCGTTCATAACCTTTCACAGAGACAGGGTCTCCTTACGAACCAACCCTACCTTTCTGCCAAAAGTGGTATCTAGGGTTTCTTTAAATCAAGCAATTCACCTGCCTACTTTCTTTCCCAATCCTGAGAACAAAGGGGAAAGACTGTTGCATACCTTGGACATTCACAGACAACTTCGCTACTACCTGGACAGAACCAAGACCAGTAGGAAGTCTGATCAGCTTTTTGTAGCTTACGCCCCTGCAGTACAAGGAAAAGCAATTTCCAAACAGACTATTTCAAAATGGATTGGGCATTGCATCAGATTCTGTTATTCCTTCCATGGAAAGAGTGTACCAGCCAATGTCAGACCACACTCCACCAGAGCTACAGCCACCTCTACAGCATTCTTAAGAGGGATGCCTACAAAAGACATTCTAGAAGCTGCTACATGGAGCTCCGTGCATACATTCTCCAAACACTACAACCTCTCTTTATATTCCAGATCCAGAGCAGGCTTTGCTTCGGCAGTCCTGCAGGGATTGATAGCTACACCATCCTTTTCTTAGAGCATACCACCTCCCCCAGCTAAGCTATGGTATTCAACCCATATGTTATGACTGCAGTTGCATTCTTGGAGGACATAGTACAGTTTTGTACCTACCATAAATGTAGATGTCCGATAGGTATGCAACTGCAGTCGGGTTTTCCCTCCCTCCTTCCCCTCTTTGCCTTGGGTCCACTCCTATCACTATTATCCTTAGCTGGGGATATCTGTTATGGTGTATCTGTTTATTGCTTATTTATTGTCTGGAAAACTATTTTTGTCTTCCAATTTGATTACAGCCTTCATTGGAGGGCACCTGGCATCTGGGGCAAGAAACACTGAAGAAGATGGCATCGGCTGATGCTTATATACTCCAGCCACTCTGACGTCGGAGAGAATTGCGACATCAGCCGACGTCGGACCCAGACTTTGGAATCCGGCTGACCGAGGGCTGCCTGAGGCAGGACAACCCATATGTTATGACTGCAGTTGCATATCTATCGGACATCTACATTTATGGTAGGTACAAAACTGTACTTTCCTGAATCTCATCAATTCCTTTTCAAAAATCCTTCTGCTGATCCAGAAATTATTTCTCAAAGCCCCAATGGTGTTAAGGCTACTATAGCTAAAAACCCTGTGTCTTCTGATAAGGAATCTAGGGCCTTGGACAGGTGGGGTAAAAAAGTTTATACCTCTGCAACTCTTGCCATTAGATCCATGAATTGTCTTTTTCACATGCTTAAGTATCAGCAGCATACTTTGAAGGCTATTAAGGCTAAACTTGGAGATATTCCTTCCATGACAGAGAACAAAGATTTACAGGACTTACAGAATTCTGCCACTTTAGTTAATAAGCATTCACTTCATCGTGGTTTTGACACTTTGGAGGTTTCCTGCAGAGCAGCAGCCACTGGTTCCATAATTAGAAGGCATGCTTGGCTCAGGAAGCAGCCTCTCTCTGAACAAGTTAAATCTAAATTGCTGGATGTTCCTTTGCACAAGGACAATCTTTTTGGTAATAAGGCTGAGGAGGTATTAAATAAGTTGGAGCATAAGGCAAAATCTATGCAAGCTGTAAAAGATTTCCTTCAGGTTCAGCCTCCTCAGTTTAGTAGGCATTATCCTTCCAAAAATTGGTCTTTCCCTGATTCTGGCAAACAGGGTCGCTCTAGGCCTAGGGGTTTCAGATCTTCCAGAGGCCAGGCTTCTGCCCCTCAAAGAGCTAAACAGTGGCAATCTTCTTCTGCTACATCAGGCAGTTCTAAGCCAGCTTCCCAAAGCAAATATTCTCAATGACTCCAGCCTTCTTGTGTCTACCTCTGGACCATGGGTTTCCTTTGGGGGAAGGTTAGGCAGGTTCACAGAGGTATGGTCTACCATCACAAACGACAAATGGGTTCTCAATATAGTAAACCAAGGTTACAAGTTTTACTTTTACACCTTCCCTGTTTTACAAGGATACCCAGACATACCAAGAACTCTCAGAGCAGAGGTAGGAACTCAAATGTCTTCTCTATTGACTATGGGGGCTATAGAGCCAGTTCCTTCAAATCAGGCAGGCCTAGGTTTTTAGTTGAGGCTTTTTCTGGTACCTAAGAAAGGGGGCACCTGGCACCTTATTCTGGAGCTGTTCATTCTAAACACTTTTTTGGTGATTCCCAAATTCAAGATGCTCACCCTTCAACAATTACTACCAATGCTGGGCAAGGATTCATGGCTGGTAACTTTGGATCTCAGGGAAGCTTATCTGCACATCCCAATAAGGGAAATTTGTAGGCAGATGGTCTTCGTGTTTCACTGTTGCAGTCATTACATGGGTTATCTTGCTGGCAGGCTACCCTCAGTCGGCCTAAGTTCCAAAGTCTAGGTCCGGCGTCAGTTGCTGTTGCCTCTCCCCTGACGTCAGTGTGCCAGGGGTATAAAAGATGCAGCCGACGCCATTTTCTTCAGTCTTTCTTGCCGCACAGTGCCCGAAGCAGAAGCAGTTTGTAAGTGCCGATCGGCAGACTCCTGAGATTTTCGTGTTTGAATTTCAGATCCGAAGTCTTCATTAAAAGCTAAGTACCCCATTGGGGAAAACTTTTTTCTTGCTCCAGACCGATGTCAGAAAAAGTTAATAATTGTATTTCTTGTGGGAAGCAAATACCTCATAAGGACTTTCATTCTTACTGTATTCCTTCCCTAGGCCCTGACCACGACGTTGCTGGTTGTCAGTTTTGTGCTAGATTTAACCAACGCACTATTAAGCGTAGGTATGATTTTGCATTTCAGTATTTTCGCAGAAGATTTAATTATACGATGCCGTTGGATAGCCATCCGACTACCGGAATTCACAAGAAACGCAAAGAAAAAAGAAAAGGACAGGCATCCAAGGTCCAAAACCAATGATGAGGCTTCCTCTAAGCCAGTCGCCGGTTCTCAGTGAGGCGTTTCACAGCCCCTGACGCCCGCTACTTTACACTCGCAGGCTGCTACAGACTCCCACGTGGAGTCGACTAGGCCGCTGGAAGCTCAGAGTATTGGACCTTCGGAAACAATTCCCTCAGATGGGTCCGGAGCCACTGAGCAGGCATCAGCTTCTGAGGGTGTTTTCAGACCTACTCAATTTATTTATTTATTTATTTAAATTTGTTGACCAGGAGTGTCCGACTGGACGTGGGTCCATTTTCAGCGGAGGCCCGGGGAGAAAAGCTCCACAGTAAAATAAACAGACAGTAGTTACATTGGATTACATAGCGATTAACAATTTAACATAGAAATTACTTACAACATATTTACAGATGAAGAACATAGTACATCAGTAGACAACTAGAATCTTTATCTGTGAAGTACATAACAGGCATTAACAAATTTAACAATGAGAAGTTCCTGCTGTATAATAAGTACTAGGTGTATGAGCATCTGAGCTTGCTATCATCAAGGTAGTTAGTGAAGGTGAAAGAAAGGTAGTAGTTGGATGGGGTGGATGATGATAGAGTGGGAGTTGCAAGGGCATAGCCAGCATGTTTTTAGGTGTGCTTTTAATAAAGTTTTGAAGTTGGTGCATGATGGTACGGAGGTAATTGTGGGTGGGAGTGAGTTGCATAATTTGGCTATGGCGCAAGAGAATAGTGCTTCACCAGCAGAGTTATTGGCTTTAGTGATCTGCAAGTGATTTTTGTTGCCGGATCTTAGTGGTCTGGTGGTGCGATAGGGTTGAAGTAGATTCTGGAGGGATGGGACATTTAGTGGATGGTTTACTAGTTTGTGGGTGAGTGAGAGTTGATACCACTGAAGGAGGTGAGGGAGTTCAAGCCAGCCCAGTTTAGCAAGTGAGAGACAGTGGTGACTACGGTAGGATGCCCCTGTGGCGAATTTGGCGATTTTGTTGGAGCAGGTCTCTAGCTTGTTTAGATCACATTGCTTTAGGTTGGTATATACTGGAGAGGCATAAAGTAGGGTGGAGATAAGGTGGGAATTTGCTATTGAAATCTTTGCTGCTTTGGTGAGAAATTTAGTTTTTTGTGGACTTTTTTTATGGTCATGGATATGTGAATGTCAAATTTTAGTTTATTGTCTATTTCCACTCCTAGCAATTTGGTGTGTTCAGTTGGGTATATAGTGGTGGTGTCTTTTGCTGTGATGTTAAAGTGAGAGTTGTTTTGAGTTTTTTTGGTGGGTTGGAAGATGAGTAGTTTAGTTTTGTTTGGATTGAGTATTAATTGGGCATCCAATAACCATGTTTCAACAGTGGAAAAGGCTTCCTGTGTGACTTTTTGCAGTTTGGGTAGGGACTGGGCTGAGCAGATGATGGTTGAGTCATCTGCGTATTGGATGAGTGTGCCATGTTTGGTGGCAGAGGCTAGATTATTGGTGTAAACAGAGAAAAGTAGGGGTCCAAGGATGGATCCTTGGGGAACCCCTATGGAGAGAGGTAGTTGGGGAGATATGTCATTCTGCCATACAATGGATTGTTGGCGGTCAGGCAGGTAACTCTGAAACCAGTTGGTGACTGATTGTGAAAAGGATGGGTTATTGAGGACAGAGATAAGTTGTTTGTGTGGGACCATGTCAAATGCTTTAGATAGGTCTAGGAAAGTAGCAGAGGAGAGATAGCCATTGTTTTTATGCTGAAGGATAGTTTTAGTAAAGGAGAGTAAGGCAGTGGTGGTGCTATGGTTTGGTCGGAAACCATGCTGAGTACTGGAAAGGAGGTCATTAGTAAGGAGGTAGTGTGAGACCTGAGAGTGTATGCCTCTCTCTAGTATTTTGGAGAGTGGAGAGAGAATAGCTATGGGGCAGTAATTGGTTAATTCTGCAGGGGGTCCGCCTTTGTGGAGCGGAATTATATGTGAGACTTTCCACAATGTGGGAACGTAACTTTCTGACAGAGATCGGTTAATCAAGATGGATACTGGGTAGGCCAGAGCATCAGCTGCGATTTGCAGGTATTCACTTGGGAGGTTGTCTGCTGCTAATTTGGTGGGTTTAAGTTTAGTTAAGAGTTTTTTTATGTTGGAGGTAGGTACAGGAGAAAAAGAGAAGGCAGTGGGGAGATTACTAGTTGAAGGTGTGGGTTGGAGGGGAGGGGGGTTGTGTTGTTTAGCTAGTGATAGTATGGTTTGGGTGAAGTGCATGTTGAATGAGGCAGCAATATTTTCTGAGGAGTGAGGGATGTTAGGAGGAGGGGTACTGACTTTACCTGGGTGGAGGATGGAGTTTATGGAGGACCAGAATTGTTTGGGGCTGTGTTGTGAGGAGTCTAGGGCAGACTGGTAGTATTGGAATTATACATTAAAGCGACTCCAGCTACAAAGGCAAAGACTAAAGCACCTTTAAAGAAAAGAAACAAGTACAACAGCCTCATGGTCAGGCCTCCATGCCCAAAAAACAGATGCTCAAAATGGCCGAAGACTTAATTACTTTGATCAGGGGTTCCCATCCCCCTCCTGATAAAAGGCCTAGGCAAGAGACAGAATATGAATCTTCAGATCAGGTTTCCATTTCTTCTGATTCCTCTTCTAATCAGGAATACTCTCTTCCTCCCTGTGAGGATTCTGATGCTGAAGAATCTATCCCTTCAGCCTCTCCTCCTGAGGATTACTCTTTTGGGGAAACCTTACATACCATGAGGGGAACATTTCCACTGGGAGAGCCAAGATTATTCAGAATCTAAGAAAAGGCTCAGAGACTTCCATTTGCTCCCACAACGCAGGCCCCATAGCTATTCCACCTGTGTTAGACATTGTAGATGATGTATTTTCAGAGTCCAGTCTGACCCCTGACTCCTTACCTCCAGCTCCTGTTAAGCCGGATAGGTACTACAGGGTTCCTGACTCTCATAAATTCCTTTTCAAAATCCCTGCTGCTGACCCTGAAACTATCTCTCAGGGCCCCAAAGGGGTCAATGCTTCCACTGCAAAAAACCCTACCCCCCCTGACAGGGATTCTAGGGCTCTGGACAGATGGGGAAAAAAAGATTTACTCTACCTTGGCTATAAGGGCTTTAAATGGTCAGTTTCATATGCTCAAATATCAGCAATATATTATGTCTTTGCTTAAACAGAAAATGTTGATAAATTCTGAATGTGCAGAAAACAAAGAAATGCAGGATTTATTGCATGCAGCTGAGCAAGTTGGAACGCATACTTTGCAATGTGGTTTTGATTCTTTGGAGGCCTCTGTCACGGGTTCTGTCATTAGGAGGCATGCTTGGTTAAAGGAACAAAATCTACCTGATCATGTTAAAGCAAAATTATTAGATGCTCCATTACAGCATGATACTTTGGTGTTAAAGCAGAAGAGGTGTTAAAGAAAATGGAGGACAAAGCTAAATCTATGCAAACAGTCAAGGATTTCTTACAGGTACAGCCTCCAAGATTTAGCAGACACTGGCCTACAAAGAATTGGTCCTTTCCAGTGTCAGACAGACCATAAAGGGGCAGATACAAATGCCCAAGAGGCAGATCCCAGCCCCAAGGTTCATACAGGTCTAAACAATGGGGTGCTTCTACCTCCAAAAGTGGAGAAGACAAATCACAGCCTTACAGGAAACAGTCCCAATTACTCCCCTTGCCTGTGTCAAGCACTTATCTTCTGGCAGCACCTTTAGGGGGAAAACTAGCACTGTTTTCTCAAAACTGGCACATAATAACCCAGGACAAATGGGTCTTAGACATAGTGTCACAGGGCTACAAGTTTCACTTTCATACCCTGCCAAGGGCAAACGGTTGGCCAGACCTGCCAAAAAAACAATGGGCAGAGGCACAAAAACAAGTATCATTCCTCGTGGACATGAGAGCCATTCAACAAGTACCAGAGCAAGAGCAGGGACAAGGATTTTATTCAAGACTGTTCTTGGTACCCAGAAAGGACAAAGCCTGGAGACCAATACTGGACCTATCTATTCTAAAAACATATCTGGATATATCAAAATTCAAAATGTTGACTTTACAGCAGCTTCTGCCCGTGCTGGGCAAGAAGGCTTGGCTTGTGACTTTAGACCTAAAAGAGGCATACCTGCATGTCCCAATAAGACAAACATGCAGAAGATACCTCGGATTCAAAGCTGGCTCAATGCACTACCAATTCTCTGCACTGCCTTTTGTCTGATCTACTGCGCCCAGGGTCTTCACAAAGTGCCTGGCACCAGTAATTGCATTCTGCAGACAAAGAGGAATACAAATATATCCTTACTTGGATGACTGCCTCATTCAAGCAGAGAACAAGGACATTCTACAGCATCTGACATTTGTAAAGAGATTACTACCATGCCTAGGGTACACAGTCAATGAACAGAAATCAAAACTAGTACCCTCTCAAGAGATAATATTCCTGGGTGCAAGCTTAAATACAGCTGCCCAGATGGCTTATCTCACACCAGACAAACAAAGGCAACTGACTACCTATTTCAAACTGTTGGCAACAAAGGCCCAGTTATCTGCAATAAAAATTCTGCAGGCTTTGGGCTTCATGGCATCCTGCATTCTACTAATTCCATATGCAAGATTGCATATGAGGAAACTTCAATGGTACCTAAAAAGTGTTTGGACTCAGCATTGCCACAGCCTGGAAACAATAATTACTCTCATTCCCTGCCTGCAACAGGAGTTTCGATGGTGGGCGAAGGCCTGTCACCAGAACAAGGGACAGCCATTCACCTCACCCCCAGCCAGGCAGACATTAACAACGGATGCATCAGATTATGCCTGGGGGGGCCCACATGGCAGGAAGATGTACTCAAGGCACATGGTCCACCAACCAAATGCATCTACATATCAATCAAAAAGAGATGCTAGCTGTTTAGAATGCCCTGACAGCCTTCAAGGACCTACTTCATCCGGGACAGCTACTGATAAAGACAGACAACACCACGGTCATGTGGTATATAAACAAGCAGGGAGGCACTCATTCTTACCCCCTCTGCAGACTAGCCATGACTTTGTGGGACACAGCATTGACTTACCAAGTATATCTGCAGACACAATTCCTGCCAGGAAAGATAAATACTCTGGCAGACGAACTAAGCAGAAACCTCATGGATCCCCACCAGTGGAAATTGGATCCACAAGTCTTCAACATGATAACAAAGAAATGGGGATGCCCGGACATAGACCTATTTACCTCTCCTCACAACTGCCAACTAAAGAGATTCTGCACAAGGACTTATCACAGACAAGCATGGAAAGTGGATGCCCTATCTTTCAGCTGGAAAAACTTAACAGTATATGCCTCTCCTCCCCTGCCTCTCCTCCCCAAGGTACTCCTAAAGGTCAGACAGGAGAAACCAGAAATGATACTGATTGCCCCGGACTGGCCCCGCCAGTACTGGTATCCAATCCTAAGGAACTTGTCTCAATGCCCAGCCTGGACCTTACCTCAAATACCTCATCTACTGCCCCAACAAAACAATCAGATCCTGCACAGCCAACTCAAGACCTTAAATCTGGCAGCATGGTGGATAATGTAGTCATACAAAACACACCTCTCACTAAAGCTGTGATGAATGTCATTTTGGAGGCCAGGAGGCCTAGTACTAGAAAATGTTATGCTGGACAATGGAAGAGATTCTGTGTCTGGAACCAGACATAAGGAATTGACACAGCAGTACCAAATATTCCTCAAATTTTGCAGTACTTAACTGAGATGCTGGACAAAGGCCTATCCTTTTCATCAATTAAAATTCATGCCTCTGCCATTTCGGCTTATTACAATACAGAGCCACCAATCTTTTCTCATCCTTTGTTAAGGCAGTATCTCAGAGGAGCCAAAAACTTAAGACCTCCAAGGAGATCACCAGTACCTGCTTGGGACCTCAATTATGTTTTGGAAAAACTCACTCTGCCCCCTTTTGAGCCCGCCACTACAGCTGATATAAAATTTTTTATCTTGGAAAACAGCTCTGCTCCTAGCAATAACCGCTGCAAGACGAGTCTCAGAGCTACAGGCACTCATGGCTGTGGAACCTTTTATCATTTTTTATCCAGACAGGGTTTCTCTGAGGACCAACCCAACATTTATGCCTAAGGTAGTGTCCAGTGTGGCCCTTAACCAAACTATTCATCTGCCTACTTTTTATCCAAACCCACAGAATAAGGGGGAGAGAATTCTGCATTCTTTGGACATACACAGACAGCTACGCTTCTATTTGAACAGAACCAAAGCTTTCAGAAAGACAGAGCAACTACTAGTGGCATATGCTGCAGGATCACAAGGAAAGGCTATCTCTAAGCAGACAATTTCAAAGTGGATAAGCCACTGCATTCGTTTCTGCTATTCACAACATGGCAAGCCAGTGCCTAAGGGCATTAGGCCACATTCAGTCAGAGCAGCAGCTACTTCAGCAGCCTTCCTCAGGGGAGTACCAACCAAAGACATTTTAGAGGCTGCTAACTGGAGTTCAGTGCACACCTTTACAAAGCACTATTATTTACCACTCTACTCTAAATCCAGGGCAGGCTTTGTCACTGCAGTTTTGCAGGGCCTCATAGCCGCTCCTAATGTTATTTAGCTCCAGCCTCCCAACCATAGCTTTGGGATTCAACCCAAGTGTAATGACTGCAACAGTGAAACACGAAGAACATAGTACAGTTGTGTACACTTACCATAAATGTAGATGTTCGAGTGTATTCACTGTTGCAGTCCAGGTTACCGACCCATCATCCCCCTTATCCTTGCTGGAACTTATCTGCACTTCTCTAATCTATACAACCTCTGTGGTGTATTTGCTTGTAGATGAAGGTATAACATATATTTTGGTGCATGCATGTTTTATTGGCATATTTTTAGCCTACCCTTTTGGGGGCACCTGACATCTGGGGCAAGAAAAACTGAAGAAAATGGCGTTGGCTGCATCTTTTATACCCCTGGCTCACTGACGTCAGGGAAGAGGCAACAGCAACTGACGCCGGGCCTAGACTTTGGAACTCAGGCCGACTGAGGGTAGCCTGCCAGCAGGATAACCCAAGTATAATGACTGCAACAGTGAATACACTTGAACATCTACATTTATGGTAAGTGTACACAACTGTACTTTCCTTTGCTTCAGGGCTGAGGAGCAACACTTTCAATTCTCTGCATTGCCCTTTGGCTTATCTACTGCTTCCAGAGTTTTTATGAAGTGCCTGGCTCCAACCATTGCATTTTGCAGGCAGAGAAACATTCAAATTTATCCTTACCTGGATGGCTGTCTCATTCAAGCAAACATCCCACAATAACTAGAAAAGGATTTGGATTTTGTGAAGAATATTCTCGCCTCTTTGGGTTACACACTCAATGAAAAGAAGTCAAAGTTGGTTCCTTCAAGGGAGATGGTTTTCCTGGGAGCGAGACTGAATAATGCCACCCAGATGGTATTCCTCCCTCAACAGAAGCAAGATGATCTTTCCATTTAATTTATGAACTTGGCAACCATGACCCAGTTCTCTGCAAGGCAATTCCTGCAAGCACTGGGGTTCATGGCTTTATGTATTTTGATGATCCCATATGCAAGGCTGCCTATGAGAAAACTACAATGATACCTCAAGAATCTTTGTTGTCAACACACACAGGACTTAGACTTGATTCTTCCCCTGATTCCCTGTCTACAAATGGAGTTCCTCTGGTAGGTGACAGCCTGTTCTCGGAACAAAAGTCTGCCTTTCCGCCCAATGCCTGCCAGCCAGATTCTCACCACAGATGCCTTAGAATGTTGCATGGGGAGCTCATCTGGAGGGCAGGGGCATACAGGGGACTTGGAGCACCCAGCAGATTAATCTGCACTTAAACTTAAAAGAATTGATGGCAGTGCAGCAGGCCTTGTTTGCTTTCAAAGACCTACTCTACCCTGGGACTCTGATGATCAAAACAGACAATATCATAGTCATATGGTACATCAACAAGCAAGGGGGGACTCACTCTTACCCCTTGTGCAGACAAAGCATGAGACTATGGTCCATAGCAGCATCCATGGGCGTACATGTAATAGCCCCAGTATTTTCAAGGGAGGCTAAACTCCTTGTCGGATCATTTGAGCAGACGTACTGGATCCTCATGAGTGGCAACTGAACAGGGACAATGTTCTTCGTGTTTCACTGTTGCAGTCATCACATTTGGGTTATCTGCTTGCAGTAGCCCTCAGTCGGCCTGATTAACAAAGTCTTGGGTCCTGCATCGGTTGCTGTCTCTTCTTCCATGATGTCATGTTGTCAGGGGTATAAAACATGCAGCCAATGCCATTACATCAGTCATTTTTGCTGTGCGGTGCCCGAAGCAGAAGTTCTTCACAAGTGCCGGTTGGCCGACTCCTGAAATTTTCGTTTTCGAGTTTCAGAACCGAAGTCTTCAACTAAAGCTAAGTACCCCATTGGGGAAACTTTTTCTTGCTCCTTACCGATGTCAGTAAAAGTTAATTGTATTTCTTGTGGAAAGCAAATACCTCACAAAGATTTTCATCCGTACTGTATTCCTTGCCTAGGCCTTGACCGTGACGTACTTTGCTGTCAGTTTTGTGCCTTATTTAACCAACGCACTATCCATCATCGATATATTTACGCCTCTAAATATTTAGGTTCTAGGTTCAATTATCCAGATATGTCATTGGTAAGCCATCCGACTACTGGCATTCCGAAAAAACACAAAGATAAAGACAGAGACAGGCCGCCTAGGTCCACAGCTGCCGACGACGCTTCTCCTAAGCCAGTCACCAGTTCGCCGGTACTCAGTGAGGTGCTTTCGCAGCCCCTGATACCCGCTACTTCTGATTCACAGGCTTCTACTGAGACCCATTCAGAGTCCGGTATGCCGCGAGATGCTTCAACTGTGGAACCTGCAGATGTCTCTACTTTGGATGGGTCTGAAGCCACTGTGCAGGCACCGGCTTCTGAGGGTGTATTCAGGCCTATGGACTTGCATATTAAACCAACGCCACCTTCTTCTTTAAGGCCTAAAACTCAAACCATGCCTAGAAAATCAAAGCCCAGGCCGGCTGCTCAGGCCTGTGTGCCTAAAAAACAAATGATAAGAATGGCTGAAGACTTTGTAACTTTAGCCAACCATCCTTTTCTAAGAAACCTAGGACTGAATTTGCTTATGAATCTTCTGACCACGATTCTGATATTTCTGTTTCTTCTGATGACCTGGATTTACCCTTATCTACTTATGAGGATTCTGATGCAGAGGACTCAATTCCCTCTGCTTCCCCTCCAGAGGATTTCTCTTTTGGTGAAACCTTGCATACTCTAAGGGAACATTTTCACTGGGAAAGCCAGGATTTCTCTGTTTCAAAAAAGAGGCTTAGGGCCTTCTTACTCCTGCCTCAATATAGGCCTTTAGCTATCCCTCCTGTACTAGACACCGTCGATGATGCCTTTTCAGAATCTAGTTTGGTCCCCGATTTGTTGCCTTCTGCTCCCAGAAAATCTGATAGATATTACAGGGTTCCTGATTCTCACAAGTTCCATTTTAAAAATCCTATTGCGGATCCTGAGACTATTTCACAGGGACCCAAGGGCATTAAGGCTTCTACTGCCAAAAATCCTACCCCTTCTGATAGAGACTCCAGGGCGCTGGATAGATGGGGTAAGAAGGTATACACTTCTGCAACCTTAGCCATTAGGGCCTTAAACTGTCAGTTTCGTATGTTAAAATATCAACAACATATTATTGGATTGCTTAAACAGAAAATGATGTTGATTCTGGACTGTGCTGAAAATAAGGATTTACAGGATTTAATGCATTCTGCTGAACAGGTTGGAAAACATACTTTGCAATGTGGGTGTGATTCTTTAGAGGCCTCTTGCAGGGCTGCTGTCACTTGGTCTGTACTTAGAAGGCATGCTTGGCTTAAGGAGCAATCTTTGCCTGATCATGTTAAAGCTAAATTGTTGGATGCTCCCTTAAATCAGGACCGCCTGTTAGGCAACAAAACAAAGGAAGTGCTTAAAAAGGTGGAAGATAAAGCTTAAATCTATGCAAACTGTTAAAAGATTTCTTACAAGTTCAGTTAGCCCTCTAAGAATTGGTCCTTTCTTGCCTCTTCCAGGCCTTCTCCATCCAAACTCAGACCCAGCAGAAACCCCAGATTTCAGTCCAAGGGGACGCACAAGACTAAGCAGTGGGGGGCTTCCGCTTCCAAATCTGGGAGTAGTAAGATTCCTCCCTATGGAATGCTGTCTCAATGACTTGACATTAAAACGTCCAAGCACTTCTCAACTGACTGTTCCTTTAGGGAGAAAGATTGGTCTGCAGGCCAAAAACTGGGAACTTATTACCCAGGACAAATGGGTTTTAAATATAGTGTCCCAAGAATACAGATTTCACTTCCCCATGTTACTAACCCCAAACGGTTGGCCAGATCTACTCCCAAATTAGTGGGTAGAGGCTCAAAAGCAAGTACTCTCTCTTTTAAGCATAAAGGCTATTCAGACTGTACCAGAAAAGGAAAAAGGACAAGGTTTCTACTAAAGACTTTTCCTGGTACCCAGAAAAGACAATTCATGGCGTCCAATCCTGGACCTGTCTACTCTAAACACATTTTTGGTGATTCTGAAATTCAAGATACTGACTCTTTACCAGTTGCTTCCTATGCTAGGAAAAGATGCCTGGATGGCAACACTTGATTTAAAGGAAGCATACCTGCACATCCCAATCGGGGAATCTTGCAGAAGATACCTGCGCTTCAAAGCAGGCTACATGTACTATCAGTTCTCTGCACTGCCCTTTGGCTTATCTGCTGCGCCCAGGGTATTCACAAAGTGCCTAGCTGCAGTCATTGCATTTTGCAAGCAAAGAAATATTCAAATATACCCATACCTGGACGATTGTCTAATTCAGGCAGAAAGCCAGGACATGCTTTTGAATCATCTGGCTTTTGTACAAAGGGTGCTAACTTGTCTGGGGTACACTATAAATGAAAAGAAATCGCACCTGATACCCTGTCAACTAGTTATATTCCTGGGAGCAAGCTTGAATACAACTTCCCAGATGGCTTTCCTCACTCCAGAGAAACAAATTCACCTGACAACCTGCTTCAAACTAGTGGCCACAAAAAACGTGTTATCTGCAAGGCAAATATTGCAAGCCTTGGGGTTAATGGCCTCCTGCATTCTTCTAATTCCATATGCAAGACTGCATATGAGGAAGATACAGTGGTATCTAAAAAGCCTATGGTGTCAACATTCTCAGGATCTAGAAGCAATGATTCCTATCATACCTTGCCTACGCCTGGAATTTCTTTGGTGGGCAGAGGCTTGCCACCTAAACAAGGGACTATCATTCACTCTTCCCCATGCCACCCAAACCCTAACAACAGACGCATTAGACTATGCATGGGGGGCTCACCTGGCAGGGAAGTGCATTCACAGCAAATGGAACCGAAATCAAATGCACCTGCATTTCAATCAAAAAGAAATGTTGGCTGTCCAGAATGTTCTGACAGCCTTCAAGGACCACATCTTCCAGGACAATTAATGGTAGACGGACAACACCGCTGTTATGTGGTACATAAGCAGCAAGCGGGTACCCATTCTTACCCCCTCTGCAGACAAGCCATGGCATTGTGGAACACAGCCCTGAGCTACCAAGTCCATTTACAAGCTCAATTCCTGCCAGGAAATCTAAATACACTGGCAGACCGACTAAGCAGAAACCTCATGGACCCACATGAGTGGCAACTGGAACCAAAGGTTTTCAACATGTTGCAAAGAAATGGGGGAGCCCAGATATAGACCTCCCCCCAGAACTACCAGTTGGACAAATTTTTGCACAAGGACTCCCCACAAACAGGCTTGGAAAATGGATGCCCTGTCCTTCAGCTGGAAGTTTATTCCTTTCCTCTCCAAAGTACTGCTAAAGATCAAACAGGGCAAACCAAGGACGATATTGATTGCACCAGACTGGTCACGCCAACACTGGTACCCCCTCTTGCACAGTGCGTCACTGTTGGTCCCATAGCACCTGCCTCTGACCCCCTACCCTGTTGTCTCAACAGGAGAATCAGATTCTGCACCCTCAGCTTCAAACCATGAACCTAGCAGCCTGGCTAATTACCTAATCTCTCCCTTACCATCCCTCAGTAAACCAGTGATGGATATCATTTTAGAGCAAGGAGGCCTAGAAAAATGGAAAAGATTCTGTGACTGGTACCAATCTCAAGGGATGAGCACAGCAGCGCCTAACTTACCTCAGATTTTACAACACTGAACTGAGATACTTTACAAGGGCCTTTCTTTTTCCTCCATTAAAATTCACGCCTCAGCCATTTCAGCAAATTATAACACAGAACCTCCCCTCTTCTCGCATCCACCGCTCAAGCAGTTCCTCAGAGGGGCCAAAAATTTAAGACCACCCAGGAGAGCCCCAAATCCAGCCTGGGACCTTAACTTTGTATTAGAGAAACTCACTCTTCCTCCTTTCGAGCCAGCTGCTAGTGCAGATTTAAAATTCCTTTCTTGGAAAATAGCCTTTCTTTTAACAATCACTTCAGCAAGAAGGGTATCTGAATTACAGGCCTTTATGGCTATGGAGCCTTTCATCATCTTTCATGTGGACAGGGTGTCCCTCAGAACCAATCCTTCCTTCATGCCCAAGGTGGTATCCAGAGTGGCTCTCAACCAGTCCATTCATTTGCCAACCTTCTTTCCCAATCCACAGAACAAAGGGGAATGGATACTCCACTCCTTAGATGTGCACAGACAACTTAGATTTTACTTGGACAGGACTAAATCTCAAAGGAAATCTGAACAACTGCTGGTGGTATTTGCTGTAGGAGCAGAGGGGAAGGCTATCTCAAAGCAAACCATTTCTAAATGGATAGGCCATTGCGTTCATTTCTGCTACAAGCACCATGGAAAACCTATCCCACAGGGAATCAGACCCCATTCAAACAGGGCTGCATCTACCTCTACAGCCTTTCTCAGAAGTGTTCCTACCAGGGACATCCTAGAAGCCGCTAACTGGAGTTCTGTACATACCTTCACCAAGCATTACCATTTGCCAATTTTTTCTTAAGTCCAGAGCTGCCTTGCAGTCTTGCAGGGTCTTATAGCTGACTGCAACAGTGAAACACAAAGAACATAGTACAGTTGTGTGCACTTACCGTAAATGTAGATGTTCGAGTGTATTCGCTGTTGCAGTCCTGGTTACCCTCCCTCCAGCCCCCTAATTTCTTTGGCTATACCTCTACTATTACTTTGTTTAAAAGCTTTTTGGTGTATTTGCTTTTTTATTGGAGGCATATCCTTGTATATTTGTGTACATATGTTTTATTGATTCCCATTAAGGGGGCACCTGACATCAGGGGTAAGAAAAACTGATGTAATGGCGTTGGCTGCATATTTTATACCCCCGACGACCTGGCGTCACGGAAGAAGAGACCACAACCGACACAGGACCCATTAATCATTGTGGCACCCCACAATTCTATCTTTTCTCCTCTCACACCAATCATCTTCTTCCAACCTTCTGCACCAGGGACTTTCACAACAAAGCTTGGAGGGTGGATGCGTTGTCCTTCCCATGGACACCTCTCTCAGTTTATGCATTCCCTCCTGTGCCTCTTCTTCCTAGAGTGCTCCTAAAAATAAGGGATGAAAAACCAAAGGATATTCTGATAGCTCCAGATAGGCTCAGGCAGCATTGGTATCCCCTACTTTGCATCCTTTGCCAGACTCAGCCTTGGCATCTTCCCCTGGTACCAGATCTGTTGGTTCAGGGAGTGGGAAAAGTTCCTTCATTCTCATCTTCAAACTCTGCATTTAACTGCCTGGCTAATGCTTTAAATCTTTCCAAACAGGTGATTGAAGTTCATCATGAGGCCAGGAGGCCTAGCCACAAGAAAATCCTATGCAGATAAATGGAAGAGATTTTGCTCTTAGATGCTAGCTAAAGGAGAAGATTCTTCTCTTTCACTTATTCTTGACTACCTAGCAGGATTGCTTAATGGTGGACTTTCCTTTTCTTCCATCAAAATTCATGCTTCAGCAATTTAGGCTCATTGTTCTTTTGAGCAACCCATTTTTTCTCACCCCTTGATGAAGCAGTTCCTGAGGAGAGCTATTAGTCTTAGACCTCCCAGAAGAGCTCCTACTCCTGCTTAGGATCGTAATTTTGTCCTAGAAAAACTTACTCTTCCTCCCTTTGAACCAGCTGCCTCTGCAGATTTGAACTTTCTATCCTGGAAGACTGCTTTCCTTTTAGCTATTACTTCAGCTAGAAGGGTATCTGAGCTGCAAGCCTTAATGGCAGTAGAAGCTTTCATTATTTTTCACTCAGATCAGGTTTCTCTGAGAACCATTCCCTCCTTTATGCCTAATGTGGTTTCCATGTAACCCTTAACCAGTCTGTTCACCTGCCTACATTTTTCAACAATCCCCAAAATAAAGGGAAAAGGATTCTGCGCTCTCTTGATGTGCATAGACAGCTGAGATTTTACTTAGGACGGAACCCTTTTGAAAAT